>NC_061526.1:4184166-4502500 GCF_022379125.1 Scophthalmus maximus
TGCGATATGAAACAGAACTTTTTTTTCTCGCACAGTCAACATTCAGGACACAGACATTTTGTTTTAGAATTTTTAAGATACAGTGCTAGAATAAGTCAATAATGATTTGATGATCCATGGCCAGGAGGAGTTTCCAAAACATCCTTTAATGAATCCAAAGTACCTGGGCATAGCGAAGATACACTTTTTTCCCCCCGTTTGTTGTTTTCGGCACAGTGTTACATTTTTCAGACGGCTGAGCAGCAGACCTCCTATGATGTGTTTATGTGAGACTCACTCCGTGTGGGCGGGTTGAAGGGGTGTTGGGTAATTTTGCTTGCTCTGGATCATCTCCAGGCCAACGATGCGAGTCGCAACGACGGCTTTATTGGCTTGCAAGTCGGAAAGGGCCGGGGTCAAAGGGGTCACGGCATGAGCAACTGCAAGTGTGCGAGCAGGCAGGTGAAAGCCGCACTCCTCAGCAGATACATGTATGGCAGTAGGTCGATCGGACCACATGATCTTTGCAGACCCGGAGCTTTTATCATGAATCGATTAGCTCCATGAGGCATAATGACACGGGGGAGGGGGTGAGGGCGAGTTTGGTGGGAGTGGGGGAGGCGGGTGCACAAGAGAGGAGAGAGAAATGATTTGGTGGTCATTAAATCCCACAAAATATGACTGAGTGCAGTTTAACTTGCAGCTCGATTGTCCATTTTTGTCTTCATGACCTGACCTACCTACACTCAAAAGCGCCCCAAAAATCTATAAGGGGTTTCTTTGCTCAGGGGCTTTTTGTCCCCGTGTCGGACCTGCGATCAGATATGAGTAAATATAAATGTACGTCTTCATCATTATTCAGCGACACGACCAGGGAGCTCCAGGGTATACGGGGTCACCCAGTCTCCTAACTAACCTTAGCAACTCCCTTTCAACCGATGTATTGATTTTTACAGAGTGTGCAGGGGAAAACAAGGAAAGGATGCAGTGTACGAGAGCCACTGCTGGACTCCCTCCTGTTTCAGTGGTCTTGCTTCATAATTAATTTGGTTTTTATTGAATTTGTTTTTCTTCCAAAAACTGATGACTGATAAGTTCCTCAACATGGTGTCAAGGAAAAAGAGACAAATTGTCAGGAGCATTAAAATACAATTTTTTTACTTCAGTCACAATGACGGTGGTCCAATTTATTACATAGTAAGATATAAATGGGCATTATAAATCAATATTATGACTTTACAATCGGTTATGACAAGTCAAAATTTGGACCATTGAAGAGCCAAGATTATGGGATTTATGAGACACTGTATACTATATATAATGTATAAATATAATGACTATTTGTCAAAATTACAATTCAATTAATCAAAACATTTTTTTAAAGACAATTATGAAATATTAAGTCAAATATATGAGATTAATCAAAAATGTTGCCTGGTTTTTGATACTTTGACTTATTGTAATGTTTTCTTCCTAATCTTTCTTTTTTTCCCCACCCATTATAAATGGGCTGTTTTAGAATTAGGGTGAATCAACCTTTTAATCCTTTCATTCAATCAATGTCATATAAACACTGCGCACATTATGTTGTTTGGCAAACCTGCAGAATGACAATGAGGCTTCCGACAATATTTCAAATCTTTGTCACTTCACAATCTTGGTCTGGTTGTGATTGCTAAAATTAAAACGGACGTACATCGTTTGTCCCTTACTCGTATCATCGTCTGATTACTGAGTGTCACATGAACAAACAAACCCCCGAGGGAGCTCCTCTCATCGCCCCGCCGCAGGCCTTGGGTGGGCCTTACCGCCGCTGACATTTGAGCCACGGGTGACGGCACACCGCGTTCCAGGGACACAGCGGCGAGCACCCGTCCGCAGGGGACGACATGCAGCTCTGCCCAGCTCACCCCTCAACTCCTGCCAACAAATAATTCATAGCACTAACATTTACTTTGTTCAAACGCCGCCCGGCCTTTATCCTCTGCCCTGGCTGTGAACCCCCCAAGCACCAGTCTGAGATGAATTCAACGTACAAGTGAAGTGCAGGACGTAAATACAATAAATATAGAGGAAGTATTGTATGGAAGCAGATAAGAGACATAAGTCTTTGAACTTTAACAGCCACTGAATACTTAATATTGAAATATTTTATTTTGAAAAACATGTATCTGAATTTATTTGTTCGGAATTTCACCTCTTTGAAATTATTTTACTTCGGTATTCAGATACAAAAAAAATCAGATTTCAAATTTAAAGTTACAATTTTTCGATTGCTGAAATTCAGATCGAAAAATTCAAGTTAAATATTCACACTCTGAAATTCGATTGCTGAAATTCAGATCGAAAAATTCAAGTCAAATATTCACACTCTGAAATTCAATTGCTCGAATTCAGATCGAAAAATTCACACAGTAACATCCGGGCTACCCAGGATAGGAAAAGCAATTGAGCCTGCATGCAATCGAACTGACGTCTGGCCTATCAGAGCAGGGCCTGTCTGTCATGTGATGACTTACCTACATAGAGACACGAGTCACACAAACCATATCTGTGTTCCAAACATACTTAGCTTCAACATACTCCTGTCGAGCCCTGAGTTCGATTGTACATAAACAGCAAACTTCGTTTCCCCTTTGCCAGATGTCGGTTCGATTGCATGCAGGCTCAATTGCTTTTCCTATCCTGGGTAGCCCGGATATTACTGTTTGAATTTTTCGATCTGAATTTGAGCAATCGAATATGAGAGTGTGAATATTTAACTTGAATTTTTCGATCTGAATTTGAGCAATCGAAAAATTATAACTTGAAATTTGAATCTGAATTTTTTTTTGTATCTGAATACCGAAGTAAAATAATTTCAAAGAGGTGAATTCCGCACAAATAAATTCAGATACATGTTTTTCAAAATAAAATATTTCAACATTATGTATTCAGTGACTGTTGAAGTTCAAAGACTTATGTCTCTTATTTGCTTCCATAGTATTCGTGTAGTTGAGGAAAAAACTGTGCCTGGCATCCCCTTTAATGTTAAGTAAGAACAGATTGTTGCATCTTTTACAAAAGTCCACCGCCTAAATCAGTACAAAGCAACGACTCCTTTGAAAGTAAATTTCAGCAGATAACCCGGAGGAGGCCCGCAAACCAGCAGTGAAACCTGAGGCCGCGTCAGGAAGCATTGCATTTTTGGCAGCCTGACACGCGAACGAAGGGGGACGCTGCGAAGCTTCAAGACCTCAGTTCCCAGAAATGATGTAACATGGCATCAATAAAAATCAGACTTCTCTTCGCCGTGTGGCTGCAGGAGCAGGCGTGGGGAGTTTCCACAGCAGGAACATCCAATGATGGACAGAGCACTTAGTGCCGTTTAGAAATCTAGTTCCTCGTCCCCGTTTAGTTTCTTTAACTTAGAGGTTAATTTATTGTTGGGAGAAAGTTCAAAATCAATGAATTAAAAAATGAGGAGCGATCTATCTAAAAACGTCATTTTTTATCTTCTTCAGAGGTCTGGTTGAGGGTCGGAGGTCACCGGGTCCGTGGGCGAAGGCGCAGTGTTCAGCCTGCAGAGGGCAGCCCTGAGGGTGGTGGGCGTGAAACCAGCAGCTACGAGTTTTCAGGGCGCCGGGGGCAACGGGCTTTCTCTTGGGGTTGGCCCTGCAGGATTTCCCGTCCCGCCAGTCTCTCATGTACACCCTCCCTCCTTCCACTGAAAGACAAGTGCGACAGGATTCTCGTCAGGATAAAGTCCTTGCAGTAGCTAAAAATTAAATCTGTCGCGAGTTGCGAAGTAGAGGAGTTATTCGGGGCTGCCAGAAGTAAACAACCTGTCTATTTTCACCATAATAATAAAAAAGATAACTGGCAGATTGGGCGCGCTTAAGCTTGAAAAACTCTCCTGGATGAATCATTCGTACAAAGGGTTGAATGGGCCACTGTGTTTCGAAAATATCTCCCCTGATTAAGACTGAGAGGAGGAGGATTTAAGGACCAAAACGCAACAAAGGTCAAACACGACGGCAAATGTGTATTTTGCTCATTGACTGATTGGTCTTTGAACTTTTTTTGCTTTGACATTTCTGTTGTGAGCATTCCATAAGAGCAAATCTTTTAATTTAAAATGGCAGAAAGTCAGTTTGAGGCCTTTGAAACTGAAAATCCCTGAATATTACAGTCATTTCCCATGGTGTGGAGCAATTTGTTTCATAATCCAAGTTTTCCTGTTTCTCATCTATTCTTACGTATCTAGTCTGCAGTAGAGCTCAAAAGATATATATTTCAATAATATCGTTATCTGCATTCACATTTGCCAGTGTGAATACATTTATTTCATAAAATAAACGGTGCAGAATAGATTCATGTTCATGCATTAAGTTAAAAAATATCTATTTCTATATTATATTCAAGATCTATCTATGTATTTGGTCGTATTCGTATTGTTATTTATAATATACAGTAGTTTGTGTTAAACAGTAAAACATCAAGCTTCAATATCAAAAAATTGTCATAATGGTTTGATAAAGACAAAATGTTTTTTTAACCAATCAACCGATATATTGGTATCGTAAGTTTTTTACTCCCCAATATTGGTATCGGCATCGGGCCACCAAAATCCATATCGCTCGGGTTCCAGTCCAGTGTCAAGTGAAAATAAATGATTTCCGTGTAATTCTTGAATGAAGTAGTTTGCCTCATAAGCTTATTCCTGACTTTGGAAATAGCAGCCTTTTTTGTTTGTGTTTTTGTTCACATTTTTCTAATATTTTGCATTTCCAGTAAAAAAAAAATATCTGTTGGATAAATAACCTTTTTTCCCCGCCCATAATTTCATGTTGCCTAGCTGTGCAGACCCAAAGACGTCAGAGTACCTCTGAAGACCTGATGGTTGTTCTTGAGCAGCGTCTGAAGGCCTCCGCACTCCTTCTTCAGGAGCTGCAGGGTTTCCTGCTCCAGCAGCCCGGCCACCTCGCTCACAGAGAGGCTGCCTGAAGAGGGGGAGAGGAGGGCAAGGTGGAGGCAACACGCGAGCGTTAAAACGTGACAAAAGAGCAAGGGGAGGTCTATCGATGTTACATTCATCAATATATCACGACACTGTGTCAGGCATGCACAGAAATAATTTCTATCCATTAGTACGCAAACAAAACAAAAAAAGATGCATCCGATAGAGCCCAACGGCTCGAGTCGATATAACGAGTCGTTTAAGGCAGCGCCACATCCGCAGTATCACAATAGATTGAGCAACATGAAGACCTACGCTCTGAGTTTAGTGAATCGAAAGCGGATAAAGGGCGCACACCCCTCTATGTCCACACCAGCCCCGCCTTTGGGCTCCGTTTCTCCGATTTTCCGGCTTTGCCCTTTCCGCGCCCCCAGAGGAGAATTCAATCAGGGCTGACCTTTGGTTTGTACAAATGACAATCTTCCTCCTCTTTTCTTTGACATATCGGAGAGGGCCCCTCCACAGGATTTCCAATGGTCCTGTGGACCATTTAATGACAATATTTGACCCAAATCCACAGACGACTTAATACGATCTTCATCACCAATTTACACCAGATCTGCAAGGCCACTTCAGACAGTCCCTGTTGGCTTAGGGATCCACGGCTACAAGACGGTTTCACTGTAAAAATATATACTGTCTGCGACTCTGATCTAAGTTCAGTCAGTCCGAGGAATAAATGTTCTATTTCTACTTTCCAATGTACATTAAAATGTACAAATGAGCCACAGTGTGACAGCTTTCAGTTTCCCAAAGCTTGCTTTTTTGCCACAGAAATCCATGAAAAAAAAAAAAAAAAAAAACATATTGTGCACCCGAATACATTCCAAATTTAGCTGCTCAAATTGCCGCGTTAATCTCTAAAACACGCAACACACTCCCACATTCACAGACACTCGCGCAGCCAAACACAGTCCTGTGCTGCAGAGTGTGAAACTGGGCAGGCTGCCGTCCCACAGCCCAGACGCCAGGGAGCTCCAGGCCTTAATATAATATCAATACGCCGGTTAAAGCTGCCCTTTACTGCCGACAACGTTAATGGCGATTAATGGGAGAAGGGCAGTATTGACAGAGTTAGACTCTGTTTGGACCGAGACCAGGCGTAGATGATTATTAATGGCTCGGCTTGACGCACAGTTGGACTTGTTTAAGGTTGAATTTCCCCCCGGTGCAAACGGTGGCCAGCGACTGATCGCCGCTTTGTTGTGGAGGATTGTTTTTGCTGCTTAAGCCGAATTCTGAATCAGGGCCGGGTGGAAAAAGGGTTTGCCCGGAAATTTCCGAGAGGTAAATCTGAACGGACCACAGCTAAGATAGGTTGTAAGATAGGTTCACTCTTGTTTCCAGTTTACCTTCTTTGCATAAGATGGTGATAGAATAAAGCTGTCTTTACCTAACCTGCAAGTCGGAACCACCCCAAGACGTCACAAGATGACTAATTTCATTTGATTCAATTAAGCTTTACCTCCTCGGGACTATACAAAAGCTAAATTCAAAATTCATCTTGACTTTTATTTGGATATTAAAATTAAAAGATTATAACATCAATATCCATCACACTCTTTGAAGATGCACTAAAAAAATGGAGGGAGACTGAATCTCAAAGGCCCCTGCATGAGGCTGCCTGGGATCTATTCAATATCGGCTGGCTCCCCATGAATTTACCCTTTGTTCTTACACAGCAGATAACTGGTAGGAATACCTCAATACAAATGCATACTCATGCATAACTCATAGATGGCGGTGCATTATTAATCCAGTCATCTCTATACAGAGCGAGCGACGCACGCCTTTTATTCGCTCTGCCTCGTATTATCTACCTCTAATTTCAGCCCTGACATCCTGATGGAGAATTTTCTGTTTTAATCATAGTAGTCTCCTCATCTCCTTATCTCATTCACATGGTGTGTGTGTGTGTGCGCGTGTGTGTGCGTGCGTGTGTGCGTGTGCGTGCGGCGGCGGGGGTGCAGAGGCCTTGTCAAAGGTGATGTGTGGGTGGAGTGTGAGTGAAATAGTGTGTGTGTGTGTGTGTGTGTGTGTGTGTGTGTGTGTGTGTGTGTGTGTGTGTGTGTGTGTGTGTGTGTGTGTGTGTGTGTGTGTGCGTGTGCGTGTGTGTGTATGTGTGTGATGTGCAGCATGTGGTACTCTCTGTACAGTGCGGTGCAGATGGAAGCTGGCAAAGGGCTCAATGTTCAAGTGGCGTCACTCCTTGTCACGAAGGCCCCGTCAACCGATGCAGAGCGGGGACAGGGTGGTAATGAAGGAGGTGGGAGGGGGGTTTGGATACGATGATGGCGGGGGGATCACACGAGAGGTTCAGACTAGTGACGAGAAGTGTGGGGGACTCGGTTCCGACCACATTTGGTCGGAACTGAGTCAAGTGAATAGTTTTGGAAAATATGCCTTTGACTTGCAGTGCGCTTCAGAGATTCGAAAATATCTGTCTGTTGACCTCAGGACCGCAGCGCAGCTGGTGAGCCTAGCTTAGCATAAAGAACTGGAGCATAGGAAAACAGCTGAAAGCTCATCAATTAACACATCTCATAACCCATCTGACTGGCTTTTCGCTAAGCTCACTGGCTGTTGGCTGCAGCTTTGCATTTGGCGGATGCAAATGAGAGTAACTTGAAACCTTTTCACTTTTTTCTCAAACCATTTCATTGAAGACTAGGATCTGCACAAAGCTTTTTAAATTTCAGGTTATAACAAAAAAAAGGAGCTTGAGAGCTATATCAAGCCAGCTACTGAGATGTCCACTGCCTGTCTGAGCCAAAGACTAAATGTATGGATTGTTTGGTTTGCCAGCAACCTTTTAATAAAATACCTCTCTATATAGTGTGTTATATTGTAAATATTCTTATTATATTTATTTCAATACCATAATGGTAGGAGGACAGATGTCTAGCAAAACACAGTATCACAAAACATTTTGCCAGTGGATGTTACAGTATTCTCAGAATTCTTTAAATCCTTTTTGGTGGGGTAAAAGAAAAATACTATGGTATTACAATCTTTGTAGCAGTTCTATTCTTAATATTTTAACCTTTTTAAGCAATGAATTTAGAAAACTCCAAAGGGCACAATGATACAACTGGATCAGAACACTGCACAGATTATGTGTCTTAGTCTGAATGTAATGCTTCCCTTTAACAGCTCATGTCCTGGTTTCACTGGTTTGTTTATCTCTGATGCTTTGTGGCTGTCGTCGTGTGGCAAATTTTACCTCCTCGGTTCCAGTCAGCGGAGCATCCCCCACCGTCATCCACAGTCATTCCCAGAAGAACCTTGGCGACCTGCAGGACAACACCGTCGACAAGGTCCCGGGGGAGCGTGGCGCAGTTTCTAACCATTTCCACCCGGTCCCGGGGCTGGAACCCGGCTCCCCAGCTGCTCCCGCTGGTAATGCTCCCATGGCAACAGTACCCATCGTTTCTGATGTCTGACCTTTGAACTGTGAGCCCAGGTGTGGCCTGTCGGCTCTGAATGTAATGAGCTCGCCGTTGCTCTGCCTCGGCCTCATCGGATAGCAGGTAGTTTCTTGACTTTCCTACCAGACACACCTGATGAAAGAAGAGCTGAATGTCAGCAGAGCTCCCATGGGTGCTGACGCCTGAAACATGCAAAACTAGAAGCTCAGTGTGGAAATTATAATACAGAAACTCACTTATTCTTTCAACTTTCTAGAAATCATCTAAATAAACCCATGTTTATCTTCTAAAACTGTTCCCTGTACTTTAAAAGCCCAGCAAATACGTGCTTGCTATCTTTATGAATCAACGTGTATAACAGTTATTAATGACTACCAGCTTACAAACAAATGTCCCTTTGGGGACAATAGAGATTTGATTTATTTCCTCGCGTCTAGGTAAGGATGCACAGCTGTGCCGTTTGAAGAACAGGAAGTTATTTTGTAATAATTTTGTGGAAAGATGTAATGACTCCCTTGAAAGACCTATTTTACCATCCGCTAACAAGAATAGAATGTTGCATGTGATGGAGCCCTTTAGCTGCAGGCACAGGTCTGTGTACGGCTAAAGCTCTTCAATAACAGCAGAGTGATAAACCTGGCACTGTGGTGACAGCTTCAGTGTTCCCTGGCACACCGGAGAAATCGCCCTCGTCTGTAGAGCAGTCTGTGAACCTGTGAGCTCATTGTAGCTATAAGCCAACTCTTTGGGCAGAGAGGATTCGGATCCTGAAAACTCTGCCTGGTATTTCATTCTTTCTAGGGCTTGAAATCCATATGTTTTCTGATATCATCATCCGTTTACCAGTATGGCCAATTAGGCTGGCATTGAATTTCATGCTTATGTGGCATTAAAAAGGTTTGGAGAACCCTGGAGGCACATAACAATCGAAAAAAATGATCTGCAAATTAATCAATAATGGATACTTGTAGCCCTTTTTGTAAAGTGGGGGTGTGGGGTTTGAATGATGCGGGCATTTACCAGGAAAGATGTAAGGAACAATGCTATTGAGATGCATTATGGGAACTGTAGGAAGCAAGGATTTTGTGGGGAATGAGTGAAACACATAAGCAATGTGGGTCGGGTGAATGACTTTGGCACTTGTAAGCCTACCCGTTTGGTCGATGGTATTCTCAGACAGTCCTCCTCAGTGTTGAAGCCACTGACTTGGCTGACCTCGGCGATGAAATCGATGTATTCTTTATACTGAGACTTCTTGCACTGGCGTCGCTGGTATTTTCCATAGAAGTCAAAGAAACAGCAGGGGAGGACGAAGTACCGACAGGAGTAAGACGACCTGTGCAATGAGAGATCAAAAGACAGATTCTTACTCTGCGCTAAAGAAAACATGGTCATAAACTCTTAAAAGTGAATATACTCAGTGCTGCTTGTGTTCTCAAGCGGAAACTGTTCAACAACAGACAAAAGGCAACGACCAACAGCGAATGTTTATCCCGTCTGTAGTCACATCAGAGGAAAGGCAGATTTCTCAGACTGAGGCTCAGCATCGCCACCAGGTGGTCGTCTTAATAAACACACGAGTGAACTGACAGTAACAAACACACATTCACACATCCTCCCTCTGCTCATAATGTTATTCCAAACTGGAGAGATCAGCTGGCACTTGAGCTGCTGGGTGAGATTGTGTGTGTTGATGACTCGCCTGGCTGCTATAATGGGGATCCACGGTGTGAGCTCGTCCGAGTGGTTCCCAATCAGCCAGTCTGCGCCCGGGAATAAGGAGCTCTCCCCGGGAGTAATTGCCTTTTCCTGAAATAGCAAAGACCCAAAAATGACATGAGCAGGGGAAAATGTACCCTGGCGTGATTTGATTCTGAATCACTTAGTGGAAATTGTCCAAAAACAAAAAAAAGAAAAACAGTTTATAGTCTCCAAACTTTTAATACATCACACACCCGCCAATGTGATATTTGTGAGAACTTATTTAGTCTTTGGGCCAACGACGTTACTAAATGATGTGAGTTAGGAGCAACAAGGGCTGCGGAGCTCAGAGAGCTTCCAAATGATGGTTTAAGACTAAGTACTTTGCCCCTTGGGGACCCAGAGAGATTGGTCAGCCAAGCTCTGCCACAATCAGTCAATAATAGATGACCTGAAATGGAAGGAGTCAGCAGCGTTGTTGTCAAATGAGCGACTTAGGCCAAGAGGCAGGAGTGGGAAAGTAAAGTGTTTTTTGGAGGGCAAGTTCTCCTGCAAAATCCTGCTTGAGTATGTTTATATTAAATTAGATGAATTTGGCATTAGCCCCACTGTGGTAGTGGCATTTTTCTTTATGTAGCTTGAGGCAATCAAGCTACATATGTAGCTTTTTGTTTGTTTCTACATTATGCAGCTGACCAATTATTCATACCACAGTGAATGCTAGAATCTCAGAACCCTTGCTTAAAAAGTTAATTGATTATCAGAATTACTGTATTTTCTGTTGATCAACCAATTCATAAATAGATCGTCTCAGCTCTTGTTCCGTCTATAGATGCACCGACAAATGGGATTCGTTTAAGCTCCTAAGCTTGGTGTAAAAAACTGCAATTTAAATACATTGAGTTTTTTAGGACTGTCCATTAAAAGGTTTCCTGCAGCTCAAATGTTTTCTTCGGTGTTTCAGAGTTCATTTTTGGCCTTGGAAACATCAGCTTAACAACTTCACCTCAAAGTTGATTTATAATCCTTCTCGGGCTTTTGATCATATAACACGATCTTCGTAAGCAGAAGGAGGTTGTTCTGTTGCCATGGAAATGCACCGGTGCCGTTTCCACGCTCAAGGTTGGACTTTGAAAGCTCCAGCACCTTTCGCACAAGGTTGTTTGGTCAACAACCTTGTGTTGTGCTCACCTCCAGCAGTGTCTGGGCTCCGTACATGTCCCAGATCTTCCGCCTCCGAACGTCGACGCCCGTCCCAGGATGCTGCAACAACAAGATGGCACGGCGGTGAGCGCTTAATCGCCCTCGGCCACATTCACACTCCGGCTATGAGCACCTGCTGTGTGTCA
Source organism: Scophthalmus maximus (assembly GCF_022379125.1). Classification (NCBI taxonomy): domain Eukaryota; kingdom Metazoa; phylum Chordata; class Actinopteri; order Pleuronectiformes; family Scophthalmidae; genus Scophthalmus; species Scophthalmus maximus. Next base: position 4,195,623 of record NC_061526.1, read on the forward strand.
TTTCAATTACACCTACACAGTGGACATGGTTTTGGTGGATGTAATATATTCAGAGATGTGAATCCCATCACCTGGGCTCCGTCCGGTCCCGTGTCATTGATTAAGCCGCTGGTGAAGATTTGGCTAATTGAAAGAACTCTGGCTTTAAGGTACCAGTGTTTTTAACATGGACCATCTAATCTGGATTTTATAATTCAGCAGTTATTATAACTAATCTCTTAATGCTTTACAATTCGGCATAGAAACTGAGAGGTAAATACTTGCTGTTGCCAAGCTTTTTTTTAAGCCTAAGTACTAAGTAATTTGTTTGTCAAATTATTTAAACCTGACTTTAACTTTAAGACTCTAACCTCCGTCTTTTTAGGTCTGAAGGTTCAAGCTTAAACACTAAGCCTACATTAACACTGTTTTCAAGGTTACAATGTAAGGAACCACCCCTGTACAGCAGAGTTGGCAGTAACCTACCGTGAAGCAGAGATTTAATCAAATAATCCGTGGCCTGCTCAGCTAAAAGCTAGAGAGACCCTGCCAGTTTCACATTGGAGACATGTTCATGAACTGATCACATTTTAAAAGAGACGGTACCAACATTCACTCGGCCCCTCATTTACCCCTTCACTGGTCAGTATGTGAACCAGGAGGCCATTTCCACATCCGAGGTCCACAAAGGACTGTCTGGCAGCGAGGCCCTTCTCTTCCCGCTCCTCTGCCCACAGCACCTGCACAGCACAGAGACACACATAACACTTGTGTGCGTTCACGAGGGCTCTCAATCTTTAGAGTAAAAAAATTTTTTTTACAACTGCAGTGTGACACCTGACACCCTCTCACCTGCTTCAGGCATCACACATGGATTGATTAACTGGGTCAATGCCAATTTTTCACACAAAAAAAATTGAATGACCAGACAAAATGTGACAACAAAAAATAAAGATTTTCACCTTCACAAACAGATATGCTCATTTAAAGTTAAGTGCAAAGGGACACGTGGAGACACATGGGTTGCAAAAGAACAATTTTTCAACTTGCACATCAATCTTCCAAGTCCAAAGTCTGTTAATTTGACCCACTAAGTCAATCTGAACCCACCAGGAGATACGTAGCGATGGCAACATCCTCGTAGACAAACTTCTCGGGATCTGTCACCTCGGGCCAAACCTAGAGAGCACATGAGAAAAAAAACATCCATTATATACACTTCTTCGAGTGAAAGAGACACAGACTAGCCGCGGCGTGTCCACCCTCTTCACCTTGACCATGGCCTTGTACTTGTCCTTCAGCTGCTGGTACACGAGGCTGTACTTCTCCACCGGCAGCAGCGACAGCGTGCTTTTGAACTCGCTGCTCTTGCACTCAGTGGCCCAACGCACCAGTTTGGGCAGCAGGTCGGAGGTCAGCCAGGGCAGCCTGGGGTACGCCACGCCATCGGAGAACCACGCGTCCGGAGTCAAGACATGCAGCTCCAAGGACCTGCAGATAAAACCACACCGAGAGATATTTTTCTTTGTTTCTTTTTTGCTTATCTTAGGTGTAGTACACAGTTGGCTATTTTTACACCCGCTATTACTATTAGCTTTTTCTATGGCAGCAAATTTCATTATCTGCATCTAAATGTGTCAGCACTCATTTGCAGGGGAGTCAGCTATATGAGCATGATGTGACTTAAAGTTTCACAAGAACCTGTGAGGAAAAAATATGCTTCAGTGTGAGGAGAATCAAAATAAGGTTTCATGTGATCAGCTGAGCAGAGCGACACATAATCATCATCTATCATCAGACTAAATATCATATTAGATTAAGGTTACTGTCCTCTCATAGTATAACTGATATGTTTATTTGCTCATCTGATTTACAATCAATGTTTTTTTTTAACTAAATACACACCGAAATTAACCTAAACTTTTTGTTTTCTGGTTCCTATTTTTATCTGTTGGCCAAGGAATTTCTCTCTTGGTCGATAAAAATCCGCCCGGGCGAGCTTCCACGGACATTATGTATGTACCGATCTGTGTAAGTTTGCCAATATGAAAACGTTTTTATTTTACAGAATAAACAATGTGCAAAAAAAAATCTAAATTAAAGTTCTATATATTTGGTTGTATTTGTATTTTCACTTTACTTTTAGAGAAAACTGTAAAATAATGCTCAACACTCAATTACACTTCAGACATAAGGGCCTGATAATGACATCTTAGGGATCATTGCCAACTTTTACTGTATGGGCCGATACATCGGCACCAGAAGTTCTTTTTCTGCCAATTTTGGTGTTGTGGGGCTCCACTTTTTTTTTTAAATGTCTTCATGTCAGACACACTGTGTGTGTGCGTGTGTGTGTGTGTGTGTGTGTGTGTGTGTGTGTGGGTGGGTGGGTGGGTGGGTGGGTGGGTGGGTGTGTGTGTGTGTGTGTGTGTTTAATTCATGCTCTCCAGACACTTTGTGAAGAATATATAATGACTTGAGGCTCACCATCCCTCGCCGTCCTCATGGCAGAGCTGGATCTGATAAATGTTGCCCTCCTTCAGAGACACTCGTCCTTCTGCATCCTCCTCCAGAGGGAGAAAGGTCACCTGTTGTCTGCCAAAGTCTGTGGACACACACACACACACACACACACACACACACACACACACACACAAAAGAGAAGACGACGTCAGAAAAAAGGAGCAGAGCAGACAGAGCATTTCATTCAACAGCGGCCCTCTCACCCCTCAGCACGACTTCTTTGGGCAGGCTCGTCCCGTAACTGTTCACTTTGGGAATGAGCGTCCTGACGGTGGAGGAGCGGGGTCTGTCCTCTCCGTGTGCCCGCGCGGACGAAACCTTGCCGGTCAAGAAGGACAACACTTCCCCGGGGAGCTCGGCAGCGGGAGCGTCCGACAGGAACCGCGCGCCGTCGCCGTCACCGTCCACGGCGTCTTTACCCTGCGTCTCTTTGGCCCCGCAGAGGCGCTTGTTGACGACGTGAGGCTTCTTCGCCCACACGTCCACCGCCGACCAGAAGCCGTCGGGAAGGGTCGCGCATTCTCCGGGAAACTTAATGTCGGAGAACTTCGGCATCGCTGAGCTTCGCGCACGCACGACGCGGGAGCTGTTGACAGTCTGAGACTGGACTTTCCGGGGGACTTTTATTTTGTATGTGGAAGGAAGGAAGCACTATATCGTCGCTGGATGATGACGATTACACAGGCGACGAGTGACCTTACAGTGACGAGACAGTAGAGGGCGCTGTTGAGGTCAAATTCAAGTAAGTTCAACAAGTTGGTCACTTATTAGGAAAAAATAAGTGCATATTTCCTTTGTATTTCTATTAATTTGTTCGTTCATTAATTTTGTTTTGACTATTTATTTATGGTTAAGTAGTAAATAAAGAAATACCATCTGTTTTTGGCCGTGGTTTTTAACTTATTATTTCTCTATTTCTTTGCCAGGGTTCACGTAGAGTTCAAGTTAACAACAACAACAATAATAATTCAATGATTCACACTGGTTCTGAATTTGAATTTAAAAGAACCTTCATTTTGAATCATTACTCTTTTTTGTCATGTGGTTGTCGAGGTACATGTTGGTGTTGAGGTTGCTTATATGTTTTTTTTTTTAATGAATTATGTGTGTATTTGTTGTACTGTACCTGTTGTTGTTAGATCACATTTACCACACGGGGGCCTCTTTCACAATTTTTATTTACATTGAGGTTCATCCTGGAATTTTGAAATGTCTTATTATCTGATGAGGTCAAAGATTCTTGGTAATTGTGGATGAAAATTGCATGTTTCTTGCAATTCTCCTATTCTAGTAAAATGTGATCTGAACTTTGTTTAGCTATACAACAGTGTATCCTGTTGATAAGTGAGTCTGATTAAGTACACACACTCATGTTCCACGCTCTTCCTCGAGATTCCCACATTGTAAACTGACACTCAGTAGGAGAAGCATGGATGAGATTTGAGACACAACATCCGCCCCACGCACCTCTCTTTAGCCCTGGAGACTCATCTGCTCGTCTAGAAATGTCAGTTTGCAGACGACCAGACACCTGTCTAGTGGGTTGAGCAAGACTTTTTCAAATCTTGAATTATACGGACGTGTAGTTGTCACTTTTGCTTGTCATTAGTTGTGTTTGTTAGGCTCTTTGGCTGTCAAATTATCAATGACAATGTATGGGGGGGGCATCCTATTAGACAGACGAATAGATGAACTAGAATGTGAATTGAAATATAAAAAAAGAAAAGAAATTTAACTTCCAAAGCAAAACACCCACCTCGTGCCTATTAGCCTTTTATAACTTTGTTCAAAGTGCATGAAAAGAAGTGTAAGCAGATCTCCAGGGCCACTCCTGTTCTCAGGGTCCTTTGAGAGGCTGCTCCACTGAAATCTATTGTGTGTGTGTGTGTGTGTGTGTGTGTGTGTGTGTGTGTGTGTGTGTGTGTGTGTGTGTGTGTGTGTGTGTGTGTGTGTGTGTTGAGCAATTCAGGCAGGCAGGCAGGGAGCGGAGCGACCAGGGTGAGATACTGTACCGGGAAGTGCAAAGTGCAGGCCGGCCCTCCAGTGTGCCTCCTGCGTTTTTTGCATTCAAATGAACAGACAGGTGGGAGGGAGGCATAAAAAATCCAGTCGAACTCGCTCTGCAACAAGGTGGAATGACGGAAGAAAGACAGAGCAAGACATCCACTGGAGTTTCTTCACTTGACTCACAGCTCGTGGCCGGTTTCGTCTGAGTTACATGAAAAAACTCGGTGGCAAAAACACGGAGAGGGTTAATGGTGTTATTCATAACAACAACTTGTACCTCTATTGGCTGTGACTAATGGGATTGTTTCCTAAATTGGAACATTCGTCACAGGAGCAGTTCAAAACATGCTTATGAACAATAATGGAACATAACACGTCACATCACAGGAAAATTAGGCCATGAGGTCAGAGGACACTTATTATCGCTTTAAAACTCCAGATTATTAGGTACACCAACAGGAAATCTTTGCTTTCAAGCGGTGCTTGTTGAACTTTTTGGTTATTTTGAAAGCCGCTCAATCGATAGTTTGATTAAAAAAAAAAAGTAAGTTGAGTCGACACGTCTCTGTATCTGTTTCAACGAGGACTACATGGTGGCCTACAGGGTCCGAAAGTTGTAAATGGCTTTATTCATATTTAATAAATAAGAATAAGAACCAGCATCATCACTCACACTTGCTCGTAACTTATTTTGTTTTTCTAGCCTAATAAGCAATTAGAATCATTTTTCAAACGCAGACCTATTATGGACTCAACGATGATATGGTGACAAGTTGATACAGAAAAGTAGTTTTGAGAAATGGTCGATGGCAAGTGCTGCTTGTATTATACTTTTAAATTCAAGTGTCTGTGTGTGTGTGTGTGTGTGTGTGTGTGTGTGTGTGTTTGTGTGTGTGTGTGTGTGTGTGTGTGTGTTTGTGTGTGTGTGTGTGTGTGTGTGTGTGTGTGTGTGTGTGTTTGTGTGTGTGTGTGTGTGTGTGTGTGAATAAAGACTTTCTTGTATCAGTGTGTCCTGATTAAATGAAAATGTTTTGGCCTGTAGAAAATATTGGTAAATGTAAAAAGTCGATAAACCGTTAAGAAAAACTTGGACTTTCTATTATGTCATCAGGTCATAAATGTTTGTGTGACGTTCATGAAGGCTCTTACAGGTGCCATCGTTTCTAATGAGCTATTGGTGCAAACCAGCCCTGCTATTATGAATTCTAACAAATGCTCCAATCTGTGGGCAGAGTATATAGTTGATACACTTTGTGTATGACTAAGTCAACACGAATGTCCCGTGCTGGACGATTTATGGCTGGAGATAATGTTATCTAATGCCGCGTGAGAGCTCCAGGTGTGTGACGTCAGGGAGGGGCGTGGTCAGAGGCGGAGCACTCGCCCAGGTACACATCGCGAATCTGCCCTTCCTGAAAAGAAAAGAAAAGAAGAAAAAAAAATAATGACAATAACAACACCTGCGAGTTCGGATCTGTTCAGACGGAGAGTCGACTTCGGGGAGCGTGAGCACTTCAGAGGAGAGCCGTGATTTGTGAGGGCCGGGCCGGGCCCCCCCCCCTCCCTCCGTCGGGGTGTTTTGTTTCCGGGCCGACCATGGTCCGCTGGTCCCGGGGCGTGCGCGGTTGAACACTCGCCTGTCCGCCGGACCGAGCGCCGCGCTCGGTTGTTTTTCCCGATTAACGGTAAGAGCCTGGCAAAGTTTTGTGTAGCGATCAGATTCAATTCAATTGAGAAAAAGCTGTATTTATGATTGACAAGATATGAAGCAAAATGGCCGTCGGATTGTTTTTTTTTTTTTTAAATGTTACGGTCTGCTATTAATAATGTGTCATGACAGAATAATTGAAAAATAAATATGAACGGCACAACACAGTTGTATTGATGTAACTGTGAAGTGCTCTACTTCATTGCAATCTACTTTTTATCTTTATATTTTGATACTCCTTTCAATTGGGCTCAATTACTACATTCAGAGTTATCTCTCTGATTCAGGTTATGATGTATGCAACTTGTGATGGGTTTGCGAAAACATTGGTAAAAAATAAAGAGCAGCTCCTAGTATAACGGCCACAGCACGAAAAACAGTGTTGACACAATAACCCCATCAATGACAGTGATCCAATACTAATGTGATGTAACCCTTTGAGGGGCCGGGTCTGCTGCATGGCCGCTTCCAAGACTCAATACCTTTTGTGTTGGCGGGTTTGTGAATGCATTTCTACATCACAGAAATTGCTGGACACGTCTTGTGCTCTTTGCTGCACAGTGCAGTGTTCACACGCATGTTGTCTGCCGCTCAGCCCCGTTGGGAACCGACAAGAGTGTCAGTGTGTGTGTGTGTGTGTGTGTGTGTGTGTGTGTGTGACCCAGTGATGTGGCTGAAGTTGTGCAAACCAACTGCGGACGGCGGCGAAACACACCACACAGTGTTGCAGGTGTGTGTCTCTTGGGCTCGGGCCAAAAGGGGAACCGGGGTGGGGTGGGGGGAGGGGGCCCCCCGTGTTGAGGTCACAGGTCATGGCTTGTGTCAAAAGAGTTGGGGCGAGTTTAACCAGCGACAATTTTCAGTCGCACTGGGGCTAAATAGTTGGACACTCGGTCACACATGCCTTTGCGCTGAGAGGATGTGTCCAGTGGCTGGGCGGGTTAACGATTAATCCGTCCGTGCACAGAGAGAAAATGATCACTGAGCTCTTCTTGTTGACCAACGTGCGTCTCTTGGTCTGTGTTGTTTTTTCCTTTGAGTTTGAATGCGCCTATGACCTTTCAGAGAGCTTGCCTAACGCTCACTATAGTTACGTGCAAATTAATTGGGAGTTGTCCCCCCCCCCACCAGAAGTTACTTGCAAGCCCAGACTGGCAGCCTCTTGCACATGTCTGGTTTTGCCGTAAGAAACAAACGGGGCCGATTGCAAAAGACATTCGTTCAGCGTGTGGATGTCAATTTTTTTGGCTTGTTGGTGCCCAGGGCAGCCGACAAAGGAATGTCGAGTGACATAGAGGGAGAGAATTGCCGCGTTTCCGCTTTTTAATTTGGTCGCGCCGGAAAAAGCCCAGTTGCGTGAACGTGACCCTCCTTGTTGTTGCAATGCAAAGTGGACAGCAGAGAGGTCACCCGAGGGGGAGGACGAGCCCGCAAACCGGCCCCGTGAGAGTGTTCGTCAGAGTCGCGCTGCTGTCGAGACACGCTGCTATGACTTTCAGCAGTTGCGTGAACACTGTGTGAACAGAATCCGGTCCGACTGGTGTCCCGAAACCAAGTTTCCCCCGCTCAGCTTTTTTCCTGTTGCTTGAGGATTCCCCGCGCGACTGTCACCTCTGAGGTTCAAAGATGGTTCACGGCCCTTACACTGGAGCTACACACGTATGCCTTTGACAAGGGGCGCATCACTGCGTCCCCTCATCCACCCGTTCCTCCATCCGCGCCTCTTGGCTTCTCCGCTCTCTTCTCTTCATCTCTGCCTCTTTGGTCGTGCGAGCATATGCAAATGACCCATTGTTTGTAGACGGCTTAAAGATTAACCGTTCCTCCCCTTTGTGCCTGTGAAACTTTGACATACTGTAAAGAATGTGATCAGCAGAAAAGCTGCGGGGTGGTTGCCAGCAGCGAGATGTATTGGAATTACGGGGAACCAACAAGCAACTTGTTAAAAATTGGCGCCTGCCTCAAAGCTGAACAATCCCCCCTCCCAGCATCACACACTCTTTGGTCTCCATGGTAACCCTAACAAGGCCTGAGATGAGGAAGACTCGCATACAGCCCAGGCAATTGCATTTTTCGTTTCCGATCCCTAGACTGCTCAATTCACAGGAAAATCCCTTTTCCCCTTTGCCCCATAAAAGGCAGGGCGGCCTGGTCATGCTGATGGACCAGGACACTCAGTGGCTGTACCACCTCCTGGCCGAGGTCCAGCTGGAGAAGTTCTACCTGCGCGTCAGAGATGGCCTCAACATCACCCGCATCGAGCACTTCGCCTACGTCAAGGAGTCCGACCTGGAGCAGATAGGAATCAGCAAACCCGGTGAGCCTGATCAGCCCCTCTTGATCGTCCTCTCTGCGGAGGAGTCAACACGTTCACGGGGAGGATTTCCCCCTTTGGCACGGCGATGGATGTTGGGTTCACCACGAGGCAGAGAAAAGGGTTCAAATTGATTTTTAGTACAAAAGCATTAGTAGGTCTTCTCCATCCCCCTAATCAACCTTTGCATTCACCGTGTTGGTGGATTCATGGGCCATTTGCTGATAAACTAATGTTTGATCATCACACGGTCTTTACTTGAAAAGTCCAAATCTTTCTGCCACATCTCGTGGCCTTTTGTCAGCAGATGGCGTTTGCAAAGTGAAAAAGCTAACGTGTTGATTTTAAGAGACTCTTTACAAATCAAACCATTTCTCTAAATGCACGTTAATCATAGACATCTGCCAGTCAGTGTTACAGTGAATTTCTAAAGCTGTCATATATAATATTCCTCTATTTTTCGTCTTCTTCTAGCACAACGAAGATTATGGGACGCTCTGAAACGCTACAAGGCCAATTCACGAGCACGGCCCTGGATGCCCAAGGTCCGAATTAACAAGTTACATCAAAACTGTTGACCATCACGCGTGTGTGCGCGTGTGTGCGCGTGTGTGCGCGCGCGTGTGTGTGTGTGAACTCCACGTGATAGTTAGTTTAAAATTATCAATGCACGCAGGTGTCGAGCGGGCGAGGTCCGGATGGAGGCGAGCCGTGGAGCGGCCAGGCTCAGGGCCAGGAGGGGGGCAGCCGGGGTCTTCCTTCCCTGATACAGGACACCGAGCTGACCCTGGGCGAGAAGCTGGGCTCCGGGTCCTTCGGGGTGGTGAAGAGGGGCGAGTGGCACACACCCACCGGCAGAGTGGTAAGGGGCTGTAATATAAGATCAGCAGTACTAAAAATGTGGAGTTTTATTGTATAGGTGCTGTTTATCGTGTGCTATGTGTCAGGTGCAGTTAAACAGAGAAATATCCCCGAAAACATTCAACATGCACAAAGAAATAGATGGAGCGTTCTGATTTGGATTTCTGTGTGTAAACACATTGGGGTACAAATCAAACCCATTTTATATCGGGACTTCTTCGCTGCACCCACAATGAAGGACTAGTGGGTGACCATGGGTCCGCGTGCATCACCAAAAGGAACTTGAAGCTGCACCAATCAATATTTCCATGTTAACTATTAATGAAAATGACGTGTGTCGCACACGGAGGTAATTATGACCTGCAACTCCCCGGTGTTGGTTGATTCTCACCGCTCTAGTGGACCGTAGTGGAGCGTTTAACAGCTAAAGAGCCACGTAGTCCCCTCAAAAAATTAACAGAGGGTAAATGCTGGCCTTACATTCAGGTGGCCAGAGACAAAAGAACAAAAGTGGCTCCTCTCGTGTCGAACGTGTAAAAACGGGCAGCCGTTAGATCACAGCTCCAGCAGAGATTGAACGGCGGTCCGCAAGTTACGACGGATGTAGACTTGCGGGGATATTTCTGGGGTCCTTTTTTTTTTTTTTTTTTTTTGGAGAGAGAGATGAGGGAGAAGGAGCGATGGAGTCGACAGGGTGACAGGTGAGCCTCTTTCCTCTTCTCAGCTGCCCGTAGCAGTGAAATCCCTGAGGAGCAGTATGTCCAGGCAGACCGACACGCTGACGGACTTCCTCCAGGAGGTAACCATCATGCAGTCCCTGGATCACCCCAACATCATACGACTCTACGGTGTGGTGCTCACACAGCCCCTCAAGATGGTGAGATGTTCATTCGATTTCATGTGTGGTCTTCACGAGCAGGGGATTCATTTTTCCAATTATTATATTAGGATCTAAGAAACGCTTGGGAGCTGGACATGCACTCTGACGCATTGTTTGTCTTCTTCCACCCTCTAGGTGACAGAGCTAGCCCCCCTGGGCTCACTGTACGACACGCTGCGCTCGCGCCATTACGAGTACCCTCTGGTCCGCCTCTGGCTCTTCGCCACCCAGATCGTGTCGGGCATGGAGTACCTGGAGACCAGGAGGTTCATCCACAGGGACCTGGCCGCGAGAAATGTGCTGCTGGCCTCCAGGGAGGCGGCGAAGATCGGGGACTTCGGCCTGATGAGGGGCCTGAGCCAGGAGACGGATCACTACGTCATGTCGGCACACAGGCGCATCCCGTTCGCATGGTGAGAGTAGTGGGACGTTCAAAATTTGGAGGGGGGGGGGGGGAGGAATCAACACTTCACCTTTCTCACCGGTTATTTGTATGCTCCCCGCCTCCCTCCAGGTGTGCTCCAGAGAGTCTTCGCGTCGGCTCCTTCTCCCACTCCTCAGACGTGTGGATGTTTGGCGTCACCCTGTGGGAGATGTTCACGTACTGCGAGGAGCCCTGGTTCGGTCTGTCAGGCCGACAGGTACGCACTTGTCAGCTGCGCCGGCCCTGTTTGTAGCCGTGCACAGTCAGTGTACTCGTCTTGGAATGTGTGTCCCCACCCTGGCACCGTTTGTCTGGCTTGTGACTCAGTCTTGTAGTATTCCCCACATTCACTCCCTGCGATGCAGATCCTGTGGCGCGTGGAACGGGAGGGCGAGCGTCTGGAGAGACCGCCGGATTGTCCGCAAGAGCTGTACGCCGTCATGAGGAAGTGCTGGGCCTGCAGCGCCGCCGACAGACCCAGCTTCGCCCAGCTCACCGCTATGGTGACAGAGGTCTGAATATATGCAAAGATTTTTTTTATTTGTGTCCGGCGATGGAATAGGGACAAGGTCAAACGGCTAAAGCGTGGCCTAGATCTGTCACGTAAAAAACGCTGCAGAAATGCGTGTTTTCTCTTACTATCTTTGTTTTTATATTTTATGGTTGCCTCCACAGGCTAAACCAATGGAGGTGCAAGTAAGCAGGGACTTCTCTGAACCCAGAAAACTCGCACTGGTGGCCAACGACCTTGTGACGGTCACAGACCATAGGTGAGTCGGGGGAAAAGGCAAAACTCTGGCCAGCGCAAAGGGCTTTTGTTTAGGCGAGGAAGGGGTTCAAATCACCCCGCATTCCAGCCGTTATCTCACGGAGTCCTTGAGCGCATTTTTTCTCGCTCGCACGTACGTCCGCTGGAAACCAAACGTTCCGCCTCTCGCCCCTTTCTCTGCAGTCTGGAGCTGAGCGAGTGGAGAGGCCAGAATCAGAGGACGCTGGCGGTCGGCTGGTTTCCCGCGAGCCTCGCCGTGCCGGTGCTCCCCCCTGGCACTGCCGGTGCGGCTCCCGCCACTTGCGGCCAGCCCGGGGACATCAAGCCCGAACGCTGCCGGGGAACACCGGAGAGCCTGGACGAGTCAGTGATCCTCCTGTCTATTTCACTGAGACTCTTTGGTGTATTTTGTGTATTTGGCTTCTTCTGTGAATAGCCTCTTCCTGTTTGACAGTTAAATGATGGTACGAAATGATAAATTGCCCGCTGGCTGCAGCCAACAATACGCCGTCAAGCAGAAGAAACAAGGCCAGTGATGCAATGTTGGCCTTTCTGTAGCTGATTCGAACAATGCTGCAGTGTTTTAGGGCGTGCATCTGTCTTACTGCTTTGCAGGCTTTGCAGCATTTTGCACCAAATACACCAAAACAAACAAAGAGTTATTAGAGAGTTGTGATATTCCAACAGACAAGTTTTTTATCTTTCTTTTTTATTCTGCCTATATCGTGAAGGAAGTCACATGAACTCCCGTCTCATGTCCCTGAGTCACAGAGTTTTATTGCAGAGCGCTAACCGGAGTGCAGCGGTGAACTGTCACCCACCGTCCCTCAGTGTAGTTTGCGAGTCGAGGCTGTCAAGTCAACGTGTTTACTCTTTCTGACCTCTGCAGCAGCGGGAGCTGGAGGCCTGTCCGGGAGAAGGAGGGATCCAATCTGCAGAAAATGGCAGGTAGGGACCCAAAGCACAACCGGCCGCGGAGTATGAGTGAGTGGAGCTGCAAGAAAGAACCTATATCAGTGTTATTTTAAATCCTAATCAGATATCAACTGGGGTTTGAATATTATAATATTGTTTACATGTATCAAGTGTTGTCTTTTTTTCCTGGTGTGAGTAAGATTTCTGAACATCTTTTCAATTTTTGACCAAGTAGAATGGACAACACTTCTATCCCCATTACCTCCCACTTACTTTCTTATTATTTAATTAATTATTTAATATCGAATTGCATAATTAAACTCTGAATTTGTATCCCCAGAAAGTGGTTGTCTTCCTGGGATCAACTGATAAATCACAGTCTTCTATGAAAATATACCTGGCAGACATAACAAAAATATTTCACATGAAACATTTCAAGAGTCTGAATCAAAAATATATTAGACTCACTGACCTGTGGAAAAATAATGAATAACTTGGCTCCCAGTTAGTTTTATATATAGTTGCATAAAAAATGTGCATTTATTTATTCATAGATTCTGTTTTATAGATGGTTTCTTGTTGTTTGTTCACTCATCTAATCACATTTGACCAGTCTGCCCCCTAGTGGCTCTTTTTTTTAAGGCAATCCATACTCTTCCAACCAGGATCAATCACTTAGCTCCCCAGATGTTGTCTTCCCTTCTTTTCACTTGGCAGACTGTTGTAATTTTTAAATGCATTATTATCTTAATTTTAAAAAAAATTGACCCCCTGGGTCGTCAGGTATGTCTCGGAGCCTGGAGTCTGTCCTGAGTGAACACCGGCCTCGAGCTCACACAGTGGGGGCGATCAGAGTGGATCAGCAGGGCAGGCTCATGCCGCCCGTACTGGCGGCTCACAGTGTGATGATGCAGCAGGACACCCGTCGGTTCAGCGAGGCCAGTATCGCCCCCCCTCCTCGACCACCACTCCCCAACCTGAAACGCCTGAACATGAAGTCTCAGAGGAGGCCCATAGTAAATCCTCCCCCAGGCAACCCCTGGCCGCCGCAGGTGGTCCTGTCCCCTCCGGCGCAGCCTCAGCCTCAACCTCAGCCCCAGCACCCGCCGCAGCAGGGCGTCGGAGGCTCCAACCTGGCCAAGATGGCCCACCTGGCGCGCTCCTCTCCGCTGCTGGACGACAGCGGCGACGGCAGGGAGAGGGACCGGGAGAGGGAACGGAGCCGGGACCGAGAGAAACCGCCTCACGTGCCGAACACGAGAGAGAGTCTCGTCGCGCAGGTGAGAGATGAGTTTTCATCCTGTTTTTGGATGGTGGGGTAGTTCTGAGGGGGACGTCTCCCTTTAGAGGATCCAAACTGCAAGTTCTGTTTCTCCGCCCTGCTCAGGTCATGGAGGCGGTTCACGGGGTGACCACTGAAGAGGTTCATTCGGCACTGCAGCGTACTGACTGGAACCCGGTGCGAGCTGAGCAGCAGCTCAAGGTCAGACCATGAGGAACACACCACATCTACATGTATCATCTCAAATAGACATTGAAGTGTGTTGCACTATGGGCCACACCCGGTCAGTGATGTCACAGCAGGTGTCTTTGAAGGCGTTTTAACATTTGAATGTTGATGCAAAGCACCAAGTTTCAGCTCCGGAAAGCAAATAACCCGGCAGTTTTGTGGCCTGCAGTTTTTCTAGTTTTTGGTTTCTCCTCCCATTTCCTACAGGCAAAAAAAAAAAAAACAAGCCCTATGTACATATCCAGTGTATTTTGACGGCTGCTTCTGAGCCCCCGTCCTGGTGTTTTCTTTCCCCTCAGTTCGAGCAGCTGTACTCGCTGAGCCTCTGCTCCAGGGAGGACTGTCTGCGGATCCTGTCCAGGTACCAGTGGAACCTGCAGGTGGCCAGCCGCTACCTCATCCGCCTGACCCGGGACGACAAGCCCGCCGCGGGCGAGAGGGAGCGACCCCCGGTCAGCGCGGAGAGGCGGGTCTGAGGCGATTCCCGGGCTGGTTTTGACGTTATTTCCGGCTGCCACGCGCTTTCCAGCGACAAACTCTTTGACACGTGGATCTTCTCCTCACGCCGGTCGGACGTCGCCTCAGTATGTGGAAGGCCACTCCAGTGGAGATGGAAAAAAAATTGGAAAATGAAGATGGATTGATTTAAAAAAAAAAAAAAAAAAAAAATGCACACTGACTCAATGTTCCTGACGACTGGTTTTTTTTTTTTTTTTTGTATTTTCAATGAGATGTCGTCGCGCACATTGTTAGTTGCAACTAGTTTTTGTACCTCAATGAATTTGTATGTATGTCCTGTTAGAAATCATCATTTTGTCGAGTGAAATTGACGAGCTTGTCCGATCCCGGTTTTGCACACCACAGTCGGTCTGGGCTGGGTGTTAGGGACCACAGGCCTGAGGATGGACGAAAAAAAGTCTGGGGGTGTCGAGTTCGAAGAGAAGTCCGTTTACCACGGCTCTGTAGTCTGCTCCTCGTCACCGCTACATTCGCTGCTTACACCGTCACACACACCTTTCATCCGGGACCAAACTGTTGGCGGTGGAGTTGCATTGTGGGTGATCTAGAGACACCAGCAGGTTTTTTTTTACACCCAAACAGAATGTGTGGAATAAAAACAAGACGAATATCAACCTCTCTCTCTTTTTTAAAACTCTGTGGTAAGTGTCACAGTCATAACAGGAACCGTAGGATTACAAGTTATGTGAGGGACAAATTTCATTTTTTCCACAGGAGGACCAACCACATGTGGACCTTCCCAGAGTTTCCCGGACAAGCACTGGAGGAGATGAACGCAACACTTTAACAATTCTTTTTTATTTATGAATTACAGGGTATTTTTTAATATAAAAAAAAAAAGAATATAACAATCACAAGACGCAAGTTATCGGAAAACAGTCCGCATGTATAGTTTTGACAGAAACACAGGACACAGATGCGTACAGCTCCTGACAGCTGCGGACATAACTGATTCAAATAAACACAATCTGCAGATTAACACCCCCCCCCCCCCCAACAAACAAATAACTCATGGTTTCACATATCAAGTATGCACAGGCAACGGGACACATTTAGAGACAGACGGCTTGGTGCAGCGTTTGTATTTGAGAGCACAAGTTGCAAGCGATGGCCTCGCTTGGAGGCACTCCCATGTTTACGAGAGGTGTATCAAACGCCGATAGAAAAATTCGTGAGCAGAGGAAATGAGCGAAAGAAATAGACAAAAAACCACGAGTTCACATTCAGGGGTCGCTTTCTGAACTCATCCTGGGAGTCCTCACTAGCAGGGGGGTTTTCCCCAGGTCAGATAAACATTCTCTGGGCCCCAACTTCTGCTCTCTCTTCTTTTTTGTATTTTATTCCCTTCCCCATGTTCCGTTGCACTCCGCCTGTTGTTCGACGCAGTGGTGTCCGGGGAAATGGGAGGGCGAGGTTTCGACCGTGGCGCCGGGTCTCCGCGGCAACGGCTAAGACACAAGGCGGAGGCGAGGGAGCATTTGCACGGCAGCCCGAGCTCCAGCTCTGTTCAGATTGTGTACACTGGGCTTGGACACACGGAGAAAAGAGGAAAAAGGCAACGGAGTGGTAGAGAAAAACGGCACTTTGGTAAATACTGTGAGCACATGTCGACTTTGCCTACAAGATAATTAACGTCCTCCCATGTTGTCCCACCATCCCAACCATCACTTCCCGATACAAGATAAAAGACGACAACAGCCTGATCCCTTGTGGGCAGAGCTCAGGTTTTACTGTATCATATATTTTGTTAATATACAGGTTATAAGATAAAGCCTACGGCAGTTACTGGCTACGAGCAGCTCTGTGTGGCAAGCAGAGAAGTGCGTTGAGCTAAATATCAAAATGCTCACAGTGACAATGCTGACGCGCTGACGTCTGGACAGTATACTAGTTGCAGTGCTAGTTCAGCTCGCTTGCATGCCGACATTTGCAATATATCACTGCCATTAGTTTTGCAGATATACGGTTCGTTGAGTGCTGAACAAAAGCTTCTGACCCAGAGGTTGGGATGGCCAAAGTCACCGAGGTGTGCCATCCTCTAGGGACCACGAACGTCTGCGCAAAACAATCAAATAGTTGTCGAGATATTTCAGTCTTGGCCAAAGCGGTGGACCCACAGACGGCCACTGCCCTAAGCCTGCCAACGGCTACAATACAAGGCAACGGATACAGCTTCTGTCTATCGCAGTTTCTTCAACGCGCATCAGTATGAGTGCAATATAATAATCAATAAACACACACAGCATAAATATGAAATGGCAATGCCGGCGAAGCAAAACGAGCCTCGTGGTGCTTGTGGGCTTTTGGACCAGACCGCATCCACTCATATTCATTTGTGTGGGCTCAAGGGGTTAGGTTGATTTTCTTTTCTTTGGCAAGGATTAAATCTCAGCTGCGCGCACTCACTCACAAACCGATCATATGTCTGCGGACTTTGTGGAGTGCAAGCAACATTTGGCAACATGTGTCGGTGGAGTTCGGATAACTTTAAAAAAAAAAAAAAAAAAAATAGCTGGTTCGAAGGTTCATCAGCTCATATCGGTCTGTGCTTGTGTATAAAAAGGATGCTGGTGTTAGCACCATATGGGCTGGGATTCTGTGAAGGAAGGATTTAGAAATGAATAACTAGATATATGAATGCCATAACTGGAGAAAGTCCTTGCTCCCGCGCTGTTGTTATCCCTCGATGATTTCCCCCTCCCCCCTTCCTCTGTTACGAAAACACGCTGCTGCGCTGGTTGGCCTCTCCGACCTTCTCGAAGAACATGAAGTCCTGAAAGGTGAGGACACATACGGGAAAGGTTTGACATCACAATTGAATGCAATCATCCTTCAGCCAGATTAAAGGTCAGGGGTTGTTCCCAACGAGATTAGGGACTTACAATGAGGAAGCAGGCTCCCATGAGCACGGCTTTCATCTTCACGTCCATGTCCAGGGGGAACTGGATGCCAAAGTTGTCCGTGTCGGTGAAGACTTCCTTCAGGAGACCCGTCCACTGCTTGCTGATGCGACCGATGGGTTTGTCGCCGTCTTTCCCCTTCAGCTGCGGCGCAAAGACAAGAACGTCAGTGACCTCGACAGGTACGATGTCAAGTTAACACGACCACGAGCTCTCTCTGTAAAAAAGTGAAGCCCTCTGAGCTGTCAGGCACGGCTGCCGACCTACGGATTCATTTGAATCGATTGATGCCTCTCCCATGCCTAGCGAGCCTGGATTTGTCCAAAGGTTACAAATCCACACACAAGCCCCCTCCTAAGCCAATTATGGCCGCCGTAAAATACCCGATGTTGTCTTGGTGTCTTGGCCGGTCCAATGACAAGGCGTCGAAATGTATCCTCAACGCAACCTCGAGAGCTGTCCACCTGAGATGGGATCACCGAGACAGGCCCTGGTGCCGGGTCTCAACAGGCCCCATTCCACCTGCTATATCTCATTCATCCGATTGAGTGGCTGCGGTGGCTGGGTGCGAGTTGGACCGACAAACGATTCGAACCATTCGGAAAACCACAAGATGTCGCTGTTACATTATCGTACAGATCGAAGGCGCGTTATACAACTAATTCATTATAGTGGGGGTGGAAGAGGGATCCTTAGTGGACATGAGAATGAGAGTGGCGTTGGCCTCCTCACATGACTCTCGGCGACAAAGTAAATAAGTCTACTTTCCCACAATGTCAATTGATTCCCTTTAAGCCGGTTAACATGTTTGAGGCCACCAATGGGTCACGGCCAGAAAGCTCCGTCTCTTTTGTCTGTGGAACAGGACGCCCGAGGCTGACCCTACAGCAACTCCCGACCTCACCTCGAAGTTGACGTCCCCGCAGCAGTTGCAGGCGAAGCAGGGCCCCTCCAGTTTCATCAGGGTCTCCTTGTTCGCCCCCTGGATGGAGAACCGCGGCAGGAAAGGGTGCCAGTCCTGTTTGACGTAGCCTACGGTGGTGCCGGGCGGCGCCTGGACCTCCATCTGTGGGTCACATTGTTTAACAAACATTTGAAAAGAAATTCCGCAAAATTCAATAATCCGCCCTCGTCCCCTTTGACCCGGTCAGCTATGACTAAGACGCGGCAGATGGCACGGGACAGCAGAGTCCGACGGCTCCACCGTGGAAGCACATAACAAAGGTAATGCATCTCACATGGCTCCCGTCGGGTCAGTAAACAGAGCGCTGCAGTATGTGACAGTGTGGGAACCGGAGTCCAAGCCCAGTCGGCGCCAACGGAAGTCATTAAAACGTAGACGGACGGAGAGAGAGAGAGAGTTCTCAGAGGTGGAGGGACGGCAAGAGGATCCGGGGGGGGGGGGGGGGGGGGGGGGGGGGTCTGGGAGATATGGTTCGGACAAAGGGCCATTCATAGACCTCGCAAACCCCCCTGCGCTGAGCAGACTGGCGCACAAAGACACTGGAACGAGGTGCAGGCAGGAAAAGACTCCAAATGTGAGTCACTCCATTTCAAACTTACACACTTTTAAAAGTCTGGTTTTTCTCACTTTCTTTTTAGTGCAATTAGTACAGACTCATTTGCCAGCGGATTCAGACGTCCGTCTAATCGGTGACGACATCCTCTTTGAAGGAACGATTACCCTGTTACCGTAAACAACTGACCATCGCAGAGTAACCAGGACGGGAAGTGTTGCCACGGCCAGAAAGCTTTTCTTTTGCCGTCAACCCTGCGTCAGAAGATGTTGAACGCTGCCCTTCCATGCCTTGGTTCGCTCTTGTTGTGCGCTGGTGTTTTTGTCAAAGCATAACTACGAATCCACGGAAAATCTATATGGTTAAATATTAGCAACAGTAATAATGGCAGACTTTGTCTTGGCGCACATGGGGCAAATATCATAGCGCACATATCGGAGTGCAAATCTATAACTGAAGTGAGATATCAGGGTGATTAGGTGCTGAAGGAACTGGTCAAACGTCGGTCTCTGTGTGGTAAATCAATATATAACAAGGTTATTAATTGTCATCTTTGGCGCTTCTACACACACACACACACAAGCACACACACCTCTTGCAGGCAGCAGGGACACCAGCAGGAGACGCAGCGGAAAGGCCGGATGAGGCGGATGACCTCTCTGTCCATGGTGTCCTTGATCTTCATGTCGAAGCTGCGCAGCGAGCCGCAGCAGTTCCTGGTGCAGCAGTCGTTCTTCTCTTTGGCCTTGTAGATCTTTTGGCCCAGGCTGTTCTTTATCTCATACTCGTTGTTGGTCTCAAAGCCGAGGAATGCTGGCCGGGTCCGGAGAGGGGAAGAGGAAAAAGGGTGTCAACGGCCAATAACAACATTTTTGATAAGCACAGAATTCCGAGGCCAGGACAGTGCAAAGTTTAATGGCTGGATGAACAAGTAACATGCCTTACCTTCGAGGAGCTCCACTTTTTGGTGAATCAGGATCTGGTCAATCTAAAAACCACACGGGAGAAGAAAAAACAAACGATGTGAGACTTTCCCTGCTTGCAATGCGAAATAACTTTGACGGTGAATTTTCATAAGGCCACAGTCGCGCTACGTGCAGACTCATCATCTCTATTCACAGAGGAGTTCGGTACATATGGAGTTATTTGCTGGAGAGCCCTGAAAGCGAGTTCAAAGTGTTTGTTGAAACTCTTTTGCAAGTTGACCAGAGGTATTGTTTTCTATAAAGAACAATGAAATTCCTGAAATGAAGGAGTGGCGCATGAGTCATCCGTCACGCGGTAAAAAAAACTTCTGCGAAAAATGATAGCCTCGAAATGGGTTGGACAGCATTTGAAATTCACTTGACTCCACAAGACACACAGCTGTGTTTTTGCAGAGCTGTGCCTCGTCTTTTTCGGACTTATTTTAAAATCTATTTTCTCTGGCCTACCTGTGTGAGGTACTCAAGCCCCGGCGGGACGCCGACAGGAGCTGAAGCTGGCGCCCCGAGCGGGGCCGGGGAGATTGCTCCCGGAGAGCCGCCATACTCCGGCACTGGAGCTGGCCCGACTGGGCCCGGCTGATACATGACTGGAGGAGGCGGGCCCGCGTTGTAGCCCATGTTGAAGCCTGGTGGGGGAGCTTGACCCGGGTCTCCGTACCCCCCTGCAGGAACAGGATAAGGGGCGACAGACTGGCCGCCGTGCTGAGGCATGGGGTAGGGTGTCTGGTTGTAAGCGCCTGGATAACCTGGGGGGGGGGGGGGACATAGGTTGAAATGTCAAACTTTAATCTGATTAAAAATTATGATTAAAGTCTTCGGATTGATCATTATACTCTCTTCAGAGCTATAATCACACACACACGCACGCACGCATGCACGCACGCACGCACGCACAGAGTTTCTTCACAGTACAACACCTGATGACATTCAAATGTGAAGCAACAGGTAGAACGAAAACAATTAGCATTCAAAATTTAAAAAAAAACAACAACATACGTACAAATTTTTGACATAAACATTAACACCTTTAAAAAAAACTATAACAACCATAAGACCACTTCCTGCAGATTTGAAGTTCTTTACCTTCCAATATGATAACAAATTAAATAAATAACACGGCGACGCAGACGTTGAGATGGAAATCGTGATCAGACGACTCCAACAAGTGCAGGTTTGAAGTCCTTACCTTCCAATACGATAAAAAAAAATTAAATAACATCGAAAAGAAGGGAGGCTTTTCTGCACCACAGCGACGCAGGCGGAGAGGGAAATCCTGATTTGTCTGTCCCTGGCGAATGGCAGCTTCTCTGTGCTCATAGAAACCGTGAGTGTGTGTGTGTGTGTGTGTGCGTGTGATAACAGTGGATCACCCTGCTTCCCCTGCTGGGACCACAGAGCCAATAAGCTACTTATTATCGGAGCCACGGTGTTGACCGAAGGCTAATAAGAGGCGAGCAAGAAGTAAACAGTAATGGAAATACTACAGCAACAGCTCTAGGGGGGTTTGAACGTGTCACATGTTCAAGGTAGATACTCTCTGAAGAGCCGGGTTCTGTTCATGGCCCATAAGAAGGCCGACCTGAACTTTGGCATCTACTGACAAGTCTTTTTAAAAAGAGCCACAGACGGTGACATGTGGCGTGAGGAGGGGAAAGGTAAGAGGGTGTGGCGTGTGATAAAGGTGTAATGCCTTGCCGTCACGCGTCCATTCACAGGTGTGATCAGTGTGCGGCGGGGGCGGAGCAGCAGGTTGTCTCGCTTACGGGTAGGCGGGTGGTTCATTGCTCCGGTCAGCGTGACTAAGGCCCCGTGTCCGTGCCTGGGGCCCGTGCGACGAAAGCAGGGTTAGCGGTTATCGAGGTATCCTCAGGTTTAGCCCAACTCGGGAGCAGGTTAAGATCGAGGTAGGTGATCAAAGCCAGTCACCAGTCCAACTCCCGACCAATCAGATGGCTGGAAAACCAGAGCCATCATTCTACAGGATCCTGACGTAACGTGACAAACAATTAAAGTGCAGCAGATATTTATGGCTGAGTGGAATCGTGTCGCTGTTCCAGACTATTTTGTGGGTCCATGATTTCTAATAAACGGGGGGAGATTTTATAACACTCAATAAATAAATAGACTCATTCATACCTTGCTTCATTTGAACTCAATAAAGATTATTTGATTCCCGACAGAATCTCGGACAGCTTTTTACTTACTTATTCTTTTACTCTTACTCTTTTCATTTAATGCAGTTGAGTGACCTGTGTGTGTGTGTGTGTGTGTTTATGTGTGTGTGTGTGTGTGTGTGTGTGTGTGTGTGTGTGTGTGTGTGTGTTTCCTTAAAAAAAAGAAAGAAAAGCACACAAAAAAATTGGATATGGTTAAAGACACACATTGCACGTTTCAATGCCGTCTGTGGATTTTATGTCTTTTGAGTGAAGTTTCTTATCATAATTTCTATCCTTCTTTGTCATTTGTTCAAGTGCAGAAAAAATTGGTCGATTAATTGGATGGTAAATGGAAAAAATAATGATAAAATCATTTTTTTGGTTAGTTAGCTGGAGCCAACAAAAAGACAAACGTTCTGTGGTTCCAGCTTTTCAAATGTGAAAATATTCAGCTATTCTGGTTTAAATTATTGTAATTATTAATGATGAATCGGATTGTGCTTTATATATGACGGCATTAGGATGTCCAAGATGTCCCCAATTTTTCATTATTATTTTTTGTTTAATTAACTGGTTGGGAATAATCCCCCTGTCATTAGTGTTGAGTAAAAACATATATGTATATATACATATATATATATATATATATATATATATATGTGCAGCAGAGGCCGACCTGAACTTTGGCATCTACTGACAGAGTATATATATATATATTATTTGTGTGTGTGTGCCTTGTAAAGCTGTTGACTCACAGCAGGCGAAACCGGTTTTCGATAACCCGGCAGGACAATCCTTACACAAATCACAACAGATTAGACGTCATGGGACCGTTTCATAGCGAGATTCTTCCATGGTTGCGGTTGTGAGCGTGCTGGCGTGCACTTTCAAGGGTGAATCAATGTGAAAAATATTTTTAAAATCTCCTGGATTACAGTTTGAGAAAGGAACCAAAGCCCTCATGCCGCTTCTGCCTCTCTCTCTCTTTCTTTTTTTTAACAAGAACCGAAAAGAGGATGTGTGTGTGTGTGTGTGTGTGTGTGTGTGTGTGTGTGTGTGTGTGTGTGTGTGTGTCTGTGTGTGTGTGTGTGTGTGAGAGTGAACTTTGAGGCACCGCCTCTTTCCACATTCCTTTGCCTCACTTGCAAGGAAACAGACAAAAATGTATCCCGGTGTTGTTTGCAGAAAAGGCCACACTCTGACATGCCCACATGACGACACCTTTCACCTCCCACGCCTGCTCTTTTCCATCCGGAGGGAGGAAGTGAATCAAAGAAAAAAAAAAAATATATATATATATATATATATATACATTTTCAAGCAAGGATTCCTGGAATTTCTATCTAATTTCGCCACCCTGAGGACGACATTTCTCGAGGCCGAGGCCCGTGCAAGACAAGGCATTTATTCATGATGCAGCGGCATGCGGTGGAACGTTTGTGGCAGGGAAGTCTGATGGAAACTTGATATGCAAGAGGCCTTTTTTTCTTTCTTTCTTTTCTTTTTTCACAATGGTTGCGGAAACATGACCCGATGGAAGAAGTGACCGAGCGAAAAAGTTTTACGCCATTGCATTGCGCTGTTGCTTCCCATTTTCTGAGTAAAAGTCAAACTGTGTAAATACAAAGTGTGTCTATCCCCCCCCCAGCATCTTAGCTTTCCCTTCGAGCTGAGAAACTTACCAGGGGCAGACATGGCGAGGAGCTGGCTCTGGATTCTCTTTCTGTCCACGGATCACTTACTGGTCCACTCCCAGGGTCTCTGTGGGGAAACTGGAGGGAGTGACAGGGAAAGAGGGGGCGGGGGGGGGGGGGGGGGGGTTGGAGTAAGGAGTTTGAAAAGACAATAACAAAGGGAGTCCAAGACCAACATATAACCTCAAATTCAATCATAAAACCTTCTTCTATGTGGGCCTTCTATTCTTCCATAACCAGGAAAAGTCTGTGAACGCAACCACAATTAATAAGTAGCTATATTTACAATCCAGTCCGTGTACTTTGACATGAAATATGACGTGGTGCAGTGGAAAGTGTGCAAGTGGAGGTCCCTGAAGCTGCTTAACATGGGGGGGGGGGGGGTAAATACAGAGGGTGCAACTTGGGTGAGGAGAAGCTGGGGGATGGGGAGGGGCTTGGTCAACCTTTTTTTTTTTTTTTTTTTTTTTTAAACTTTCATTGCAATTGCCTATGGGTAAATGTCGCTGAACTTCCCATAAAAAACAATTTACGTGTATTCAAAATCCCTTTTTCATTAGTTTTTTTTCAAAAGGGGGTCATAAGTAAACCCACCACACAGTCCCACCCCCTTCTTCCTCTCCTCGGGCTGTATCTCTCTCTCTCTCTCTTCCTCAGCAACAGTCAAGTGTGTCTGGCCAAAGCCTGATAAAAAAAAAAAATATATATATATATATATACATTTACATATACCAACCACCCCAATTCTTTCTTTAACACATGATAAAAACGGAGAAACTGACAAAGGGAAGCCTCACCTCTCCGGTCGTCGGCGTCCTCTCAGTGAAAAAACAACGAAAGGAAAAAGCCCCGATCCACGGAGCCAAGAAGTGTGTGTGTGTGTGTGTGTGTGTGTGTGTGTGTTGTGTGTGTGTGTGTGTTTTAATGCTCCCCTTCCAAACCTGTTTGTCGTTTCTCGCCGTTGCTCGTCTCTCCTCCCTCCCATCATCTTTCTGTACTCTCCTCCCCTTTCAGGCTCACGTGGATTGAATTAGTCTTTCCGCGCGCCACTGCGCAGGCACATTTCTTCTAATCTAAGCACGACGAAATAAAGGTGTATTTTAATTTATTTTTTTTATTTTTTTAGCTTTATTATTTTATTTTTTTTACTTGCTGCAGCATTGTTGCATAAGCACTCGGCTGGGTTTTTTTTTTATCATAGCATGCAGAGAAACCAGGGAGGAGTTTGGCGTGTGTCAAACGGTGGTGTAGATAACGACCGCTAGAGGTCGCCAAAGGCCCAGCAACGAAATGAAAACTACTTCGAGTACGCAAGTACTGTCAGTTTAATGTACACCACAGTATTGGAAACTAAAAAGTATGACTTCTCATTAGGCAGTAATCATTTCTCATATGTCAAACAAATCAGCACACATTAAAAGGTCATGGGACTCTTCCATAGTGATATTCTTCCTCGGGTACCTTCAAGGCTGAATTCATATAAATATTAATATATTCATATTAAAATTATTTTTAAAAAAAGAGAATCTCATGGATAACAGTTAGAAGGCGGCCACACCCTCGGGCCACTTCTTGCGAGGAGGAGGTGTGTGAGCTCCACACTTAATCGATTGATCGATGAGTAATCGATAACTGAATTAACCGCCAACTGTTTTGAAGATCGATCGAACGTTCAAGTAGTTTTTTGTGACAAAAAAAAAAGGTCAAAATTCACTGATTTCAGCTTCTTACATGTGAACATTTTTCTGGTTTCTTTGCTTCCTCTGTGGCAGTGAACTGAATATATTTGGTGTGTGGACAAAAGAAAACATTATCTGTGAGTTTTGGGAAACACGATCAACATTTTTCACCATTTCGTGACATTGTATGGACCAAACAACAAACCAATAATCGAGAAAATAATGGACAGATGAATCGATTATGAATAGAATCGTTTGTTGCAGCCCTACTTGTTAACTTGTTAGGCAGCAGCATGTCCCCCAGTTAATAATGCACATTTATTAGGAGGATAAGCCCCTTGCGATGAACCATCTCGTCTTCAAGGGGGGTCCTTAAACACAACACATACACACACACACACACACACACACAGCAGCACAGTTACACTCACCCATACACAAACATTAGCTCTCCCGAAGCCTGACCCACACAAACATTCCTCCTCTTCATGTTATGCATATGCATATACATACATTAACATGTACATACAGAAACCCAAACATATACATCGGTGAAATGTACTTACATACACACACATTTAAATTCTTGCATGAATATGAACACATAGGATCAGATGCAGAAGCAGGTTGTTTTAAGATGAGCAAATAGAGATGCCTTAAATATCAATTACCATTACTGATAAATTACAAAGTGAGCACCTCTTTACTTTTTTTCTTTCTTTTACAGTTGGTGAAGATGGAGCCATTTTTTTATATTTAATATAGACTAATATGTCCACAAATAAAACTATGAAGAATTATGTGTGTAAAAAGTAAGTTAATAGTAGGTAAAGTTACATGTCGTAGAATAAAAAGTACATTTTCCTTTGAAATGTTTACATATTCTTAGTGTTCTATACTTCCTAGGAGTTATAAGTATAAAGTGTAATAAAAACACTCAAGCATAGTCCGAGAGACTCGTGGTCAGAATATGTAGCCAGATCTGCGGAACATGGAGCAGACCGCACTGTGAATTATTTGCTAGAAGTGAGCTCGGAACTGATTCACCGACCTGACGGCTGACTGGTGATTGATTAACGGCCTGGTTGGACGTTATGGCTGCGGTCAAATGACGATGAGACGATTACTACCTTCTCCCGCCTGTATAAAATAGAACAGCTGGTTACAACTTTTTTGCTTTCCCTGCCTCAACAAGTCCAAAATTTCTGCCGTCCCTAATTCGTGACCACTCACAACGAAACCGTTGGTTTAGTTTGTGCCTTTTTCTCAGTGTTTCTGTGACCAGCCCAACGCAAAAAAAAAAACAGACATTAACTATTCTGGACCAGTTAAATGTGACAAATGTTCTCCTGTTCGTTCATATATTGTTTTTCTCCCTGTTTTCTGAGGTCTTTCGCATTTGCCTCGGCAGAGACTATATTTGGCACCTGCCGCTATGCCCGTTACTTATAGGGCACTGGATTGGGGCGGGGTAGGAGGGAAGTCGTTCAGCACGCACACACACACACACACACACGCACGCACACACACACACACACACACACACTGGCAGTTGTCTGACATGAGAGTGGTATAATTGTTTCATCTTGCCTCAGCGAAGAAAACCAAATACGGTGAATGTATTTCCCAACTTGTATCTCTCTATCATTATACGTACACAGAAATGATTTCACTGACATCTGAAAATGTGATCAAATCAGATTTCACACGTGCCGACACAAATTGCACTGAAATCCGCCGACCTCAACCCTAAACCGAGGCTCAACCGTAAACTTAACCGCTTACGGAAACCAGGGGCCAACAAAAATGCCCGCAATTTTGAAAGCTTCTCCCCGGGCTTGAATCTGCACAAGGACATCGGGTGCTGTGTTGCAACGAAAGAACACACACACACACACACACACACAGTCTCACACACACCCAGCCAGAGGCCCCTAATGAGGCCTGTCCCTGATAATGGAGGTAATCAGAGCGGCCTATCTGGCCTCTGCCCCTGTTGACATGCTGTCAGCCTTTGCCTCGGTTTATTTATACACGCCTGATCCATCAGCGCTCGCTCTATGTTTGGTGAGCCCCAGTGTCCCCGAAATAGAAATAATTAGGACAGGGCGGGAAAAGAGGAAAAGTGAAAACGTGTCTGAGCGCTCATACGCTCTCCGAGGCGAGCGCCCTCCACCCCAGTCCTCTGCCAATCTCTCCATCCATCCCTGCCGCACTGTCTCCCTTCTCTGGCGCAGGAGGGGTGGAGGGAGCTGTGTGTGGTCTGGACGGGGTGGCTCTCCGCCGGCGAAGTCGGGCGAAGCGGGGCGATCGGGATTTCCAGATTTTCCAGATTGCCACATTCACTAGGGGCCCCCGATGTAATCTCTGACCCCTGTGTCTCTGTGCTCCCCGAAGCACATTGAATTAGTGCAGTTATGACTACAAATAATAAGTCATCTCTTGACTTTGGCTGTCAATTGGAAGTAACATTTGTAAATTGTTTGTAGTGTATACATGCCAAGTGGTTGTTTGGTTTGCTTATGACATGATTTTAGTCATAATTTTAGGCATTGAGAGTCTTTTCTTTATCAAATATGCCTCATCCGTGGATGGCTGGTGAATTGTTTTTACGTTGGCAAACCAAAGGCCAACATCTCACAAACTCAGTGTCCACGACAAGCTGACCTCAACACAGTTCAAAAGTGGTTCCCCCGACAACAAACGTATCCTGAATAAGAAAGAAGTCCGCTCTTTTCACAGAGGTGACACACAGTTTTGTCAGTAAATGGGACACCACTCGAGAACGTGGAGGAATCTAAATGTCCAGCTCTCCTACGAATCCCATATCCACTCTGTGATTAATAGAAATAAATCGCAACCTGCGATTATTATACCGCTTGATCAACTGCTTCAGAAAAGAATAATCTCTTTCACTACCAATCCTTGACTATGCAGACGTTGCCTGTCAGAACGAACCTTCGATCAATGAACGTAGCTTACAATAGACTTTGTAGGTTTGTTCTGAGGTGTCCCCCATCATTGCAACGTATATGATTCATTAAACTGGTTCTCGCCTAAACCCGGACGCCATTTTAAATTGGTTGCTATTTATTCTCAAATGCATATCCCTCCTACCCTTAAACAACATCTAATTCCATACAGATCATCATTCAACCTATAAGACAAATGGAACTTCCTCTCTTTTTTTTCGTTCTTCGCTTTGTTTCAATTCTTATCCTCAATAAGTTCCAAAAGAAGGTTAAGGCTTTTATTTTAAAAGCATTAATAGGTTTACATTAATAGAGTAAATGACAAGGGAACCCAGTTCACTGCAATGGACGTATGTTAGATGTAATCTTGCGCACATTTACCACGTTGTTGACGTGTCAACGTCAGGGAAAAATAAAATCCCTATTATCGCAACATTGATTTCAGGCCTATCACCGGGTTCAAATTGCTTAAATTGCTTAAAGACACGTCCGGGGTGGTTGGGGTGGTTGAGCTGGTTGAGCCGGTGGCCGATGCCGGCCTGAGGGTGACGTATGACCCCGAGGCACCAGGGCAAGTCTAGAAACAGCAACATCCTCAACAAAGGCCTTATCGTTCTCCCATCGCTCCTCACTCAGCTGCAAGAAAAGAGAGCAAGGGAGTGGGGCAGTGTGTGTGTGTGTGTGTGTGTGTGTGTGTGTGTGTGTGTGTGTGCAAACGTAATCTATGTGTCTGTGTCAAGGCATGTTGTCAGCACTTCAGATCTCCTATGAGCCGAGGCCAATGATGACAATGGCAGGCAGCACGGCGGCAGATGTAATTGCCATGTTTGACACACACGCACACGCACACACACGCACACACACACACACACACACACACACACACACACAGGCTAAACAGCCCCCTGTGCCAGTCCCATAATATAAACCCACCCAAGACACACGGCTACAAATACCCTCTCCGAAATGGTCCACAGCTCAGAAGAGGCAGCGCTCGCAAGCCGAGATCTTTGAGGACAGAAATCCACAGAAAATCTGAAGACCGAAGGTGGGCATATCATTTCTTCTCTTCTTTTTTTCCCCATTTCTACTACTGCCTATCACCCTCCGTTGAATCAGACACGTGAAAGTGACTGTCTCACTCTTCTGTTGCTCAGATGCTGTGCTCCAGGTGTGCGCTACCTGCCCTGGCTCTGTACCTGCTGCTGGAGGAGATATCTGCTCGTGTCTTGCCAAGCCGCTCCAGGACCAGAAGGGTGGGCGTGCACACAGCACACCTCGTCCCCCCTTTATTTGGGACAGACAAGTTGAAACGAATCCCGTGTAGCCCATTTTGTCTGTATCAATAGCATGATCGTTGTCTGCAGGAGGTCAGCTGGCCGGACCAGGAACTCTTTTCCCACCTGCCTGAGCGCACACACGGGGGAGACCTCTCTGTGGGTGATGCAGGGGAGACGGGCAGGGATCTGGACGGTCGCCCCTCACACTCAGAGACTTTTCTTCCCCCGACAGACCACCTTTCTGTCCAGCACCAGCGCCATCACCAGCACCAGCACCAGCACCAGCGCAAAGCCAACGAAAAGAAGTAAGGACAAGTGAAAGGGAAGGGACAGAAAACCAAGGGTCACACAGTTCGAACTGGTTTTAGACTTTGTGGGGAAGTTACACAGTCACACATAATGAAGTGAACGCAGAAGTAGACGCTTTGCCAACGGCGACTTGTGTCTTCTGAACAAGTCGGGGCAACTGGAAATGTCATTGGCTCACAGCAAATTTAAATTGTCAATCGTTTTATGTGAGCCACCTAAATCACAATCTATCGTGGCAGTTTCCTTTTTTTTTTAATGCACTTTGGCTGAATTTGCTTTTGTGAATTTTATTTCGTCAGAATCAATCAGAATCACTTGTATTGCCAGAGGAATTCTTTTTTGGTGCTTTTAAGGTGCATGTAGCAGTCAACATATTTACACAGAATTAGAAAAAGAATATAGAATAAAATTAAATTAAATTAAATTAAATTAAATAAGATGAAATGAAATGAAATGAAATTACAAAATTCACACTATTTACAATAAATTTATAATAAAATGTCGTACGGTAAAGGGTGCTATTTAACGTGTTTTTAAAAAAAAAAATGTGTGGTAGAAGGTGAATGATTATTATGTATAAAAAAGGGAAAATGTTCTCCATTTCCAGTCACTGTGCATCACAGAAATTGAGTAATTGAGTCTTCTTCTTCTCTTTGCCGTGATCTCCAGGAGGAAGGTCGCTCCTCTGGACTCCATCGGCAGCTTCAAAATGTCCAGTTTCCAAAACCGAAAGGTGAGTAACAAGAGGAAAAAATGCAATTGAAGCCACAGCCATTTAAATACCACCTTCTACACAGACGGTGTATATATTACACACACATACATACATATATATATATATATATATATATATATGACTTAAAAGCAGAGTAACGTTTTAATGGCTTGTCCAGGTTTTCCATGACAGAGAAGGAATCCTTCACATACAGTACAATTGTTTGTCATTAATAATTCATCAAGACCTTGTTCTTCTCTAATAATGTATGAACTAAGCACTTGGATACTCCGTCTGTTACAGGACGAGCCGGACGTGAACTGGGAAGACGACAGGGACTGAAAGGAAAAACTCACACGGCTGAGCTCTTTCTCACCTTTTCCTCAGTGATACTTTATGTATATTCCATATTTATTCATCAACTCGCTGCCATACCTACAAGTGAGACGCCTGTCGACCAACTCCCTCTGCTGGTTGAAGACACAAACAGGACAAACACAATGCTGTGTGCTAACATGTAATAAAATATGCCAAAGCGCAGATTTCTTCTGTTTTTTTAATGCCATTTTCAATAAAAAAAATGATTCAGAGTGCCACCTTTATGTTCCCAAAGACTTTTAATTTTTCAAGCTACAATCAAAGAAAACATCAGACTGCAGAAAATATAGATTTTGCTTGGGTATTTTTCTCTCTTCACTTTCACATATGTACAGTTGTCAAAGAACAGGATATGTACACAGAATTTTTAAGTTGTAAAGAGAGTGCAACTGCTACTGGAGACTTACCACGACTCTCCCACGAACGAAAAGAAAAAGCACATGGTAAAAACCAAACAACATAAACAAACGCCACAACCTACGCGGCCTCAACTCTTTTTCTGTACACTACAACTCTGTTCTCGATGTGAGACAATCGTATGTCCATTCTCTGATGCGGGGGTGCGTCTCTAAAACCCCCCCCCCGCTTGTCAGAAATCTAAGAAATAAACAATTATATGAAATAGAAAACCAAATATTTTTTACAACCATTCATAAACGAGCCTCGGGGCCACTTTGACATTCTAAAGCACCGCCAAACCATTTGTCGTACAACAGCGTTGCCCCCCCCCCCAAAGTCAGAGACGATGAGCTTTTAAACAAGAAAAATAAAATAAAACAATAACCACACATAGAACAGAAACATCAAAATTTAACAGCTTTCAATGCAAATGTTGTTCATGGTGATTGGCTATCAATGATTGATTAACAAGAACAGACAGGGAGAAACATTAAGCGCTAAAACATGAATGTACACAGCTACATGCTAAGTACAGATTTAATCAACTGTAGCTCGTCACAGCCGCAGTAACATCCATATATGCAGTGGAAATGGTATTTGGGTTTATATCTTTTAAAAAGTGCACTGCTGAAAGAATTGTCTGTGTGCAATTTGAAATTGATCAATTTAGAAGCAAAAATAATTAAAGTTAGCTGAATCCCTAAATTCAAGGACTCTGGAGTGACATCTCTCCATTTTATCTGCCGATGACCAAAAAACTCAAAAAGTAAATTGCCCGAAATACGATGGAAAATAAAAAGGAGCTGCCCGTCTAGCATCATGACGTACTTCTCAACGTTTTGCATCGCTTCAGCTATACATTTGTTCAATGTGTAAAGTTTTCGCGGGTTTAAAGCCCCGAGCAAAGAAGGCTTTCAAACTGAAACTCCTCGAGGACGGTAAAGGAAAATTTCGCCGATTTGTCGACATCCTCAAAGTCAAAATGCACCTTCAGTGAATATGAGTGCGAACGAGATATTGTGCACAACACCAGCAGTGTATGACAATAAAGCCAATTAATGTACAGATTATTAAGTAACAAAACAAAAAAATGATTCTCCACTGTATCTGTTGCCTTCTGGTCAGGTCTTCACAGTAACCAAAGGGGGGGGAAAAAAACAGGAAAAGAGGAAACGGTGAGGGATAAATAAGAATGGTTGTGATTGTCAAAAGAAATTCTACAAACTGACAATACGGTTGCCATCCAGGTGATAATTTAGGCTGTTTTGGCTGCAGGCATCAAAGAAAATAAGTGTCAAGAGGACAGCAAAAGACAGAGTCGGTGCTCTTCGTCCCTCCCATCCTCTTCATCACTAAGTGTCTTTTTTGTGTCCGGACCGCCGCGTGTCCCTGCACTTGTGGCAGTAAAAGATGTCAGGAACGTTGGACTTCTTGATCTTCGCACACGACAAGTGGACCCATATGCCACACTGGTTGCACTCGATCATTGGCCGCCCGGCGAACGGCTTCCCGCAGTAACAGGTGATCAAGTCCCATGAATCGTCCCCTGTGTTGACAAAGAAAACACATTTAATAGGCCATAATTGCTGTGCATGTTCACTGCTGGGAAGGAAAAACAGGTTACTAGAAATTACACTCAAGTGTTTCATGTGCATAATAAATTTAGAAAAACAAATAAATCACAGTAGAAAAGTACAGCTGCATACCTGACTCGACCATAATGTCTTCGTCGGCGATCCAAGTCTCACCCTCACTGGAGCTCATCTCCGCTTCCCTGAGGGACTCGTCCGGCTGCATCTTCCCCAGGCCCTGCATGGTCGGCGTGGAGCCCCCATGCATGGCCAGCTCGTCTCTGATTGGTCGTACCTCTGAATGCGTATGCCTCGCCTCGGAGTCTGTCTCACTTTGAGCGGCGGAACTCTTGAGCTTCTTGGCCTTCGGCTGTTTTGAGTTTTTGCTGCGCTTGATGCGGGCTCTTTTCTCGCCCTCGCTACTGCCACTGTCTGCCGCCGTCATGGGAGAACCCAGCGACAGCTTTTTTAGCTTTTTGTCCTTCTTGCGCTCTGCCTTCGTGCTGGCCTGGCTGTCGTACAGGGAGTCTTTAAGGCGCATCTTGTCCAGCAGAGTGTTCTCAGAGTGCATGCGGCGGATATTTTTGCCCTTGTTGGCCCGGGCTTTTCGAACAAACGTGTGGATGGTGTGGATGTCGGAGCTTCCGTCCGCCCAGGCGTTGCCCATGGAGCTGCTGCTGCCTCCGCCGCCTCCGTCCGCCGACAGCCCTGAGCTGTGCGCAGAGCTGGACGACGTCGGGGACCATGAGCTCTCCTGTAAAGACAGCATCGCATAAATAAATCACTGGCCTTCGTCGAACTCAAGCAAGACGGGCAATAGCTGGGACTTCCATCAGTGATATTCAAATGCGCTCACCTCTTTCTGACTGGGGATGTAACCAGCGTATGCCAGGACAAAACTGCAGAACTTGTTGAAGTCCTCCACCGTCCTCTTTTTCCTCTCTGGGGGCTGCAGAAAGCAAAGCTTTGTTAGGGGGGAGTGAAGCTAATCCCCAACAACCTCCTGCAGGAGAACCACTGCATAAACTGCTCGGTGGTTTGGATTTAAAGGACAATTACACAAAAATACTCACCAGAGGTTCCGTTTTGCACGTCAACAGTGAATCTGGCGGTGGGGACAAGAGCAAACACAAGTCTGTGAGTAACATGCGAGCCAGTTCGATTTTCACACAGAAGCACCCGGGGGTACGAGTACACACGAGTGAACTTATGCTAGCGTTAGCTTTGCTAACGGGGCTCAATAACTGGATCGCGGTTGTCGGCTGCATGGGGCGTTGAGCCTCGATCGGGACCCGCGTTTTGCTCGAGGACTTCAGACTGACCGGCGGACTTCGCCGACAATAGTTTAAGGGGTTTCAAAAATAAATACGCAACGTCTGTGAGTTAAGGTTAACGTCAACTAGCCGGCTGTGACCGCAACCGGTGTCACTTGATCGCCGTTTGAACTCCACTGAAAGTCTGGCTATGTCCGCGTCGACCTCGGAGCCACTGTCCCGATCGGTCACGACAAACACTGGGATTGTGTTGACTCGTAGCGGAGGTGGTCAAGCTTTCGGATTGCCACTTTTTTTGAACTGCCTGGGGTAGACGAGCAGCTAACGCTAGCCGACGTGCGAGACTGGAAGCTAACAGCACGTTATCCCATCGCAGCTAAAGGGGGCAAATGTGCTCCGGGCTGCTTTGTTGATTTACACCAAGTGTCCGATAGAATTACGCTGAATTCAACCTCGCCTGGGAACAACTGTGCAGCCGCCAGCGGCTCGTTCGAACGCTTCGAGAGAGTTAACTTGTGCTAACCGAGCCAATCGCGCTGGCTCTTCTCGAAATGGAAGTGGGAGGCTCGGTGGCTACGGCGTAGCTAAGTGCTAGCAAAGGTTTATGGTCTAATCGGATGAGTTGTCGGCGTCGGAGTGGCAGCTAACGTCAACGATCGCGTTCTGTTCCTGGCTGACAAGAATCGCAATTTAACATTTCGCGCACATGCTTGCACAAGTGTTTCCAGTGCGCTGGTTGGGCAACGTTAGCCATCATGCTACGAGCGTTAAGCTAAGTGGATCGGCGCCCAACTCACCAGCGAGCTAACTCGACTACAATGAGGATTGGCAAACTTGAAAAAATATTTTCGCAAAACGCCAGGTGAAAGATGTGCACTCGAACTTCGGGGATGACGACAAAGCACAAGTTTGGCCAAGAGCGAGCCATGTTATTAATACTGCATACGCAACCAAACGTAACGTTAGCGTAGCCATAACTTGCACAAGGCACAGCCGTTTTTTAATGTCCGCAAAACGTGACAGGCGCAGTTCAACAGTGACCAGGTCGACCCTGCGAGCGGACAGTTCGTTTAACGGGTCGTTGTAAAAACAAAACATACCTTGGTGCTCGGACATTATGTCAAGCATTGTCGCCTCACCGACAAGGCCTCGATCCGACCAGCAGAAGCAGCAGGCGAGCTAGCCGGAGAGTGGCGGCCGTCGCGCAGTGCTTTCCCCCCGGCGTGGCTGCACCTTACCGCCGGGCAGCTGTAACAGCAGCGAGCCAAGTGGCGCGCAAGGCTGGAGGTACTCGTCCCCCGGAGAAGCTCTCCACTGTGGGGTGGAAGTTGTGCTATCCCCTCGCTGGGGGACCCGACACGGCGGCTAACGTGAACGCAGCAGAAGCCTGCCGCCTCTGGATTGTGATTAGCCCGACAAAATACTAATTCCTCTGTCCTGTAACGCACAACGCTCAAAGCTCCATTTTTCTCCGTCGCCGCATTTATGTAACCATCGGCGCCGAACTGTTGCAGAATCGTGGATTTCCTCGGGTGAACGCGAGCGCTTGGTCAGCGTAGATCCATAACGGGAACTTCTCGGATTAAGTTTGTCGCTTCTTCGCGGTTCGCATACAAAACGACTGGAGTTTCGCACGGTCCCGTCCGTGCGCGGCAGAAAGCCTCTTGATGCTGCCAGCGTAGTGGTGTTTCTCTCCGGTGCATTCTGGGTAGCGTAGTCCAACCGCGCTGTCAGTCGCCGAAACGAGCGCGGCTCGCGAGCGCCGCCGAACTACGTTTCCCGCGCGCGAGGCATTCTGGGACGTGGAGTCTCCAAGGTCCGCACACTCCGAACGCGCTCCTTAGCCAAAACACGCTGGATGTGGAAAAGCGTTATTTGCCGTGAAACGTAACTTGCAGCGACGTTCCTTTCCAGACACCCTTCTTAAAGAGATGGTTGTTTTAAACATTGCATTACGGAGCTCTTAAGGCGCGCGTGGGTGCCATTTCGCGCTTCCGCATGCGGTGAATCAGCAGCATGCTAACTAGCTGTAGCCACCTGGACTCAACCCCGTTTGTTTATACCACACAATGTTGCCTGAATTGTTGCAAGGCGTTGACGCCGGAGGGCTGCTCATAATACAAGGTACACGCTTTTCTTCGAACGTCGAATTTGAGTGAAAGTCGCGAGCAGCCACGTGGCTGTCAGTCGCGGTAGTAGCACGAAGTAAAGCCATGTCTGCTTGCGTTGTCAGATTCAGCCGGTTGTTCTGGTCGACACCTCCTGAAGAGCTTCATCAACGCCGCATTGAACAGGTATTGGGCCAGGAGACAGGAGAGCCCCTGTTGACAGTTTGGTTTCTCAATTCACAATTACACGTCAGTGTTCCTAGGTAATATATATATATATGTCCTGTAACAAACCGAACTCGTGTTTTGAATTTACAGGGAGGAAGCTGTCCATGTCATTGGCTTTGAAGTCAGCGAGGAAGAGCTGAGGGATGGGTCACAAGGATCACCCACTCAGAGGTATCATGGATCCGTTCTGGGACGATCAATCGATCAACATAACATTTCATTGAGTTCATATATCCAGCAAAATGTAGTAGAGTCACTGGTTTAAACTTCACCTATTTGTTTCTTTCCTCCATTTTGTTACTTTGCTAATTCAATTCCTTCGAA
Source organism: Scophthalmus maximus (assembly GCF_022379125.1). NCBI lineage: Eukaryota > Metazoa > Chordata > Actinopteri > Pleuronectiformes > Scophthalmidae > Scophthalmus > Scophthalmus maximus. Next base: position 4,232,522 of record NC_061526.1, read on the forward strand.
TATTAGACTTGTCGATCAAACAAAACATTGGAATTGTCGGATCTTGTGTTTTGGGGAATTTTTATAGACAACATGATGAATTGGTTGATCAACAATAATGAACATGTTGGTTTTCTGCAGTAGTTCACACAGTTTAATTCATTAATCTGTTTTCTGTCACTTCAGGCTGCACTTTCACAACGCGTTCAGCGACCCCCTCGGCTGGACCGATCACCCCGCGTTCACAGTCCACCAGTTCAATTTGGAGGAGCTCACGCATCTGGTTAAGCAAACGTCACACCCCAAGGCAGCTACTACCTTGGTGATCGACTCTCTGTCGTGGATTTTGAGGCACGTCAGTCCTTCTGCTGTTTGCAAGACTCTTCAGCAACTTAAAAAAGGTGATACCTTATCGTCTAAAAAGATTTTAGACCAGAATATATATAGCATGACATCCAGAGTCTTCCAGGAAAAACTAGGCACAATACGCCTTTGCAAAAGTTAACAAAACTTCTTCAATTGTGCCATCCTATTGTCAATTTATCCTGATTGATTGGGTTTAAGACTGTGCAGTAACTCCACTAATTTGGTTTTCTTTCCCTTTGTTTTCATTAGGAGGAGCTGTGAGAGCTACCATTGGTCTGCTCCATGCAGATATGCATCAGAGAGGTACTGTGGGAAGCATTTGCCATTTGGCTACTTCAGTCATCACTGTGGCACCTGGAGCGAAGGGAGATGAAGCAGTGGCAAAGATAACGAAGCGTTCAAAATCGGGGAAGGTTATTCAAGAAGTAAGCAGTGTTTCCTTCAGGATGAGTATCTTGTGTTCTTGCACTGTTAAAAAAATGATTGATAACTTTATTTGTCCTTAGGAAGAGATTTTCAACATCAAAGAGGATCTTACAGTCATGGTGCAGAGCAAGGCCAGCCATACCGGACCCAAACAGCCTGGCCCTGAGGAACAGGAGGTGCAATATAATTCTATTATTCTATCAATTTTATAAAATGAAGAAAGACTTGAGACATGGCAGGGTTGTAAAGTTTCTTTATTTTTCTGTGTATGTTGTAGACGGACCCGACAGCTAACTTGACCTTCAACCTTCGCTTGTCTGACACAGAGCGCGAAGCCAAGGAGAAACTTGCACTTCCCTTTGTCTTCAGCAAAGCGAAGTGAGAAACCTTTCCATTATCATATTTTTCCAAGTTAAAAAAAAAAACTAACAAAAAATCCTTTCTCCTTTTTATCTGAAGAAAAACAGCTCTGCTTCACTTGGGCCCGGGATCAGGAAGAATTCTGTATGAGCCTGATGCAAACGACGACTATGATCAGGAGGACCCAGATGATGATCTTGATGTGTAGCGTAACCCACTGAAGGTTCAGAAGATCCATGTTTCATACACTCTTATCCATTCAAGACACTGAGATGTGTTCAGCGCCAGTGCAGTCTTTAAGCCTTACCACCATCTCATGGAGCTTGGAACATATAACGTAATGCCTACATTTTCTTTTTGGTCTATATTATGTTTATATATTTTTTCCTTATATTATTGATCACCTCTTTTCTTATTGAATAAAATTATAATATTATATACTTTAAAACAGACATTACTTTTTCTTTTTTAAATGAATACTTAAACTTTATTAACTATTTGTTTTTGACAGAAACAACAACAACAACAACAGCAACACCACAATACAATAACCTATACCAGACACTGTGTCATGATCTGTACACCAGACATACAGATCTTGAAATGTGACATAAGGGGTTTCCACGCAGCACAACTTAATCTGTAACCAACTCTACATAGAAGGTGGGTATACAGTGTAGGGGAAGGTAATATACATTTTAAAAAGTAAGAATGAGGTGGGAGATCACAAACCTTTGGTCCTAGTCTGAAAATTCTTTTTCCACTTTGTCAATTTTGCAGAGCAAGTGTCATTACTCTTCGAAGGAAAGTCGATCTTTCCATCTCATGAATCTCCCGAGTAACCGTAAAGTCAACATTTTCTGAAGGTGTCTGTTGTTTCTCCATGACTATCCACACACATTGCTTTTCAATAAAATTGATTGTTGTACATGTAATTTACGACCTCGTGTCAATTTCACATCCAATTGTATTGTTTCCACAATTGCTTAGTATAAAATCGAAGATAAGATATGTTTATTTATCCCCTGTAAGGTAGATTCAATTTGACACGAGGGAAGGAAGTTGATGTCAAAGAATGAAATTCCCATTAATGCCTGAACATCAGAAAAAAACGAGTAAAAAATAAAACAAGATAAATTAGGAATAAATACATTAGATAGATGTGTGTGTGTGCATGTGTACTGGGTGCTGTGGCCTTATGAAGGCTGATGGCATGAAAGCCTCAAAGCACGTGGCTGGACAGAGTCCGTCACTCAACGTGCTCCTGAGCCCTGGTTATTGCAGCCGTTGAACAGTCTCGTAAACATAAATTGCTGTTGCACAAAATCACGTTCGTTTCATACTTTTCTCTGAGAAGTCTGCTCTTTTTTTTTCATTTTGCAGAATCACAGCTCAAATGAAACATTCTGAGACAGAAATATAAGGCTCACATAAGATAAGATAAGATATACCTTTATTCGTCCCACAATGGGGAAACTTGGTCGTTACAGCAGCACAGTGGACAGAATAAAGCAGAAATAGCAGAATATAGAAAGAATTTTTTTTAAAGCAGTATGTATGTACAACATATAAAAACATAAATACTATATATCATACCACGGCCATTCAATCTGATGAGTAGTATAAATTGAAACTTCATCACACATCAAGTGAATTCAAATCTCTCAGAAGTGTTCATAAGATAATTTTGTACGATTACAACAACAAATTTGTTTTCATGTTATTGTAAATTTCAATGTTTTCTATTTGCACCAAATCGTTTGCGTTACCTGCACGACACTGAAGTTATTAATTAGCTGTATTCAACTTTTTTTTTTTTGCACTAAATGTAGAATAGCTACAGATTGCGGATTCATCTTTAAAAAAGAAAAAAAGTTGGTTAGCTGTTGTTTTTCTGCGCAGACTTTTTCCAGACCGACACCTTCGCTCGTCCACGTCTGTTTATTTTCTTTCCACGTGGACGTGCTGCGCGCTACCCAGGGTTCCTCGCGGAAGTGACGGCAAGACGGCGATGGCGGCCCGCAGTTTCATTCCGGATTGCCGCTGGACTACAAACGGATTCTAACCGGCCCCGGCTCGACTTTTGGGCAACTTCTGTGAGGCCGCCTCTCCGCGGACGCCGCGCAGCGTTCAGGTCGCAGTGAACCGGTGCTCGACAGCGGGCGGCGCCGCGGCCTTCTGAGGGGGGGGGGGGGTGGTATTTTTGTCCGAGGCTCAAGGTGGTCACCCCGTCGAGCTAGCGGTAGCTCGGCGGCTACTTGCTAACGTTAGTGGGTCCACCAAGCTAGCTCCCGGGCTAGCTCGTCTACTAGCTGCGCGCTACGCTCCACACTAGCAGCAGCAGCAGCTTCTGCTTCTCCTTTGCCCCCGTCCACGCGTGTCTTCCGCGGCGACGATGCGAACGCACCCCGCTGGACGCCGCCGATTGTAGCCACAAGTGTGCAGAGCGAGGTACTCACACACAGACACACACACACACGTTCGCCTCGGCCTCTTCGATAATCCGAATCGCTGGCCGGGCGACTGTGGCGCTACGGACGGATTTTCGACCCACTCAGCAGGCGGGTTTCCTTCAGCAATCGCCCCCACCACCTTCCAACAACTTTCGGGGCAACACGCGGTGCCACCACCAACAGGGGATCCAAGTTGAGTGGCTGCGGGGCCCGTGCGTGCTCGTCGCCATGCTGAAGACCCGGCAATGTTTACTCGGCATCCGCACTTTTCTCGGCGTGACGTCCAGAATGTGGGGCTTCATCATGTACATCCTCAGGAAGCACCTACGAACGGTGAGAGGGGGACGGGACGGGGGGGCGGGGGGGGTCCGAGAGATGTGCCGGGTCGCTTGTGCGGTCGTGGCTTACGTTGCCATGGCTCCAGACATTATTCTTTCTTTGTTACAGAACACCTTGAAGGGATTCTCGAGTTTCTCCCCATGGAGCAAGCTAACCTGTGTTACTTTTGTCTCGTGTGACGATGATCTGTACCAAATAATCATATTGTCCTGCTCAAATATGCCCAGATGTGTGTGTAAAAAAACAAACTATTAATGAAAGAACTTATGTTACAGTTTACACGCGCTGATAACATAGGAGGTACACGCGTTGCCACAAGTAATGTTTTCTTTGCAATCGGTTGAGTTACCCTTTTTCGACTCTGTCTGGAAATAGTGATGTCACATGTTTCGCAAGGCCCAAAGGGAAGACGACAAACAGCTCATGTTGTCTCACAAACAATCTGAACCCAATGTATTTACTCATCGGTGGTGCGAGGCGACACAAGAGAAACAATCAACATCCTCAACCGCGAGGCATGTTGAATGACTGGAGAAGTCACTCATCGGCTCATCGTAGTTGAGAGGAGAGTCGCAGGTGAGTTCTTGGTTGGTCGACTAATCGATGAATTGGGATCTTAGTGATCAGAGTTTTGTATGGACTAAGGGCTCATGTAGCAGCGGGCACAAGCCCGCAGGTCACCTTCAGTGATGCCTCCACAATAAACATGGCATTTAAGGTGACAGAAGCCGCCTGTTGGTAACTTAGACGCGCGCAGGTGCCGTCGAGTCGTTTATAGTCCTGCATATGTGGTGTAATATGAGTGGACTTTGACTTCTCGCCCTGTATCAAGCCGACAAAGTTCGCAGGAGTGCCTCGTGTGTTGTAACCATCTTTGTGTCCGCAGTAACACTTTGCGGGCTGCCAGCGGGCCCGGAGAGTCAGTCGGGGAGTAGTCCAGTCCATGTTGTGGCTGAAGTGAGAGGGATTATGTCAGCACAGAGAGCGTACTGTTCTCTGTCCCTCTCCCTCAGTCTCACTCACAGTTCAGCTCTGTTGTTTACAGTCTGTGATGTAGTGGAACAATTGTCCCGATCCGGGGGAAGCGCTTTATTCAGCCACCATTGTAATGTGGCTGATCCTATAGATGGCAAATCGAGTAAAACCACGGTGGATGATATCGGCGCTTTATGAGCGTGCCATTTCAGGACCTTCTTGAAACAAAGGTCTTAATGCAAAGTCTGTCCCCACCTCAGTTAATATCTATAGCCTGAGTAACTCCTGACCTCAACGTGTTTTCTATTCGAGGAGACCACACCGCATAAAGTGGCTCTAACCCCAAAATTTGAATCAATAAAAGCTCTATCGGATTAACATCATTAGGACCGGGACATAATCCCATGCACGCTGTTGTGTGAAAACGAATGACAAGAGGGTTGTTTATTAATCATACTGACAAGTCTTACACAATGGTTCTGCTTCTTATCTCCTGTATGGTACAGTGACAGCGTGTGGCCGGGTGTGGAGCAAGTGCTGAAACAATTAGCTCCTCAGCTAGTTAGCTAATTAGTTCCACATTTCAACAATTTTCCGAATCGGATAATCATTAATGTCTCTAGAAGCAAACCTGTTAATTGACCAATTAATCGATGGCAAAAATTGTTAGTTGCAGACCTTATTTTTAGTTTATTTGTTGTAATTTTTGAAGTGCAGTTCCCAGTATCCTGGTTACAGCGGCATTAATGGAAAGGCTAAATGTTCTAGCTGCCTTTCCCCATTAAATACCTTTTTTATTATTTTGAGGTTTTTTTGGCTGTTGCTCAAGCTAGAGAGCAGTTATAATTAAAATGTTAGTTGTAGGTATTAGTCTGGAAGCAAAGGATAGCCTGAGTTGCCGGCTCAGGGTCCAGATGGACGCTCTTGGACGTGCAGAGGGGTGAGGTCCCCCCGTGGTGCCCAGCAGCTGCCGCCACCCATAGACTTCCCCCAAGCTCGCTCTGCCAGGCAGCAGTGGGGAGGGGGCACGGAGGGAGGCCCCAGTCCAATGCTCAGGTGCCAAGCAGCCCAGGCTCCGTCAAAGTCACCCTGCAAGTCTTCCTTACCGTGTGCGTGTGCCCCCCCTGGTCCTCTGACACCGACCGACAGCTGGGGGGGACAAAAATAGCCCTGTGAAGAAAAGTGCAGAGCCCCTGGGCAAGAGTGGCCCTGGAGAGGATCCTCTCTGCGGTCAGTCGGACCAGAACAGAGCAGGGAAGTCAGAGAGGACACTCTGTGGTCCTCCGCTAAATCCCTGATGTCCAGCAAAAGAAAAGGCTGCTGCCCAATGCTGAAGTGTCCTAAAAGGATGAAATCTAAAGTTTTAGGATGGACATATTTTCATGGAGATATTAGCCTAATGTCTTGTGCAAATCCTCCACAGCACAGTTCAGTTTCAGGCATATTCTAATTAGATTATGGATCGCAGCAGGTACAAGGACATTAAGGCAATTCTCTTTAATTCCCCGGAGGATTCGCCTTCTGTGTAAAATCATACAAGATATTGTTTCCTTCGAAATTAGACACACATAAGGAGTACCTATAATTACAGTAAAAGACTACATATCAATGATGTAATTGACTGCTTGTGGCCCAGTTGGTTGCTTATGCTGTGTTATTTTAACCGTGTGATCTATCAAGGATTGTCTGACTGTGTTATTTGCCTCGTTCATTCGCAGATAATCCAGTATCAGACGGTGCGATACGACACTTTGCCTCTGTCGCCCATCTCCAGAAACAGACTCAGTGAGTACACCAATTTCTTTTCCAAATATGACCGCTCTGCTTAATTGTCGGGGGCCCCTGTGAAAGATTGTAAAGAAAAACCACTGTAGTTGGACAGATATGACAGATTACCCTAACCCTGTCAAAAATGCATGTTTTTTTTTTTTTATAACATGGAGTGGAGACACTACCACAACTTACTTGTAATGCGGGAATTTAAGTAGAGGTTAAACTGGTTTGACAATGAAGAAGCTGAATATGCTGAGAAGAAAAGTTACCAGCATCATATCAACACAAACTTGTGCGCAGCGTGACCCTTTTCTGGGGAACTTTCCTCACCTCACAGCAAATGAACCATCACCAAGTTCAGACGGACTTGACTCCTATGATACACATTCTCTTCATGAGGAAACTCGGACACGATGCCTCTGGTTTATCCTGTACTTGTACATGTGCTTTTCTTACGCGGATAACATGGCGAGATGTAATTTCTCGGTTGTTTGAGTGAACTTGTTGTGCTACATTTGTCACCTATTGTGTGAGCGCTCCTGACTTTAACAACAACCAACATTATTGCATCGACATATTCCTCGCAGCAAAACGAATAAAGACACCTGTGGTGTAAGCGTTGTATAATGTAAATAATGTAAGACATTATATAAATGAGACTGCACACAAAACCGTTAATAATAAAGGAGCAGCTCACAGATCACACACAGCTTTCAATACTCAAAACCAGAAATCTAAAAGGGTGCTAGGTCAACTGACAACATCCCAAAAAGATAACACTTACATGACGGTGACTGATACCAGCAGGTAAATAGAGTCCACCAAAGACAGTGGCACATTGACCAGAAAGAGCTGTTTATTTCATGCCCTGATACTCACAACAAAAAGACAGGTTTGTGGTGTGGAAGTGGAGAGGAAACCTAAGTTTTAAAGTCCACACTTGACCACAAGCAGAGACCGGAGTGTGTGCACTCTGAATAAGCCTCCTTTATTTCTGTAGAGAGCTCATTCAAAAGCTCACTCTTGACGGTGAAGGAGGATTGTTTTTCAGTTCCGCTTGACCTCGCCTCCCTTAACTCCATTGACCTTATCTGGACACTCGGGGTCCAGAGTTTACTGAGTGAGTGGTTCCTTTACATTCATTCAGGTGTTCGAAGAGGATGTTACTGCTGGTATAGACCAGCGGTTCTTAACCCTTTTCGAATCTCGGGAATAATCAGGCTGGTACACACGACCCTTATCCCCCTGTACCAGACCTTATCACTGGTGCAGAGGGATGAGGTACAGACCTGGCGTGACGGTCGCGTGCTTCATGAGCTAAATGAGATCTAAACATGTTTTCAAGACGAGCCATATCTCCAGCTTTCCAAGGCAATGATTTACAATGAAATGAAAGCTAAAGGTTTAAGCTCTCGTAAGTGTTTTTATTTTCAGTTTCCATTTTCGCTTCAGAGGCTGAGAAATTATCGCTTTGGTGAACGTTATGTTTTCAGAACGAAATAAATATATTGTTTTTTTTCTTCACACCCATCTGTTGACCCCCAGTTTGAGAATCTCCAATATAAACAACACTGTAAACAGAATTAAAGATGCTCTATCAGCAGTGGGCTCTTGCCTCAAAAGAACATAAAAAGTGGATGAAAGTGTTACTGTTACTAATTAGTCTTAGTAAGTCGTCTCCACACTTACATCCTGACTCCTTGTGAAATCCTGAAAGAAAAAAATTGGCAAAGAGATTTTCCTTTCACTCTGCTATCTCAATGCAATCACCAGTGTCTTACTTAAAAACTCACAATAAACTGGTTTCAGAGGTGAGAGAAAAATCTGATTACTTAACCCACTGTGTCATGTCTAATGTTCTCACTTCTCCAACTAAGCTGTTTAAGTGCCTCTAAGTTCACTGAGTGCATAAAAGTGCATAAAATAATAAGTGTCTTTATTGTCTGATAAACTCCAGATGGAGTAAAGAGGAAGATTCTGGTTCTGGACCTGGACGAGACGCTGATCCACTCGCACCACGACGGGGTCCTCAGACCCACAGTGAGACCTGGCACGCCGCCAGACTTTATCCTTAAAGTGAGGGAGTTATCGAATATGTTCACACATTTTTAAACACAAATCCATTCAAGTTTAAACGCTGGATGTGTCTAAATGAACCGGGTTTCCCCTTGTTTCCTCTCCAACGCAGGTCGTCATTGATAAGCACCCGGTCAGATTCTTTGTACATAAAAGGCCACACGTTGACTTCTTTTTAGAAGTGGTGAGTACCAGTGTAACCGACTTGTGTTTGATTCCCAGATTAAAATGGTGGCGAATCGTAAAAAAGCACACGTGAAACACGAAACCTCACAGTTCGACTCTTTCCCAGGTCACCTTTAATCCTGTCTGTCATCTTCCCGCCGCTCTCCATTGTGCTGCGATCGCTCACTGCCCTGCTCACAAATTTGTTTGTTTTGGATAATGATCCTTCAAGACTTGAGTGAGCACTGACAGTACTGTACCGTGTGAACTTAATCTACTGATGCTGTTGTGTGCGTTATGCTCTTTGCGTGTGTACACAGGTGAGCCAGTGGTATGAGCTGGTGGTTTTCACAGCCAGTATGGAGATCTATGGCTCAGCGGTGGCGGACAAACTGGACAACAATAGGAACATCCTGAAACGCAGATACTACAGACAGGTACTTCTCCAAAACTGTATATTTATAGCATAAATTGAAGCTGGTACCGAGGACGTTCTTTTGTCCCATTGGCCCTTTGAAATATCTTCATTCTCTCTCCTTTTTGATTGCGTCGTTGACTCCCATCTTTGTGTCTTTCGGCAGCATTGTACATTGGATCTAGGTAGTTATATTAAAGACCTGTCTGTAGTACACGATGACCTGTCCAGTATTGTCATCCTGGACAACTCGCCTGGTGCTTATCGTAGCCATCCAGGTAAGAATTAAAGCCTCATCACCTGCACCATCTGTATCTGTTACTCTGTCGGTTCCTTGTTATTGTGAAACTGAGGTCGGAAAAACTTTCAAATGCAGCCTCTGAATTTCCGAGTTAAGTTAGCCGAGTTCTGCCTTTTAATATATAATTATGTCTTCCAAATTAGCATCAAGAAAAGCCATAATTTGTTTATTTATAGCATATGTATGTATTATTTGACTTAGTCACTTTTTGGGTGGTGTCTAAAGGTTAAATTGGGACTAAGTATGTGGTCACTTCTGGCCAGAGACATCTACGGGATCACGATAAATGCTAAAACTTTTTATAAACATGGTGTTACCGTTGCACACGCGGAGAAGAGACTTAAAATCAGTTACAGAGCGATGTGTGATCTCAAGCTCGGTAACATGAGCTAAAGTTAGCCACCATTAGTGACTGCTCATACCAGGCCAGGTTACACTGTAGCGACAAAACCCCTGAGTTTGATTGAGTGATTAATGTCTTGTAGATTCAACTTCTCGCAACTTTTGTAAAATAAGTAATGTGTTTCCATTTCTTTCAAAAGCTACCCAGTCTCACTGTAAAGGGTTTTGGATGTAGATAAAACGTAATAAGAATGGTAACAGATAAAGGTTTATATTCATAATTTTCAAACATAATGAAGTGGGAGCTCATTTAATTTGCCCTGCCAGACTACGGTCTGGATCCCCTCCATTGGAAAGTGATTTGCCACCGGTCAGAATCACAACCCGCTAACTGATAATGGGCGAGGTTTATACCACATTGCGCAGAGGGAAGCGAATTTAGTAAACAGCCAACGCTGCCGCTGATGAACGAGCATTTGACTTAAAGTACCCGATATTCACTCAATCACAGACATTGTGGAATCATCTTCACAGACATCTCCTCTCTGATCCAGTCTGTTTACATTTTATTGTGTTGGTCAACCAAGCCATCCAATTGTGTCCTGAGGCAGTCTGGTCTGCGTCCGTTGGAAATGGCTGTTGGAAAATCGAAAAATGAACTGAGAGGGTTCCAAACTTATACGCACTTGAGTATTAGATTTGGCTATCCCGGGCCAGATTACTGAACCGTTTCCCCTCACCACAAGGCTTGTATTGTAAATGCTTTAACAGTGCATTAAATCTGCAGTGGCCTCTTTTTTAACAGCAACAGCAGAAAATCACTTCCATGTCCATTTCTCTGACACGACTGACTGGCTATCTTCTGCCCTCCAGACAATGCAATACCCATCAAGTCCTGGTTCAGCGACCCTAGTGACACAGCACTTCTTAACTTGCTGCCTATGCTGGATGCACTAAGGTAAAAGTCATAATATTGTTGGCATGGAAGCTAACAAACACCTAATCCCACTGTTTGAGTGACAGTAAATAAGCGTATCTCCCGGAAATGCTGAACTATCCCTTTAATGACTAAGACTGTGGAGCGTACCTTTGAAAATTAGCTGACTTGTGGCTCGCTCTTTTGTCTCTCAGGTTCACTGCTGATGTCCGCTCCGTCCTCAGTCGAAACCTCCACCAGCACCGGCTCTGGTGATTGGCTGAATCAAGAGGGGGGTGGGACTTGTTGACCAACCTCTTCCCTCTCTTCCGGCTTCCTTCCTGCCCTCCGTTCCCAGACAGACGACCCACCAGCCCTCTCTGAGGTGTCCTGAGGAGGCGAGGGTTGGGGTGACCGCCTAATACGGGATGGACAGTATGGGATCATCAGAGCCCAGAAACTACAGGGGAGGGAGGGAGAGCCAGCTGTTTTTTTTTTTTGTTTTTTAGTTTTTCTCAATTCTTTATTTGTATTTTTTTTTCTTTCCAAAACAAAATGGAGCCTCTCTGCCTTATCGCTCCTGATACTGACTGTGGTGAGCGAGTGTACACGAGTTGGAGAACGCTTGCTGAATTTGTTAGTCCTTTTTAAACTTTTTTGAAAGATTGGAAAGGGGAGGAGAGGGATCAGCAAAAGCAAACCAAGACAATTCTACATTATTAATTCTTCTTCCTCTCCATCATCACCAGACGTTGCACTAAAGCAAACAGCTCTTCAATATACTGTCTCAACCCTCTCGGAGTAATTTGAGCTGAGGAAAATAAAAAAGCGGCCGTTTTCTTTTTTAGATCAGTGTCATACCCCCCAACGGCGATTCATCGATTCCTGAGGTACATCTTTTTTTTACACCCAGCAAGAATAGATCTTCTTACATGAAGTAACTGATGGACTTTGCTTGGAACATACACATCCACAGGCATTTTTTCTGGACAAATAGCCGAGCAGTCTGCTGTATAATTTTTTCCGGCCATAAACCATCGCTCTTTCCACAAAGTTCCTAACAAGCCACGGTGATAAAGACGTGACTAAAAAGTTATGATGGGGGGAAAAAAGTATGGCTTGTAAACGATATGTGGACTGCCGTGCCGCCTTTCCATATCTGATTGTTATTCTGGTTCCATGATATATGACAATGTGTTCTGCATACCATGACACATTTCGCTCTTCCCCTTTACCATTTGATGCCATCCTGATTTCATCTAATAGGAATTGCACTTAATGACTACTCCCCACCCCTTCTGTTTTTGTTGCAGTTGGTTTTGTATTGGATTCAAATTTGCAGACTTTTCCCCTTTCAGTTTTTACCCGCTCCCTTAATGTATGGGTTCAACTGTCAGACCCTCTGTCTCTAAATGCCTTCTGAACAATGTCAGTCTTGTTAAGGCTCACAGTGGCTTCTTATTGGCTCTGTCTCCAGGTCTGTGTTACTAATAAAACACTTGTCAGTATCGGCCAGTTCTTATCCAGCTCGTTTTTTTTTTGTCTTCTCTGAGGCATAACATTTTAGCATCTTGTCAACTAACTTAACTAAACTCAAGAGAGAAATATGGAGAAGAAAACTATCTGCTGCCCCCTCGTGGTGTAACAGGAAACCGCATCGGTTCACAAGTTTTCCAATCGAAGTCAAATGACAGCAGCTATCATCTTGTACATTTTGTGTGTATGTTGAATTTTATATTGGGTTTTGTGGTAAATGTCACATTTTAAGAACTTAAGTACTGGTTCCCCCCCAGACCGCTGATCATTAATTTCCGTCATTCTAGTTCAAAGTTAGGAAATTGCACTATGGTATGTAAACACCCCAACCTCCTCCTGATGATGGTTTAAAAAGACACCAATAATCTGACCCTAATCTGAATAAGATATTTCGATTGTGATGTTAACATGAGCTGCTAATAGAATATCCCATTCATATTCCCATTTACGTGTTGCGGAGCGTCGTCCAAACATGACGTCAAGCAGCTGGTAACTGCTGTACGTGTCGACGTTGCAAAATTGCGAAAGCTCCAGTAGGGCGTTGTCATGTGATAAAGATGTGTACTTGACGATACAATGTGACTAAGATCAGAATATTACATCATTTCACAACCTGTGTTGTCACATGCTTTTTGCAGTTAATTTCTCTGGAAGCGGACGGGGTGAGGAATTTACTCTCCTCTAGTTTTCCTGGTGGTATTCCCTCAATCCTTTTTAACATAAAACAATTATCCAGGGTGACAAGAATGAGGAGGAGGGGTGAATTCAAAGAAGCACAGAAACAAGTGCTACATAATGAATTCAGACTTGTAGCGTAAGAATACAAAGAAAGAATATCCCTCCTATCACCAAGATATATACGTGCAGGTTTGACCACTGGAGGAATGAGACAAAGGCCGTTGAGTCTTTTCTCAGTTGTGGAAAGAGTCGGGCAGGTTGACCTGTGTGATCTTGATTCCGGTGTGGGCTAATTTCAAAATTTTAAAATTTTATTTATTTAAATATGAACAGGTAGTCGGGTCATGGAGAGGAGGGAGTTGCATGAGGGATCTTTGGGGATACTGAAGAGAAGGAATGGAGATTACTAGGACCTGAAACTGTAAACTTCTCAGACTTTGATGAGGAAGAGTTTGATGTTGAGGATGATAACAAAAAGTTTGTGCTGGATGAGGTAGATTTTTTTTTTTTGAGTGGGATAAATAATTTGACAGGGAGGAAGAAGGGCTCAGTCTACAAATATAGTGCCCAATTAAGTCTCTGTGCTCCACAGAGGCAGCAAAGGAAAGTGTATTATTATTTTATACCCCATCATCAAAAATATATGTCTGCCATTCAGTGTTTATGTTGACCTGAAGCTGCTGTCAGTAACTATTCTTTTTTAGAACTGGGAACTGAGAGGGGGGAAAAATCCTGTGCAAAAATGACTCAGCACATTACGTCCTGCACCAAAGCGGAGTACATCCTACATTAAACGTCCCTGACATGGAAGGGAGAAAAGATTAGCCCGAACGTTGGTGACTTGATAAAGGTTCAAGGGCTACAGGTTTGTCAAATTAATATTGGTAGGCCAAAGGAAAACAAATGGCATCACCCTAAAAATGATCAGCAAACGTTGTGGCCCAGTTTAAGCGCTGCGTGCTTTGACAAAGAGTCGAGTGGTAAACCCAGGAGGGACTAAATGTCACCGTGCACAGAACGAGCCATCATGAGCCTGTGATGCACAAGGGAGAGTTCAGTCACATGAGCGAGAAAGAGAGAGAGCGAGGGAGAGAGAGTCAGAGCTGCTGATCACTTGTGCAATACACGGGTTAGCAACTTTTCAGGAAGTTGTTTGAGGAAAGGGGCATATGGTCTGCGACTGGTGACTTGATTCATTCATTAAAAACATATGCTATGCTTGAAAAAATAAACATGAAATATTCTCACTTTTATTTTCTAATATCTGAACAGACGTAAATTAAGTGACAGACTTGGTCAGTAAGTAATGGTTTTTAAAAAGTGAATTCCCCCCGCCAAAATGTTTTTGAAACACTATTTACCATAATTAAAACTGACCCCCTTGATAAAATGTATAAGTTTTAATTGGAGTTCTTTTGGGGGGGGGGTCCAGTTAAACTTGATGTTTTTGTCTCCTTCTCACAATCTAACCTGCTTTGAATTAAAGACTTACAAGCAAAAAGGCAAGTCCGGATGAAGCTGCAGAGTTATGATGTGGGTTTTCCATCATCTCATTTTCACCCCCATTAGGCCCCCTACCGGTTTAAGGGGTAGGTAATCACTATGTTAGAAATTATACTCCTTTTTTTTTCTTTACGGATGGCTGATCGATACAGAACGAGCACTGGAAATGATCCTTGCCATTGTGCTGAGGATCCCGCTGACCGTGTGTGGACTCAAATTGCAGCCAAAAGCCCAAATGTACAGTGAAACATCACATGTTTTGGAGGGTTTCCTCTCTGCGGCTGCCTGCTAACTGCTGCTGCTGCTGCTGGGCCGCGGTCATATGACAAGGACAGACGCCTCCTCACTACCCTGGCCCCGTGTCTCCATGCGCAGCGTTTGATCAGAAATAAAATAGTCCCCCGGAAGAAGAAAAAAGGACATGGATTTTAATTTCAAATAAGGGGCTTTCACATGGTTGAACCAGTGTTAGAAGCAGGCAAGCGACGTCGATGTGGTTCGCGCTATCCAAGAGGCGCGCCCCTGCGAACTACACTCCCCGTCTACGTCACGTTGTTGTTATTGTATCCCTCCGCCGCAGTCGCACTAGGAAAACAGCTGTGGCGAGCGGAGGCTAGTTAGCATCGTTTGTTTTCGTCGCGTGAGTGTGTGTCAGCGATTCGAGCCCTTCCGTGCGCGAAACCCCCTCGACGAGCCCCAGAGTGACCGACCGACCGACCGAGCGACCGACCCGTCGTCTGTCATCTCTTTTCAACGATGAAGTTCCAGTACAAAGAGGAGCACCCCTTCGAGAAAAGACGGTCCGAGGGCGAGAAGATAAGGAAGAAGTATCCGGACAGGGTCCCAGTGAGTAGCTAGCGTTAGCTCGTGTTGTTAGCAACCTGACGGCTAGCCGAGCTCAAGGTTTTTCACAACACCAGACTCGTCGTTAGACGATCGCATCTTAAAAACGCGACTCAAACAATGCGGTTCATGTGTTGTTGTTGTTTTTTTTAATTGTATCTCCACGTATCGTTGTCCCACATCAAAGCCTGTCACGTAGAGGTGAGCCAACAGCACCGAACAGGCCAGCTAGCGACGGCTTCGTGTAATCCTTCCGATCGTCTTTCATTTTAGGCTGATGTCACTAAATCGTGAAGGCAATCTTTGATTGCGAAGTATTATAACGCGCCTGTGGCCACAAAGCCTGTGTCAGAAAGAGAAAGGCGGACGGAGGGGAGTAGTTTCAGCCCCTATGTGGAAACGATAACAGCAGCGCACCTTAAAATAGCTGGTGTCAACAAGCAGGCGACTTGTTTACGTCGCCCCGCCGCCTGTAGACGGATCGTACAGTTCGCCACCTTTGGCCCCTTCGTCGCTCGATTTGACCTGAGGACCCGGCCTGGGGGTCAAAACTGTCATACGTATCAACGTGCTTTTATTATTTTTGTAACGCATGACGTACATACATACACATCGTGGATGGCTCGATATGTGGCCTCAGCAGGCGAGTGATTTCCCTTGTTGATAATTCAATTATTGGATCAATATAATGACAGAAAATTGAGTACTTAAAACTCAATTTTCTGTCATTATATTGATCCAATGACAAACATACTTATGTCACTGTCGCTGAAGAGGAAAACAAACCAAGGGACGTGATGATGAATCAGGTTGTTTCCGCTTCAAATTAAATGATCATTGGAGCTGCAACTGTTAATCGATTCATCGACTAGTAATCGATGACTAAATTAATTGCCAACTGTTTTGATAATTGATTAATCGGTTCAATTCAAATCAAGAAAAAAATCTCTGATTTCAGCTTCTTGAATGTGATTTTTTTCTGGTTTCTTTGCTCCTCTATGACAGTGAACTAAAAACCTTTGGTGCGTGGACGAAACAAAACGTCATCTTGGAGTTTTTTGGAAATACAATCGTCATTTTATGAACCTAACAACTAATAGATTAATCGAGAAAAATACTCGACAGATTAATCGAGTATATGAAAATAGATTTCATTAGTTGCAGCCCTAAGGATTGTTAACAACTTTAGCTGATTAATTACATAATTCATTATGATCTTCAATGATGCTGCTTGGTGTGTGGGCAGGTAGTTTTATTTTAGTGCTATTTCCCCCTTCCTGTGTTCTCTGCTTATTTTCCTCTTTTTTTTTTTAACGGTGACAGTTTATCAGGTTCCCAGATCCCTTTTTCTGAGAAAGGTGAAACAAACTATTTAAGTACTTCTCAGTCGATGAACAACCTTTGTTCTGTGGAACAGGCACTAGATTCACCTGGTGAGGGGCCATTGCGCAACAATTCTTCATTATGTGTTTATTTATGTATTTTGTTTTTAGGTTATTGTGGAGAAAGCCCCAAAAGCCAGAATAGGAGATCTGGACAAGAAGAAATACCTTGTCCCCTCCGACCTGACAGGTAATTACTGCATTATTATAAGTCTCTGAACAATGTTTGAAAAAAACAAGTTTGTTGTCATATTTAAAACAATTTCACACTCTTGTGTATGCTCTTTTATCAGTGGGCCAGTTCTACTTCCTCATCCGGAAAAGAATCCACTTGCGAGCTGAGGATGCTCTCTTCTTCTTTGTAAACAACGTCATTCCACCCACCTCAGCTACCATGGGACTGTTGTACCAGGCAAGAGCCTTACTCACTCCCTCACTCCCTCCCTTCCTCCCTCATTGACCAGCTCTCGGGCTACGTCTTTATTAGCGTGTTAAAGTGCACCATCCTCTGCGCTTTTGATCGAACACTAACACCTATTTTCCCTCCCTCTGTTTCTCAGGAGCACCATGAAGAGGACTTTTTCCTCTACATTGCCTACAGTGATGAGAGTGTGTATGGGAACAGCCAAAGGGAAATCTGATCCCACTACCATCCCCCTCCAACCACTACCCACATTTCTGAGACCCCCACCATTCATTCATTTAAATATTAAATCCAGCTCAGCAGCTTTAGAGTTTCAAGAGTAAATATGTCAAATGCACTTTCATCACCCACCCTTCTCCCATCCATTTAAGTCTTTATTATTCTGCCGTCTGAATTGTATTTGCCTCCACTCTCTTTTCTGTAACAACCTGGGTTAGGTGGTTTCGTGGCCAGTTATTTTTCTAGTGTCATAATTGATCACATTTAAGTGAGAAACTGCGAAAGATTAATGAAGTAATATTAGGACTAGGCCGTAAATATAGTTAGTCAAGGGTTAAGGGAAGAAAGCCGTAGTATGTGAGATCAAGTCGTCTCTTACTGACGATGCAGATAGTTATTTGGTTGTTCACTTTTGTTGGCCTGTTTTTTAGTTTAGCTGAAGGAAGATAATGTCATCTCTGGCAGAGTAAAGGATGACTGTTTTGCAGCAGTTTTTTCTCGTAGAAAAAAAACCTTCAGTGACTTGGTTGATTTAAAAAAAACAAAAAACAAAAACTCACCAGTCACTGAAGTGTGTGAATGACAGTTTAGTGCGTTGCCCTGCATCTGACCCTAGCAAGGAGTTTAATAGAATTCAGACAAAAAAAAACAATCGCTGCTTTCAGTGGTAAAACTATTCTTTTGACTGCTACTATGATTAATGTTGTTATTATTGTTTATTTTAGATGGCTTGATTTCTAAAGGTATTGTAAAGCTGAGTGCAATTTTCTCTTTTTTTAAGTATGTCTCCTTTTTAAAAAAAAAAGAAAAAAAAGAATTGAACTCTGTATACAGCTGCATTACTGGCTCTTTCTCTCTACTCATGACCATACTTGATAAAATGCGATGAAAAGCTATCTGTGTATCTTGTCTTTATTTATCTTATTGTAGGTCATACTTTTTGTTTTGTCAAACATTCTGTCTTCTTCATTGCAGACATTGGTGTGAAACATTTGTCTTGGAGGCCATCACAATGTATACAACATAGAGCAACCCTGAAACCTACCTATCTATCCTTTATTTCTGTATTTGCACAGGTTACCTTATCGGATCAGCTACTGTGTTTGCTCAAACAATGTTTGCCTTACAAGTTGTGCAAGGCCAGTCTTATTTTTTACGAGTTTGTTGTGCGAGGAGCTGGTTAGATCAATTCGAGCATTTCTTTTCTGTCAGACAGAATGTGAATAAAGGGAGCAACAATACAAGGAAAGAAAGCAGACACTTAAAAAAACAGGCAAAATAAAATCGTAATCGAGCTTTTGACAAGCCCGGTTCTGTTTTAGAGTCATGGTGATATTTATCCAATACATATGAATAAAATCTAGTACGTTATTCGCCATAGATTTTTCAAAAAAATTTTTTAAACGCTATGAAAATGGCAGCACGTTTGAAGCATTAGATGTTTCATATGTTGTTTTTAAATATGGTTACTGAAAACCCCTTTCGGTCTAACCATATGTGTTTATAAAAAATGGGGATTTGAATGTTTATATTTGCTATTTAGACAAGAGGGTTTGATCATAATATATCTATGGGTTTGATGTCCTCGATCAAATACCTGAAAAACTGCAATTCCCAGCATGCACTTTGGACGAACTCGGAAATGGGGACATGGCACCGGAAGCGCAACCTTCTCATCCGGTCTGAAACCCGCTTCGTCTGTTTACGTTCTGTCGAGGAGTTTTGATTCTACGTTGTTTAACTGCCCCGTACACAGACAAGTGACTTCAGATTGAAAACTGCACGACGGGCAGGTTCTGTACAAACGAGCCACAAAGCGACAAAAGTAAGGATTTTCGTACTTTATCACGCCACAACACGAAAGTAACGTTAGCTGTCATCGAATGCGCAGCGCTAGTGCTAAGCAGCATGCTAACCCCAGTTACTAATCATTTGCTCTCGGGCATTTAAAAAAAAAATAAAGCTATTGTCGCAGGTTAACACAGTTAAACTCTGTACATCATGAATTACGTCGTGCTCGTTCGTGATCTGTACCAATGTTTATTGTCAAGTTACCAGCAGCCGAAGCTAACAGTGCTAACCTAGCAGTTAGCGGAATAGCAGCCATGGCCTGTAACTCATTAAGACAGTTTTTTTTATTTATTACTGCTGATATCACTCGGTTGCTTTATGCACCTTGTGCAAATATTTCACAACTGTTAAACTGAATTTGTGACCCACACCAGCTGGCCCCTCCACTGCCTGTCACCATGCCCGCCCTGTTGGAGAGACCCAAACTGTCCAACGCGATGGCCAGAGCCCTCCACAAACACATCATGAGGGAGAGGGAGCGCAAGAGACAAGGTGTGTGTGTATGTGTATGTGTGCGCGTGCGTGTGTGGGCGTGTGTGCGCGCGTGCCTGTCTATTTGTGTATATCATTAGTTTTTTCTCTCTCTGAATAAGTATCCATGTTAACACTTAGGTGTTAGGTGGCATTGTCAAATTTTGTTTTGTTTATTTGGATCCCCATTACCTTCAGCATAAGCTAGAAGCTATTCTTCCTGGGGTCCTGCAGTTTATGTTGCGACAATACAATTTACACAATCGCATTAGACACTATACACAAACATTAGACATTCCATCACACCACGCAAACAATACGCAACATAAAACTCATGAATATTTACGAAATGACAGCTGACGCAATAAAACAAAAAGCCAAGAAAAACACATGAAAACAGTGTTTCCCCTAGGTTTACTGGTTGGGGGGGGGGGGGGGGGGGGGGGTAGGGCTCATTAGGGTTAGGGTTCACAAATCATGTTAAGTTTCATCCACAATCTTTCATACAGGAATGAGGAATAAGGTGTATAAGGAAAGTGACCTGAAATGACTTCTGCTTGACATTATATGTAAAATACAAAAATGAAATAAAAATAATAATTATATATTTTTATTAAAATCAATTTTACATTTCAGGGGGGGCGGGGGCTCCCGCTGGGGGGGGCGGGGCGCCCTCCCAATTCAATGGTAGGGGAAACACTGGAAAAGAATGTTGACAGTAGATGACAGAACTTTTAATTGATTATTTCTTCACCGTGTTGTTGCTGGTTTTGTAAGATAGGGGGCTTTGGATATGACTTTTTCATCACTGAAAAATCTGGGTCTTTTATTTAACTTTTTAGAGGAGGAAGAGGTGGACAAAATGATGGAGCAGAAGATGAAGGAGGAAGAGGAAAGGAAGAGGACGAAAGAAATAGAGGAGAGGATGTCCCTGGAGGAGACCAAAGAACAGGTAGGAAAAGTGATAAGACAAACTCTAATTCCGGTAGAGGTTTGCTGTGTCTGTAGCAAAAGATAGCTTTGCCATCTTGGCCTGGGTTTAGACAATAATATATATAGTAAAAATATATATGTTAATCCGAAAACCCATCGTGAACTTCAGGTGATGAAGATGGGCGAGAAACTTCAGGGACTCCAAGAAGAGAAACACCAGCTCTTCTTGCAGCTGAAGAAAGTTCTCCATGAAGAGGAAAAGAGACGCAGAAAGGAGCAGAGGTAGTGTTTATCGTTTAAAATTCAGTTATTAAGTTTGGGATTGTACACAAGTATTCTTCAGTTTCAATTCTGTGTCCCTGTCGCCTCCAGTGATATCACAACACTGACGTCAGCCAGCTACCAAGCCAGTCTGCCCATGCATGCAGGGCAGCACCTCCTCAGCATTCAAGGTGAGATGCTTTTTCCAGTTCTAACGTATGTCAATTGTCTTCTTCTTCCATCATTAATATCAGTCAGCTAATCCTTCTCTCCTCCGCTCTCAGGCGGTTCGGTCAGCCACAGTCGGCCTGGTGCGCTCCTTGGAGAACGAAGCAAACAGCTGTTCCCAGCTTCTGTGATTCCAGTAAGTAAAGAGGTGTTGATGATGAGATCCTCTTGGATAAATTAAGGATACACAGTTGTAATTGTTTGTTGGATCAGTTTTCTGTGCTCAACAGTGCAGCCTGACTCTGACTGTGTTGTTTGTGTGTTAAATCTACATTCAATTATTTTTGTGAACATACCTTTTAATCCAGAAATATTTGGAGAAGCAGACTTTTACATTAAGAGAGAAACCAGTAATTCTTATCACACTGTTAAGACCTATTGTTCCTCCTCGTCTTTCAGACACGTCACTATCAGACGCCCGGCTTCAGCTCGGGCTCAGCAGAGCACGGGCAGTTCAGTGGGGGCCAGGGGGTCCACGAGTCCTACGGGGTGGCTCAGTCCCAACATCCGTCCACCTACGCCCCCGGACCATCTGTACCTGTCAGTTTCGCGAGCAGCTCTCAGATCAGAGGTACACAAACGTGTATTGGTTTCAGTGGCATGGGTTACACATAAATTGTCACATAGGAATAGGTGCACATGTTTTCAATACATAGAATCCTGATAAAGTGTGTGGGGGGGGGGGTACTCTTCTAGTTACAAAATTTGGATATGAAGTCAGAAGTCTGTTATGGAGGCGGATATTGTCGTTTGTGCTCGTTGTGGTTTGCCCAAACGATCAAAGTGAGATGTAGTGACTTTAATGAGACTCGGTTGCTCTTGTTCTCCCCCAGGTGCGTCTGCGTTTCAGGCCATGCAGTATCTTCCCCACCAACAGACCGGCTACCCTGTCCACAGTCACTTCACCTCTCAGCCTGGTCAGTTCCTCAAGTTGTGCTCTTCCTTCTGCCATTAAAATCCTTGTATCTATCAGCAGCAGTCAACAACAGCCTAAATAGTTTCAGAGAAATTGTGAGTTAACCTAAATATTAACTCGTGTATCCCCTGCAGGATACATCCCTGGAGCAGGAATACCACTTCAGAAGCAGCTGGAACACGCCAACCAACAGTCAGGCTTCACTGACGCCGTAAGACCATTTCACAAAAGCTTCTTTTAGTGTTGATGAAGTTTCATTCTAGACACTAAATAAACTTGCTTTGTCTTTTGAAAAAAAGGTCTTTTGCATTCTGAGATAAAGGGATTGTGTATTAAATAAAAATGCTGCAGTAATACAGCGAATTATCTACAGTATATCTAATCAGACAGAACTAAGAAAAAAATGTGTCAAACGTGTCTGATTACAAATCTGTTTGTCCTTCCTCGACTCACAGGGCGCTTTGAGGCCAATGCATCCTCCAACCATGCACCCCTCTGCCTCCGGACTGCTGCCCACACCGTCAATGTCGGTCCAGATGCCCACTGCGAAGGTGAACTCACGCAGCTCTTTACATGAACACCATTCACAGATCTCTGTCACTTCCTCTCCAATGTAGGCTGATTTGATTCCACCCAGTTGGCTCCTCCTTGGGGGAGAGACCGTCGACCCCCTTTTTATTTTGTCTCTCCCCCCTTTTTATTTTGTTTTTGGCTTGAGCAGTTCTTGTTAGGTAAAATGTACAAGGTTGTACGACGGATGATTAGGGCCATATTGAGGTTGTAATGTTATGGGAATAAAGTCATAATATTATTTAAAAAATAAAGTCAGAATATAATGAGATTATAGAGATTATAGTATTTTCATCAGCCATTTCCTCCTCCACAAAGAGGAAATTTCCCCCAAGTCAGTGTGGTTCTTTCGACAGAAGAGACAGAGATGGAAGAGTCTTTTCAAAGTCCCGATGCTGATAATGTTGCGCTGATGTGCCAAAAGATATTGTTTTTTGATCTTCGTGAAAACTTTACCAATATATAACTGAAAACATGCTCCACATTCCTCATTTTTGAACGCAGGCGACTGATATTTCTGATATTCCCACTCTTAAACGACACGTAGCCTAAGATTTATTTATTACTTAGAAATCCTTTGTTGCGTGGTAATGTCAGAAAACGTTATCTTTTTGACGTTCATGTTTGCGCTTATTCCCTTTTCACAATACATGTATCTATACTGCCACCATGTGTTTGTATTCATGATGTGCACCTTTACTGGAAAAAAAACAACCACGTCCCTGTTAAAAATGCTCATCAAGACTTTTGCCTGAGAATAATTTACAATAATAATTTTCATCAACCGACATTGACACTCGTCTGCTCCGTGTTTCCGTCTCCAGGCGGCATTCCAGAGCTCTCCCCAGCCTGCCCCTCGCCACGGCTTCCTACCCCACAGCCAGAGCGGCCAGAGGTTCTACCACCACGGCAAGTAACTCGCAGCCACGGTCGCCTGCAGAGCCGCCGCCGCCAAGTAATGAATCGGCCCCTTTTCAACTGAAGTCACCAGGTTGGATTTTGCCATAAGATTTGTTTTATTTCATGTATAGTAACTGCTTTTAAGTTGTTGTTGTTTTTTTTTAACTTTGTTAATGATTGAGGAGCAGCCCTCATGTTTTTGACATAACTTCAAATCATGTTAATTTGTAAAATAGTTTATTATTTGACCTACTGTACACTGTAATGCCTTTGTGGAGGTGCTTATATGCCCTGAAATGTTAATATCTTGTATTAAACCAGACTGCATGGACCAGAGCTTAATCACTGAATACTAACATCTCAGTAATTACACCACTGTTCAGAGCTCAGTGTCTCTGCTCACAAGTAGCAAAAACCAGAATAGAATAAACATTTTCAGCAACATTTAGTGGTTCAATTTGGAGTTGGTGGATTAAATCGACATATTACTGCTGAGCTCACACAAACACTACTGTAAGAGAGAAACACGTTGGTTCGACTGATACCTCTGGTTGATCACATTAGGTTTAAAATTGGTCTTGACACAGGTACAATATGGAGGATTTCCCGTGTTTTTGCGCTGTCCTCTGTTTGAAAGCCTTTTATGTTATTGAATAAAGATGATAAGCAAACGCCACGTCCAACAGTTTGAGTCAACTTTATTTCTTCTGCACAGCTTGGACAACTCGTCCGCCTCATGAATCATCACTCAAACTTTTGAGAGTATGCCAAATAATACAGTTAGCCTCCAAGCAACTCCGGAGTTCAGGGTCTCTGCCAAGGGGTTGGCTGAAGGAATTATGCTTGTTCACTTTGCAAAGCCCGGAGACAAAAAAAAGAAGAAAGATGAACGTCCGTGTGCCATGTTGGTAACCATTTGTTTTAATAGACAAGTTTCAGGTGATGAAATCGAACAACAGGAGGATGGAACACTGAAGAAGCCTCAGGAGAACTACTGTTGAAGCCCTTGATATAACAGGGGGAACGTATCAAACAAAAGAGTTGTGACGTTATCACCGTTTTCCTTCGGTGATGGTAGGTAGCTACTGAATATTTATAGACCTACTCGATTTTTAGTGAGAGACCTTCCTCTACGCGTCCTTTTACAGCTTTACCTCTGGACTCAGACTTGTGGATTTTTTTCATGTCTGAATCTCCTTTATTTATTTTCTTTTACCATTCAAAATTCCACTTATTTATTCAAGTTCGTCTCAAAGGAAGGTCAGAAAACAGAGCGAGGGGGGGAGAGATAGAGTATGAAAACCAAAGACAAAACGAAAAGAGAAAAGGGGGAGAATAGCATTGACGAGGCAAATATCCCCTCCTTTTCCCCCCAGGTCCAGTGCATCTCGTTTGCCCCTGCAACAGAATTACAAAGGACGGAAGGAGTGAGAAGACAACGAAAAGGAAGAGAAAAAAATAATAAACACCACATTTTTAATGAAGCAATATGTGTTTTAACTTTCCTCCACTGAGGAAACATTGCATATGACTTTTTCTTTTTTTGTGTGTGGCCCACCGTTTGCAGGTAAGAAAGTGCATGAAACAGTTTTGACTCAACAATTACAGCAATGCCACGGGCCGTTTCTTAAAAGGAAGAAAAGGAAGCAACTGGCGGGATCAGGCTGTGGAATGAAGTGCAACCCGCAGAGAGAAAAAAAAACCCAAAATAGCTCAGATATACAATATGAGCCTTAAGCTTCCATTATTATTTGATAGTGCGATGCAAAAAAAAAAAACATTGATGACAATCATAATAACAAAACAGAAAACAAAAAGTACATTGAGGGGAAGGCAAATCCACAGTGACACACTGCTCAGTAGTAACCGTCGCTTCACACAAGCGTCAAACTTTGTTTACTTTTGGTCAATTATGACAATGTCATCTGTCATCTGATCACTTATAAGGTGCATTTCAAACATATATACATGTAAAACAATTGCGCAAAGCAGAAATATGGGCAGAAAACGTGGATTTTTCCAATATAATACATACATATTGCATCCACCGATGGACAGTAAACTGTACATGATTCAGACATCACACACACACACTCGCACCGGCATGGCACATGCTTGTGGCTTGTATTGTAACACCCATACGCGCAGATACACGTACATCATTTTACAGAGTGCACACACACACACTCCTCTTCAGACAGGCTTGGGTTAGGTGGTGTTTAGGGGGGTGGTGGTGGTGGCGGTGAGAGGTCAGCTGCGTGTCGTGTCGAAAACACCTCTAGCTCTGTATTTACCTGCAGTGGCTTATTTACCCAAGGCCTTGATGCCAATGGCGGCTTCTTCATCCATTGCGTTTAGAACGGTGATCTGACGGGGTGAAATGGAGAGTCGGGACAAAGGCGCTTTGTTATTATCGACAGCATTCTGATTGAGTGTGACAGACCCGACACCTCAATGTCTCTTTTCTAATCCTTTAAAAAAAGAAAAAGGCGTTTTTTTCAGATATGAAATCTGTAGCAGGAGATTGTCCGAGTCGCGCTGACGGGAACCTTTCCGCGACGCCCTGTGGCGTCTGGGCGGAGCAGCAGGCATCGGGGCGTGGCGATTAAATCTTGCTGCGAAAGAGCTGCGTTTTTGTTTGCAGCCGTCAACACATGCTCGCTGTGAATCGAGAGATTTTGTGTGGGGTTTTTTTAAGAGGTCAAAATGTCTCGGACACATTCGGACGGTCCGGCCTCACGGCGAGGACGACGTGTTTCCAGAACGGACAGAACCACAGCATCAAAGAGCGTGAGGTGAGATGGTAAAAAAAAAAAAAGTACTGACCATGATCTCCTCTCCGGCATCGTGCTTGCTCTCTATTTCTCTGCCCAGGTCTCCCTCGGGAATCTTCAGGTCCTCCCTCACCTCCCCGCTGTCCTGGAGCAGGGACAGGTAGCCTTCCTGGATCCCAATGAGCTTGGAGAACACAAGGGGAAGGGTCAGTGGGTTTTCTTAGTCGCGCACAAACATTTCAGTATTAATTATTTTCATTACGCCGACCCGCGGAAGTTGATTGTTTCTCGCTCCCGCCAGCATCGTTACGAACTGCACGAAGCTGCAGTTAAGTGTATGGGGAGCGCTGGGACTGTACGGTTTCTCTTCTACAAGAAGAAGTTCTGCACCATTTTCTTTTCAGCCCGGCGAGCTGTGAGCATTCCACACCACACACAGCATGTTTTAATCGCTGCCTCTTCAGCTAACCATCGGGTTCTCTTCACAAGAGACTGGATATTAAAAAGAAACTCACATTTCTCCAATTTGAATTGAATCACATGATGAGATGTTTGAGGTGAAAGGACCAGCGAGACTGAACCAAAACGGTGCGCTGGAGAGCCGCCGAACCGAAACAACTCGCTGAAAGGCGCAAAAAAGCTCCACAGCACAGCTCACCATATGTCAGTATGCCAAAATATATATATATATACTTATGGTCTCTCACTAGCTAAATAATAAGTACAACCATTGGTGACTTGACTCAGATTATGGGGCGATGAGCAGCAGAGGGACACGTCCCCTTTCAGGCTGATCGAGGACCGGACGTGCCGCCACATCCTGGACCTGCTACGAACGTTCCACCGTGCATGAAGGGAGGAGAGAGATAAACCTGGCCTGTTGGGTGAGTTATCAGGTAAACTTTATTTTTCATATGTTTTTATAAAACAAAGTGGCAAAAACCAGGAGACAAACTGCAACACGGTCAGACAAGGACAAGTAGCCATCAAACATGACACCCAGGTTTCTGGATTGGGAAATTTGCATGTTGATATTGCGCCGGAGAGATTGATTTGCCTGACGGCCGAGGGCGTGATTCAGTCTTACAGGGGTTTTGTTGGAGATGGCGTTTTCCTTCATCCATATGAACATGTGTCTGAGAGACCAGCTCTCCTCACTCCAGACACTCTTTTGCTAACTGCTGTAATAATCTTTTTTCAAATAAGCAGCCAACTCCTCCTAATTGTCCTCCAGCAGCCGTGTAGGATCATCACCGAAAATCTTTTTGGTTATTGAAAAACCGTTGATGAACATCGCGGCGAAATGAAAGGTGTGATTATAATTTCCCCACTGACGACAAATAACGCACTCCTCATAATCGACTCAAACTTACATACTCCCTAAGAGGACGCAATCCCAGTTTTCTGTCGAGTGCACATTTACACAACCCGGCAAATATGTGTAATAATTTCTTGGTAATTAGTATATTGCCTATATATTTGTTGATCTAGAGCCTTGTGTGGCTCCAAATCAATCCTAATGTTGCAGTATCTGACTCCTGGAATACTAGTATGCATTTAATACTTCATTTTACAATGGTGAAGACCGCGTCTGTCCTCCAGCTGTCTCACCTGGTATTCCATTCTCTTGATGTTGGGTACGTCCATGTTGTGGGTGGAGGGACAAATGTCTTCATACTTCTTACCAGTGAAGATGTCGATACCGACCAAGTGCACCTGCACGAGCAACGGGAGAACACGGAGAGGATTAATCGAGTCCCAAAACGAAATACACACGTAATGTTTGTTTTGTTTTTTAAACACCTTGACCTATATTTTACCAATCAGTATCTATATTATATTCAATGTGTCAACAAGTGCTTGGCTTACCTACGATCATTTCAAAAAAAGGGAGGTTGTCCATCAATAGTTTTGTCAAGTGTATCATGTTTAAAACCCTTTTTTAAGGAGGAAACCTGCGACCCACCAGGGACACGTTCATGTTGTTGTGGAGACTGAAAGCGTCCATCAGTGTTCATTATTATTAATGAGACAAATAGATAGATAGTAGAGCAGTGGTTGACTGAAACCCCTCCCCCTTGTTTGTATTCTCTTCAAAACTCTTTTAATCAAAGTGAATCCGAGCTGGACAGAAGTGGACGTACATGCATTTTACATTCAAAGTCGTGCAATAAGGCATCGATAGTTTTGCCGCTAAAGTGTGGGGCGCGAGTGGGTCATTTACTGACCTTGGCGTGGCCGTGCTTGCCGGTCTTGGAGGTGGACATCTCCACGATCTTGCAGGGTCGGCCTTTCAGCACAACAAAGCCGTTTTTGCGCAGGGCCGAGCACTGCATGGGGTAGGTGGCGGACGCCCCGGCATCGCCCGTCTGGAAGTCCAGCTCCGCATCTGCCATGCCTGCCTGTGGAGGGCCGACACACGGGACGCAGACGTTAAGGGTGACATGTTATGCAAGAAGCACTCTTTCAGTGTTTGTGCTCATAAATGTGGGTGTCTGTGGACCCTGCCGGCCCACAAACTGTGAAACAATGACCACCCTGTCTTTATTTTGTGAGCTGGATGAACGCTACAGCCTGGCTCTGAACAACTGGTTCAGATTTCTCTCCCACTCGGATGTCACAGTTGGACTCGTTTGGGGGTAACCCCGCCTGCAATCTGAGAATCTCCACTTTTCTGGTGAACGGGCGTGACATTTCCTACACATTTTGAAAGCAGTTGACCAATCACAACAGACTGGCCCAGCTGGCCAATCAGAGCAGAGACAGGCAGTATGACAACACTGATGCCCTTTCTGAACATTAGGAGCATGTAAACCTTTTCAAGTGGTAACCCGAATTGAAAGTATGAACCTGAATATGAGCATAACATGTCTCCTTTAACGTATGTTCAGACACGGGATTCAGGCAAATGACAACGGAATAACAGTTCTTGTTAGAGCTAGAAGAAGTAGTTACTTATTTTATGGTGTATGGCCGGATTATGTCAATAATGCGAAAATTGTCGTTTGAGACATGACAGTGTTAAGATTGCAACTTTTGGTTCTTGTAAAATAATTCAAGGTGCATTATCCCCACTTCTTCTCTTCTCTTTGCTATACTGTATCCACTATTTAGATGACAGCTTATCATAAAACCACAAATATTACATTAGATATTGATGAAACGACCACACAGTAAATATTGTAATATTTGATTTTATCATCATCTTCTTCTTAGTCTATGACGTTTGGTGTTTTTTCAGGGCTGACAGAACTTTTCACCTCCAGGTCAGATTGGTGCACTGTATTGTGGTACAACACACACTGTAACTAGCATTTGTGCAAGTTAATCCGTGATGGCATATCAGGTAGATGAATATGGTTGGACATGTGATATTTGCCTCTCGGGATGAATTTATATTGGGGGGGGGGGGGGGCACAGGAAGTGACACAGGAGCGCATGATGCAGGCCAGCCAGGGCTAAATAAAGCAATAAGAAACATGGCACCTGTTGGCTCAAGTAAGAACAGTCCTATGTTATAGTGACATTAAGATATAAACAGCAAAAAACATGTACATGGAGTTTCATCTTTGGCTGCAGCTGAACTGCAACCGGAGAGCTGTGCGAGCGAGTCCCGCGGTGTTGAAAGGGGAAAAGGAAGACAGGCGCTGACTGCGGCCTGGTGCGCATACGCGCAGCGTGCCAAGTCCGTGCGTCCCCGCATCCATGCGCACTGACTGCGCTCAGGGGCCGCGGCCCTGCGGAGGACGAGATGGAAGTCCACAAGCACGGGGGGGGGGGGGGGGCAACCTTTACGCGGCACTTTATTAGGACCCTTTCGTACCGGCTCCGCGTGAAAGACAGCCCCCCCCCCCCCGGTCACAGATTATTTTCCACAACCGAGGAAGTTGATCGGAATGTTGGCCCGCGGCCGCACAGTAATGACTAAGCTAATACCCGCGATGGCTGCGGCGCACTGGAGGAAAACAACACGGGTTCAGTTTGTCGTTGCGACCGCGTCCTGGTTCCGGCGGCAGGAGCGCGCGGACGCGTCCAGAAGTCGCGCTAATAACGAAATCCTGGCAGGATTAAAAGTAAAAGAAAAAACTTAGAACAGCCGCAATAATGGGCCAATGGGACATTTCCATTTTTAGCAACCAAGTGACAACGTAGCTCCCAAGTTCGCATAAGATGGTGGTCTCCTGCGATAACACGCCGTTATGTAGCCGGGGGGGGGGGGGATCATAATAATACCGCTTCATACAGACATGTGCATAGGATAACTCGTCTGCCCAGGCGCGAACACGCCCCGTCCATTGGATGTTTTGATAGGGAACTCACCGCGGTGGTGATGACAATGGCTCGCACTCCCCTCGCTCGGTGACTGATCAGCCTCCCTCTCCCTTTAATTCCTCCTCTTCCTCCTCCTCCTCTGTCGCCTCCCTGGAGCAGGGCTGACGGGTCGTCTGGCTCGGGCTCGGTTTCCTCCTCTGTGGCTCGTTGGCGATGTCGCTTGCCCCCTTTATATTTTTCTCTGTCTTTATTTTTGTTTTAAACTATCAGCTATCTTTATTATTATTATTAATATTATTCCACTTTCATTCCACACACACACACACACACTCTGCTCTCCTCTCCCTCCCTGGGTTCC
This sequence comes from Scophthalmus maximus, assembly GCF_022379125.1. Taxonomy (NCBI): domain Eukaryota; kingdom Metazoa; phylum Chordata; class Actinopteri; order Pleuronectiformes; family Scophthalmidae; genus Scophthalmus; species Scophthalmus maximus. The sequence continues at coordinate 4,263,527 of NC_061526.1, forward strand.
GGTCCAGATTGGAGTTGACCTCGTACGGAGGCTCGCCGCCGTCAGACTGAGCCGCCGGGCCGAAAAGTGAGAACCTGCGCCCCGGAGCTCGCAGCGTCAGAACCGCCTGTCCAGCCTGGACTCTTCCTCCTCCTGCTCCTCACCACTGTCACGTTAACGAAAATAAATCTCATCTCAACGCTGGACTTCCCGTTTTAGCTGTCACAATAAAAGCCCGTGTTTTTAACGGGTTTTTTTTTTTTTATTTATGTTATTTTGGCTAATATTTTAGATTATTATAAAATGATCAAAAAATTCAAGGTCACTTGCTAACTATTCTGGGCTTTCGACCACAAGTAACGGGAGGATTGACTTGGTCTTTTCGTCTTTTCCACAACTGACACACTTTTACACTGAAGGCGAGGCTGCGCCGCCCCCTGACCTTTCCCGGCTCACCGAAAGTGGCTTGACGCTGCTTTCATCCAAGTGGCTACGAAATAAACATCGCCCAGTTTGGCACGTTCTGCGCATGCGTGACTTTTCCATTCCAGCGCAACATGGACCACTCGGTTCTTTCTCCAGACTTTACTGTACACACACACTGTGACATGTGTGTGTGTGTGTGTGTGTGTGTGTGTGTGTGTGTGTGTGTGTGTGTGTGTGTGTGTGTGTGTTGATCCATACAGATATTACCCCCAGGTTTCTAATATGAAATGATGCAGTGGGATCAGTTGTCTGAAAATAAATTAGATTGCACATATCTATCACCGTTATCCACATCACAACCATTTACGTCAAATCAAAACAAAAACATTGACTTTTTCAAATAGTCGAACACTTTATTATTTTCATATTGTATAATAGTTTCAATAATTAAGAAGTTTTGCTGCCACATGTGTGATACACACACCAGTACCTTTACTTGCATATTATATCAAAACATTTCTCATCCAGACTCAATGAACACTTTTTTTTCACTAGGCAAATTTCATAAAAAAGAAGTTTTCTGTCAGTGTGCTCCTCAAATGGCTGTACTTCCCTCTGCTACCAGTCATTACACTTCTGATTAGGAGTCCAACACCGGATGGTTTCATTGAACTTGGCAGTTCTTAGAGCTGCTGGGTTAAATTTGGTGCTGTGAAACTGGAGTCCCGTGACCTATGTGTGCTGAGGGCTGCAGTTGAAGGGCATAGTTAACCCCCAAAATGTAAAATTCACTCATCGCTTTCTTGATCCCATGTCAAATGAAACTCCACTGGAAGTTCCCCAGCAGAGCACAAAATCACCGCCTCAAAAGTTGACAGGGCTATTTATTCACAGGTCAACATAATCTCCAGACTGCGATAACATCCAATATTAAGGGTTGATTTTAACAACGATTAATTTCTTTATTGCAGATCATAAGGGGCTGAGGCAAGGGAATTAGTTTCTGATCCACCTCGTTTATAATAACGAAGCAGTTTTACACAATAAACTGATTGCATTGTACATGACAAGTCAGTTCTGCTAGTTTATAGCCCATCATATATATATATCATAAACTGAAAATGATTCCCATCCCCTGAGTTTTGTAAAAGTTTCTTCTCGTAGAAACTCTACTCTAAATGCATCACACTGGATCCTGTCACAAGCGTTGAGAAGCCCTATTTCATACAGACGGTCATAAAGTGGTCTATGAACTATGAAAGGCCTGTTATAATCACACAATATTTTAATACACTCCTCCTTCTCTCACAAAAATATTTAGGCCTAATTTAAATCAAATTTAAAAATCACATTGATTTATCAAAACAGGCACAATGTGATTCCAACAATTAGGTGTACAAATTTGAAACCAATTGGATTTATCGATTTTGAACATATCACTCTGTTTTTTGTGCGTATTTATCTTGCGTTTGAGATTGTCTTTATGTTTCACTGACAAATATTAAGTGCATTAGTTCGTTTTTGGTTAAATCTGTGCAATCCAGACGTTGTGAAATACATCAGTCTGAAACATTTGGCCTCGGTACTTGTGTGAGGTCACTCAGCATTATTGTAAAAGAAAACACTTCCCGTTATTTTAAAATCAAGCGGCTCTCGCTCCTACCTGTCCTCCACCTGTCAATGGTTTCCCTCCCGATTGCCCTGGCGCTCCCAGCCAATCGCGGTCCGCCCCGGCCTGTCGCGGAAGCCAATGAGGGCGCGGCTTCTGTCCGGCGGCCCGAGGGGATGTCGGGATAAAAACTTTGACGTGCCGGGCTGGTAAAAAAGTTTTGGGAACAGTCGGAGAGGGAGGAGGAGGAGGGGACTTTGAGCGAAAAAGCGTGGCTACAACCGACAGCGAGCATGACCGACGCCGAGGCGCAGAGCGCTCCACCATCGGTGGCACCGGTGGAGGAGGACAACGACGACGACAAGCCGCAGCCGGAGCAGCCGGAGAGGAAAGTCATAGGTGGGTGAGGAGGGTGCGCACTTGTGACATTTGAGTGTGCAGTCGGCCAGAATGTTTGTGAGCGAGCGAGACCAACACGAATTCATGTTTAATCGGCCGATGTTTGTCTCATCGATGCAGTGCATGATCAGCTCCACGTGTGCACTTGTGTATGTTGTGACGTCCGCGGCGAGGCGTCACTCGTGTCGTCACGTTGGCGCCCGCGTTGCCTCTGACGACACGTGCCCTCGCGCTTTTACGCACCGACCAGCGAACCTGTGCCTGTGAACAGCAGCATTTGTTTGGATCACCTGCAATATCGCTCAATTCGTCATTTCTGATTTGGGACACAGTTTAAACTGTTTGTTTGTTTCCCTTTTCCTTCCTGTAACTGGAGCAAAGGAACAAAAAACCACATTGTTTTTTCAAGTCTGTCAACGGTGTGAACGCACGACCTAAATTCCCGCGCGCCCTCGCAGGTGCAAACCATCGCGGCGAGACCCAAACGAACCAATTAAAAATGCGTTTTAGGTGATGGGGGGGGTTGGTTAATTGTTTTTATGACCTTTTGTCGAGTTGAGCAACGCGTTGCCGTGCTCAGCAGCAACCCCTCCCTCGTGACCCAGTTCCAAAGTTTTATGGTTAATGATTGACGTGCGGAAGTGCCGTGTTCTGGTGAGCAGGGCTGCCATTGGTACAAATGAGATGACTTATCAAATATATATATATTTTTTAATGTCTATATAACAGTATGTGAATTTAAATCATGTGCTGCCTGCTGTTGCAGCCACCTTGGTCCAAGGCACAGTGAAGTGGTTTAATGTACGTAATGGCTATGGCTTCATAAACAGGTACTGTCATCCTCATATTTTTTTTTTTCAATTAAAGACGTCTGAAGCCCCATGAGTCAAGTTTACTAATTGGAATGAGTTTTTTTTTATTTCTCAAAGGAATGATACCAAAGAAGATGTATTTGTCCATCAGGTAATGTGAAGCACATTTGTGTATGAATGTTTAAAAAAAAAGAAAAGAAGATAATATGCCATTTGGTTTGATGCTCAATCCGTCTTCCTCAGACTGCTATCAAGAAGAACAACCCTAGAAAGTTCCTCCGCAGCGTGGGTGACGGGGAGGTCGTGGAGTTCGACGTGATTGAAGCGGCCAAGGTGAGAATTGTGGAAAATCCGTTTAACAAAACTTCTAAATGTCTGCCGGTGTTGGAGCATCGCTGCATTCTCCCACCAGGGCTCGGAGGCGGCCAACGTGACCGGCCCGGGCGGCGTGCCAGTCAAAGGGAGCCGCTACGCACCCAACAAGCGGCGCTTCCGTCGGCGGTTCTTCCCCCGCAGCCCTCTGCCTGATGACCAGAGCAAACCGGCGGACGGCCAGGCCTCCACTGTTGAGGGCGAAGGATCGGGGGAGAGCGATGGACAGAGACCTCAGCAGCGTCGACGTAGGCCCTACAGACCACGGCCGGAGGCACAAAATGTAAGCTGAAGCAGAGGGATGGGTACCGAGGACAAAGATGACCTGTAGAGATTTGAAGAAGTAGGAAACGGATGTTGCTGCAGGGTGGACGGTCATTTGTTCTCGTTCTTTTTTTAACCTTGAAAAAGAACTTGAGGGGAGGGTGGAGATGAGATTTGAATACAACCTAGTGTACAAATTGGTATAAAACACGATAAGAAAGTAGAATCACAGCTTTTAAATATTGAGAGAATGACTTTAACAGGGAGAATACAGCTCTGAGGTTTTGTGTCTTGATCTGTCAGGGTGAGACTGGAGAGCCAAAGACCGAAGTAGCAGAAGGCGACCAAATGCAGCGACCACCGCGGCGTAGATTCTGGCGTCCGTACCGCAGGTATGAATTTCTATAGCTTTAAAATGAGTCCCACTTCCAATGATTCCAGTATTGATTGAACTGACTCGATGTTCCCCTCTCGTCCTGACGCTCAGACCGTTCCGGCCTCGGCCGCAGTCCGATCAGGCGGCTGACGGCCAGCAGGCGGCTGCTCCAGAGCAGAGTCAGGAGCCGAGTGAGGTGAAGCAGACGGAGGCCTCCGAGGGCCCGCAGACCAACGGAGAAGCCGCCGAGGGCCAGGGCCAGAAACCGCGGCGCCAGATAAGACGCCGCAGGCAAAGGAACTCTGAGTCGTCCACTTCAAAAGTGAGTGTTTACGTTCGGTGAACTCCTCCTGGTTTTCTGTGAAGCACAGATTTGGGCAATGTTAACAAAAATGTATGGAAAAAATAAACTTGCCTTTTTATCTTTTATTGTTTTTTCGAGAGAAATTTCCAACCAAAGCGGGGTGGAGGCGTTTGTGATCTATGCACTCTGGGAGCAGTGTAGCACCATGGACTTTGTAGATTAGCATTGTCATAAATGGACTCATGAACCACCACGAGTCAACGACGGCTTTGGCTATGCAACAAGTGTTTTGTAATCCCTTTTTGTTTTCTACAGTATCTATGTACTGTGTCTTGACTTGTCATCTATCAAAGGCAAAATGCCAGGAAGTATTAAAGCGACAGTTTCCTGTGGTCAATCATTTTACTGGTCAAAAAAACAATGTAAAACCTAATGTGCAAGTCTTCTTGCATCTTGCACCAAATCCTAAAATGCACGAATCGCCCTTTTTATGTTAACAGATTTAATAGATAAAACTATCCTGGCAGTTGTGCATATTGTAATGGTTTACTGTTGCATACTCAACACTTTTTTTCCTTACTTTGTTTCTGCTTGCACATATTGCAGAATGATACGGAGAAGTCTGCATCAGAGCCTGGTACCCCACCTCAGAATTCAAAACCAGCTGACCTCAAATCCACAACAAAATCACCAAAGACCTCCCCGAAAACCTCTCCAACGCCCAAATCACCTGAGGTGAGGTCTTAAACTCTTAATATTTTCCACCTTTTGCATTTTCGCAAGCATTGTGTTTTTTTTCCTTGTATATGAGACAAATATCTTGACCGTCCTACCCCACAGCAGGAAGCTGCCACAGCAGTCCCAGCACCAACCGAGTGACGTCAATGAGAACCCAGTCACGTGACCCTTGGCAAGAGGTGTTTTTGTGTTTTAATGTCTTTGTTTCTTGTCTTTCTATAAATCTGTGTCTCTGTATGTTCCATTTTTGTTTTGTTTCTTGTAGGTTGGAGGACTGGACCTATTTCAGAACACGTGCACTGCTCTCCCCTCCCTGCACTCCCCCGTCCTCCAACCCACCTCATCTCACTGTCGTCCCCTCGAGCCACCCCCCCCCCCTCGTCTTGTGTTTTTGTCGTCCCGTCTATAGACACTTGATGTTTGGAGAGGGACGGAGTAGGGGAAGAAATGGGATACAGGTGGGTGGTGGGTGCATATTTAGAAATTTAAGGTACATCTTTGAAAAGAGAAATGGACAATCTGCTTGGTCGCCCAGTTATTCCAGCCCCCCTTTAAAACAGTTTTTCTTTGATTGATCAGATTGGGCACGTCAAGTAGTTTAGAGGAACCAGCCTTGATTTTTATTTAACTTAATTTGGTTAAAGAGAGGAAAACCAAGCAGGTGTGAGTTTGGTGGTACGTTATGGGAGTCAGTTTAGTTCAGTTACCACCTCAAATCACGTCTTAAAACATACTCTACTCCCTTCATCCTCCCCAGTTGAGGATATATTGAAAAAGAAACTTATTTCTTTTGTTTTACTTATTTGTGTGTGCTTTTTCTTTGAAGGGGATAATGTGCAATGTTGGCGCTTAAAATGCTAAGTAATAAATCATGTTTGCAAATCTCGGCGTGCAGTTCTCGTTTCTTCCACAAACCGAAGGAATATCGAGGGTCGGTCATTAATGGACGACGCATATGGTGTTTTCAGTAACAGTATTTACAGAACTTGCATCCTTTAGTTATAACATGACTACAGTATCAATATTCTCTCTGTACAATTACAGGTCCTCCATCAACTCGTTTTAATTTTTTTTTTCCTCACAAGGTAGTGATACACGCTAATAAAAGAACAAACGGCACACATGGCAGTTCCCAGGGAAATACACTAACGTGATGCTTGTGATTTAAACAAACAAAATAACTAATCTACAAGATCCCTTTACAGTCAGCCCCTATAAATTGCACATGTTGCTCTATAGTCTTGTATATGAGACTTGTTTACAAAACCAAACGCCAGCGAGAGTGCACAAAGCATTGAACAGTTTAGACTCTCGCACCCTGAAAACTATCGGTGACCAAACACAATATGTACACGGAAGTATTTAAAATAGACTGTCTCTTTAAAAGTAGTATTTCTACAGGTTGTGCGTTTCTCATGATTAGACAAATGCTTCGATGGCATTTTTCCTTAGTGTTAACTGGGAATGCTCCTCCCCAGTTTGAGTCTTTTTCTCCATTAGTGGGTCACCGTGGACTGTTGGTATTTAATCACTAGTATTTTAGTTTTTTTCTTCACTAGTTGTTCAAAACCTTGATCTTGGGTATTTAAATAGTTTTGGTTTTTTTGTCAAATATTTGAAGGAATATGAAATTCCCCTTTACAAAAGCCAAACCTCTAAACAAAACACCAGAGCATCGCCTTAATAAAATGCAAACTAAAATAATTTTGCACCTGTAGGATTCAACCCTTGTCCCTTTCAGATGCGTTAACAGCTATTGACCATTGGGTTGGACTTTTACAACTATAAATGAGGTGATCCCCTCATATTTTGTTAATAACTATGAGCAGTGTCTCACTTCAATCGTGTCATTTGTTACGCTCTCGTGTGTTCCCAGCTTTAGTACAACATAGCAAGGCTTACACCACCTCATGGCTTTGTATGTGTGTATATATATATACATATTTTATTTTTTTTAAATCTTCTGACTGAAAACGTTGGCTGTCTTTGTAAATAAAGTGCAGGAAATCCTCCTCCCTCTCCACTTCCGTGTGTGCATCATCATCGCATAAAATGCTGCCACACTGGCAGCCGATGCCTCAACAGTCCATAAACCACCTTTATGTGCATCGTACAGTATTCCTTAAAACTAATAACTGTCAACTCTTGGTTTTTAGGCCTTTGTCAAGTCATAACTCATAACCTCGTATTGCAGTGGTACCAGCTAAAGACAATTCCAAAACACCCAGATTGGCACACATTGAACACTTCTTTGGCACCAAAATTGATGTGAATACAACGATAGACTTCAATATACATGTCAGAAAATAAATGTTTGGTGTCAGGCCCCGTATATACAGTTCATCCCAAGCCCCACTCAGTTCCATTTCTCTTCAAACTCCTCAGTTTATGCTTTCTTCCCCCAAGTAGTCCAGCTCGGTGCTCTGCTTGTCCATGTCCATGTCCATATCCATGTCCATCATTCCTGCGATCGCGTGCTGGTGGAAGTTTGCTGCGATCTGGTCAAAGGTCTTTCCCCGCGTCTCGGGCACCCGGAAGAATGTGAAGATGAGGAAGAAGAGGAGCAGCGCTGCGAAGATCAGGAAGACGTATGGCCCGCAGAGGTCCTGGGGAAGGACGGGACGACGTCCAGATTAGATCACGTGCGAAGGAGTGAACCTTGCACATCCACAGAAAATGCAAGAGCTAGTGCCAAGAAAGAAATCATCAATTTAAAATGAAAATAAAATATATATACTCACAGCAACATATTGGAAGCACATGCCGACGATGAAGTTGGCTGTCCAGTTGGAGCAGCCGGCCACAGCCATTGCAGCCGGCCTCGGACCCTGCGAGAATAACTCGGCTACGAAGAACCAGGGGATGGGACCGGGTCCCACCTCGAAGAAGGCGACAAAACCAAAGATGGACAGCATGCTGACGTAGCTCATCGAGGGAACGCTGTCCTGTCAGGTGGAAGGAGACCAGGTTCAGAGGTTTGTGGACACGGGGGGGATAAGGAGAGGGGGAAGAAATCCACAAAAATGTGCATCTTTGGGAGACTGACCAGTAAAGCGAGGGCCGTGGTCATGATGATGGCACAGATGCACATTCCTCCCAGTCCGATCATGTGGAGTGTCCGTCGACCCATCCTCTCTACCAGGAAGAGCTGTCGGTGAGAGGGACAAGGGGCGACAGAGCCAGGAATGTAATGGGTGAAGATTTTGACCTGACGATGGTTCCAGATATTACGGCAGATAACAGGTGAGGAGGACGAGAAGGTCTGTAACCAAATTTCATTAAGATCCATCCAATAGTTGTTATATTTCAGTCTGGACCAAATCTGTGGACGGACCGTTGCCGGCTCCGGAGCCTTGCTGCTACAGCCTGCCTCTAAAATGTCACTATATTACTCGACCCATATAATGACATTGAAAACATCTTGACTTGCCAAACCAAAGTTGACTCGGAGAGACAGGCAGAGTAAAAAAGTGCTGGCCTGCCTCTTCTGTTATCTTATTTGCGCTCTGATAACGGCGTTAATCAGTAGTAGAGGCCCACTTTGGTTCAGAGCGGGACGAAAAACGTTTCTATCGTACAAAAACAGACCAAATTGGATGCTTCAGAATGGAATTCTCAACAGAAACTGCAGGTGGAGACACGTTGGTGCGTTGGTACTACTCACTGAGACCACGGTGAAGGCGCAGTTCACCACACCAGCTCCTATAGTGGCGTAGACTGGACTCTGCACCCCTGCCTTCATGAATATACTGGTGGAGTAGTAGAAAATCTGGGGGGGCAAACAGGATTAGGTGAAGTCAATATTACACTGCACTGATTCCTGTTTTTTTTCAAAGATTCAAACAAGTCTCCTAAGGTCATTCAAACACCCATGAAGCAACTCACTGCGTTGATCCCGGACAGCTGCTGGGAGAGCTGCAGCAGGATGGAGATGATGGTGGGCTGGCGGTAGAGTTGGGAGCGAAACAGCTCCGGGATGGACACCTTCCTCTCCATGTCCATCCTCCTCTTCTCCTCCTTCATCTCCGCCAGCATGTCGCCCACCTCCAGCTTGCCCGTTAGCCTCCTCAGGCCTGCGCGGAGGACGGAGGGAACGCGAGGGAGTGAGCGCGGAGAAAAAAGGGTTGTGCGTTTTTTTTTTTCTTCGCCTGACGTTTGTTCTCCACGAGGACACGTTAGCGTTATTGGACCGCCGGTCAGGGGAGCACTCGTGCCGGAAACCACAAAGTGTACGGGGCCATTTTAAGATCTTACATGTGCGGATAACCCAAAAATGTTGCAAACGGTGTGATGACAGCATTTGGTACGGACAGCAAGGCACAGTACTGTAACATCCAATCCCTTTTTGTCCAGATCTATTTGCAGGTTTGTTGCAGGATTCACTTGTTACGCCCTCAGTAGATTCATCGCCTCATCTCATGTCATTCAAACGTCTCATAGGTTAATAGATTAGCCTTTTCTGAAATAATAAACAGGTCAATAAGCTTTTTTTCTTTGTGCATCTTGTGCAGCATGTTCCAACTGTTCTGTCGCAAAACATGGAGAAACATAAGGGACAAACACAGTACAGTACATGTGAGACATGCACAATGCTGTATGAGCTGACTGGTGATATTTTATAGCTACTACAAGAATTATTATTATGTCCTCAGCTGCCCCTTTCACAGAGATCAGACTTTCTCATCACATGGCTACATTTTTGTTTTAACCTCATGAAAAATGAAACATTAAAACTACAGTTCAGACACAGAAAAAACAACAACACATCCGGTAAAAGTAAAGCTCGTTCCAAGAAAAGAGCCAAACTTTGAGGCTGTCTGACTCCCGGCTCACCGCTCTTGGCGTGGTGCTCCTTGCAGCGGATGATGTAGAGGAAGCGGGGGCTCTCGGGGCAGAAGGGAAGAAGTGCCATCTGAAATACGGTCGGCACGACGGTTAATCCCAGCAGAACAGGCCACAGCTCCTCGCTGCCCAATAGCGAATTCAGGCCGAGAATCTGCACCCGGGGGGGGAGAGGAACCGGACGTGAGTGTGCGAAATGGTTTAAAAAGGTCCCCCCCGTGAAACATTTCGAGATGAAGCTTGTACAAAAAGACATTTGGATGCGACCTCAGATTAACACGCGTCCAGGAACGTGACAGTTCGGTGGAATCTGTGGTCGACGACATTGGCAGTGTGCGGTCGTACCTGTGCAATGAGAATGCCAGTGACTATAGCCAGTTGGTGCAGCGTGCCCAGCGCTCCTCTCAGACTCGTGGGAGCAATTTCACCCACGTACATCGGTGTCAGCCCTGACGCCAACCCTGCAGAGATGTAAGTGATTCTTAGCTGTGCGTTTAACAGAGTCAGATAACCCCCCCCCCCCCCCCCCCCCCCCCCCCCCGAGACTTTTTCCTGCGACTTTAAACCCGTCGGATGAATGCATCAGGGGTCAGAACAGGGCTCTGCTGCTCACCGCAGTAGGCGCCGATGACAAAGCGCCCCAGGATCAACATCTCAAAGGAGCGACAGAGCTTGGACATGCCCATCAGACTTCCTCCGATGAAGGCAAACAAGTTGTTGATGAGCATGGCTTTCCTCCTGGAAAACAAAACAGACAAAGACAACACAGATAAGCTTCTTTGGAATTGTGCTTCTCAAACGTCCGGAACCCGTCAGATGTGAACTGCATTTGACCCATTTCATTTTCATTACCAAGACAAGACACAGAACACAAAACATGAAAATGTGTGGAACGGTTAAATATAATTTGCAGCATTTGGATGATGAACGTTCAATCGCTGTTTGTTTACCTCCACCAAACATAAAGTTTGCTACGCATTAAAAATGGAAAGCCCAGTCCCATTTGTTTTTAGCCTGCAGAGGGCAGTGTCACACAAAAACACTGGAAGCTCAAATTAGTCGCTTGATGCCTGTCTACAATTTTTTTCTCTCTGAGATAAAGAAATATGCCGTTGTGTTGTGGAAGGTACAGGTAGCTGTGATAAGTGGCAACAATGCACCCGGCAATGTTGACATGAATAGAGAAACAGTGGCAGTAAAGCAGCACTTGCAGTTTGGCATCATTCAATTTTTTCAAAGATATTTTTAAGACCATGATCATTACAAGCCGAGGCAGCGAACGCTGTGCAGAACAATGGCTGCCAGACGAGGGAGCTTCAGCCAAACAATAGACATCACAATAATTTAAAGATCCCTTAAAACATATATGTTTTAAGACATATGAATATACGGCCCTTCAACAATTTCCACCTCGTCAAAAAGTCTTAAGCAGGCCTCTTGCTGTGATGCAACGAAGGTCAAACGCCCGCGTGACGATACAATTGACAAAAACGCGCCCTTTAATCGGTTCATGCTCCATGCTCCTCCTCTGCTCACCCACTTTGACCTCAGAGGTCGCGGCAGCTCCCACCGTCTTTACCAGCCACACAGGGTGACCCAGGGTGCCGCCCCCCCCCCCCCCCCACCCCTACAGCCCTCCTGACACAGTGCTGCCAGCTCTGGTCAGATCCCCTTTCAGTCAGTGGAAGATGTGGGCTCCGGTTTGCATCCCAGCTCAGGCTACAACTGGGGAAACAGGGTCGTCGAGGAGCATCCGGGGCGGAGTTCCCCCAGAACGACTGAAACTGGAGGGTGGGGATCCATTTTGGATCCATGCAGGGGTGGAAAGGAGTTGGCCACAGACATTTTTTTTGAAATACTTACTACTGTCTTAGTACTTTAAAGTAGTTACTTTATGGGTGGCTGTGGCTCAGGAGTTAAGAGCGGTTGCCCACAAACCTGTGGGTTGGTGGTTCGATCCCCGCATCCCCCAAGTCAGCGTGCCGAAGTGTCCTTGGGCAAGAAACTTAACCTCTGTGTGTGTGTGTGTGAATATGACTTACGCTTTAAAAGAGCTTTTGAGTGGTCGATAAGACTAGAAAAGTGCTATATTAATACAGTAATTTTACCATATTACTTGAAATATAATAGGTCATTTAGTTTTTTTTCCAACCAACTTTATTTTCATCTGAGCCACCTCTAATTGCATCCACTATCTCGTTTTTAAAATTGTGCAATATGACCAAGCAAAAACTTTTCATGCTGTATAAAGTGTTGGCACCACAGGTCACTATAAAACCTCTAAAAAGTCCTACTGATGTTTGGCGTTTTCTTGGAAAGAAGAGGATCACATACATTTTTGAATAATCCCCATTTAAACTGAAATTGTAGATATATAGCAGGAAAAAAATGATTCCCAAAGGTTTTCATAAGCTTGGATTCACGATACTTGGACACAGAAATAAAATCTTAACTTCCACTTGTAGTAGAAATACCTAAAGTAAAGAGTGCATCGTCCTGTTTCCCTACCTGCCCAGCCACTCCGACACAAAGCCCACACAGGAGGAGGAGAACATGCCCCCAATGGAGAAGATGGCCACCGACAGGGACCAGAGGGAGGTGAGGGTCCCCGCGGGGATGGGCTCTCCATACCGATGAATCCATGTGGCGTTATAGTCTTCCTCGATGATCTGCGCAGGGCACAAGGTGTTTCAAAAAACTTTACCAAACAACAGAGTTTTCAGTTGGCTGGGATTTTAACAGGAATAGAATGACTTGCATAAATAACAAAAAAAACAAGGCAAGCTAGGAAATGAAGTTTGGACCATGTTGTCTGTTGAAAGTACACTAACAAAATATTCATGTTAATATTTATCATATTTTAAACGCATATAAAATTTCCATCCATTTGGATGAACTTAATGCGATGCATATTTGTCAGTCAAACATAAATGGAACGAGGAAGTGGTGAGCTGAGCTGCTGCATACATAAATAAAGTTGCATTGAATTGAACTAAACAGAGTTGAACTATTAACAATAAAATCTGAATCTGAATACCCCAGGATGCTTCTGCGTAAGAAATTTACATTTTAATGGTTTATTAACACAGCAAAGTGAAATCAAGCAGAGAAAAATCTATGTATATGACAAATTATGGTCTTGTAACCATCAAGAATTGCCTGCACAGAAAAGCGAACAAAGAACAAATAATACGCGGCAGCTCTGCTTCAACTCTGGTGTCTCTGTGGAACTATACGTCAGCTTGTTCGGGTTTGAAGTTGAGGGTCAAGGCCAGCAGCTGAGTCAGAAACAGCTCACCTGACTTGACTCTGAGGACATTTATCACTGCGAGTGACTGTGGATGTGTTACATTTCCACATAAGCCAAACAGGCCTCTCCTCTCCTCGTTATTGCTGCATTGACACAACTAGGATGCTCGCACCCCCCCCCCTCCCGCATCAGGCGACTTCGTCACATGCCTCGAGGCAGCGCGACGGGATGTTGTGGCATCAAGCGCGCCACCTTGTAAAATCATTGGAATGGTGAGAAGCACAGCATCTCTTCCCTTGATCCAGACAGGCACTTTTTTTTTTTTTACCTTCTGAGGAGCATTGATGACACCGATGTTGTATCCAAACTCCAAAGATCCCAGTGTGGCAGTGAAGACTGAGAGAGCGAGGGTTCCCGTCACTGTCTGCAGGGGAAACAAACAAACACATTTTCACAAAATGGAAGAAAATAAAAACTATACAATATATAAAGCCATGTTATTATAAACTATGTTTAAAACTAGATTTACTTCCATCATGGTGAGTAATAAAAGGTATAACGATTATACACACACACAAATACACACACACACACACACACACACACACACACACACACACACACGTATGGCCCTACTCCATTGACATAAACTACATATAACTGTGATCCAGATGAGAGACAATCTCTTTGGCGATGTTCATGACTTCACAGGCCGCTTCACTGAACATTAGCATTCCTCCGATTTCCCATCAGGCCAGGTGGCACCTGTCGCCGAGGTGACAGACGGGACGACCTTGGGGAGATGACGTCCTCCCCTTACAGCAAAGTGTGTTTAAAAAGAGCATTTCATTTCATAACGGGCAGATTAGTCGACCGGCTAAGCTATTGTAAGCTTTTGGAGGACTTTCAAGAGGAAAGACAATATCCTTCATAGTAGTAGCGATGTTTTGTGAAGAGTTGACATTTTCGTGGTGTGAGTCACCTGACAACAACAACAACATGACATGACTTTTAGCTTGTCCTGTATTTACTATTTCATATTCGGGCCAAGCTGACCTTCCCTTTCAATTTCATTATTTTCTATTCTACTCAATGTATCATGAAGGTAGCTTTCATCTGCAACCCTGTGTGTTGACCTTGCTCTGTTGAGTCTGCAGATAAGTGCTGTTTAGTATTCATGGACCAAAACAAAAGGGTGTGTGTGTTTGCTCGTGTGCATGTGTCCTTGCGGAAAACCAGGTACCACGTTAGAAAGCAACCAGTTGTGCTTATGTCAACTGTATTTCGTCACGGCAGAATGTGCAGTCACTTATTTACTTTTCACTTATAAGGGGTATGAGTATGCATTTGCCTTTAATAACCTGGTAATAGCTACAACTAATAGAAAGGACACGTTGAAACGCAAGCAGCATTTTGCCATCAGCTTTTCATCTGGTACATTGTGATCAGGCTTCGACTTCCTGTGATGTCTTCGCAAAGTTCATCCCGCCACTGACTCCTTCTTACTAGAACTAGAATTCACGTGATGTACTTCTTTCCTTTATTGCTAAATGGATTTTTTTTTAATCTTAAAGCCAAAAAGTCAGAGCATCAACCCGCTCGCATATATCCAGACTGGGCTCGCTCAGTGTCCACCCTGTGTACATGTTATTGGCACTGGCACTGTTTCAGAAACTGCAATGGCAGATAATCTCTGTTGACTTATGATTGACGGTCCTAAATATAATATTTAAAAACCCTCCCTTGTATTCTTCTGACCTAGAAATGATTTCTTAAAGAGAGGCTGGAGGGAACATACAAACACGGGCAGTGTTGATGAGGGGTGGTGAAACAGAACCAAAGCCAAACTGGGTGGCCTGACAAACCCACAACACTGAGCTCTGACCTGCAAACTGAGATATTTGCCTTGTCAAGGTCAGGCCTCAGAACTAAATAAGGGCCGAAGCCTCGTCAGATCAGGGCTGATGTTAGTCTTTCTTCCTGCTGAAACACATTTTTCTTTTTTGAGTTTTTTTTTTCACACATCTACCTTATGTTTTAGTTTCTGCAGGGAAACATATAGTATTGATTTATACTACGGTCAATTGTTCCATTGTTTTTGAACGCATATTCGAAATCCGTATCAATTAATCACTTTTAATATAATTTCCATTTTAAGAATATTAGTTAGATTTTGCTCATTAATATGGATTGTATAAAGCAAACTGCAATTTGACATGGGAAATGCAGTCACAGTTTTAGTGTACGGTGGAGATAACGCCGTGCGTAAAACCTCTCCAAAGAAAAAATACGCACGGACTAAGGCTAGAAACTAACGGCTTCTCGAACAGCACACAGCTAACTCGCTTCGTGTGAGTGGCAAAAAGAAAGCACAACCACATTCATAAACTGTGAAAAGCTCACTAGGAAAATGTACCTCCCCTCCGAGTTGCTGAAACCCGGCCGGCATGACTTCGGCAGCTCCAGGCGCTCGGCGGCAGTCGGTGACAGTTGCGCGTCTAGAGCCAAATGGAGACACGTGAAACTCCCCCCCCCCAAAAGGACAACAAGCCCCGACTTAAACCCTGAGCCCTTCAGCGTCCGAAAAAACGAATGGAAAAGTAAAATCCAATCGATGAAGCCTGCAGTGATCGACTCGGTGCGTCCTTTTCCCGCAGCGTCCTCCCTCCTTGGAAGTTTTATGTTGCGTCCGTCCAGCTGGGAGAGACTTAACACCCAAACACCCACGTGCACGCCTCTCTCCGTATCCAGAGGGGGGGGCGCTGGAGGGGAAGGGGTAAGGCTGTTGCTTCAGACAGGCCCCGTGGGGCGATCTTGAGGTCCTTGCTACACAGAACAGAGGACGCTCTCCTGACCTTAACTGCCATTGGCTGAAGATGAGAGGGAAGGGAGCATGTGTCCAGGAAGAAGACCGAGCTGGACAAGAGGAGACTGGTGGGATCTTAAAGACAAGGGGCGGTCTGGCTTTTCTTGTGGGGCCACCAGAGTTGACGCAAAGCAGTGAGAGCGTTGTGATTACATCTTAAGATTCCTGCTTAAATCAACAAGCATTTGTCAATAGCTGGAGGTTTGCTGAGGGCCATATTTGGCCTCAGGGCCCAAGTTTATGAGCCACATTGCAACATGTTGACTGGCCTTTAAAATGAATTCCAAACTCTCGTGTAGATGCACAACAGAAGCAGCAACCAAAAAACTCATAAAGAACCTCATGCACAAAGATGCTTTGCAGCTTATTCACCAGCATAGTTCAGGTAAGATATGGAGGCTGCACGGTTGCGCAGGTGCTGGACCTCAGGCGAACCCTAGTAAGAGTCCGGCCTGCCACCGGCTATGACTCAACATTTCTCATGCTGCGAAGAGGGGGCTCGTCTTTGACGCCCCTGGTTGCCATTGTCTGTCTTCCCAACAACCATAAATCCCTTTCTATTTCAGCTCACATGCCAAAGAGGTCACGCACCACACGCTCACCCTGTTCCACAAACCCTCCCCCCCTCTCTTGCACACAACAAAGCCCAATGGTCCTCCAGCGGGGCAACAGGTGGGGCCTAAATTTGGTCTCGGCCACCTGAGTTAGCAGCGGCCGTTGGTGGATGAGAGTGACGTTGTGTTACTGTATCTGCCGGAGAGTTCAGTGGAAAAATATCTGCTCTTGGTCTCTCAATAAAAAAGATACAAGCCCAGCCCTTTCAGACACACCCCCATTATCCCCCCTGCCTTTTCCTTCTGCTGCCCTCATTCACACATAGAGAAGGAGTTGGGGGGGGGGGGAACTTGACACCCCTCATCCAGAGCCAGGGGCCCCGAACACTGTCAAGTGTGCGTGTGTGGCTCTGACTAAATGTAGAGAAACTTTACACCATCCGACACAGTGGCATGGAGTCCCAACCTGCATAGTTTAATGGTTTCGAATGCGCAGAGGGGGGACAGTCAGAGATGATGTTACATTTCCATAAAGTATCACATGAATTCATACAGAGAGAGCCAAGAATAATGATGGAGTACAAACTTGGATCAGGCAGGAACAAGCTCACACTCACGAGCTCGCAAAAAAATACTTTGAACCAAATTCATCTGTTCAGCACTTCTTTCACAAAATGTCACCTGTGTTGTCCCCAAACTGGAAACCGGCGCGAGTTCACACACACACACACACACACACACACACACACACACACACACACACACACCACACAGGTCAAGACAAGGAGGGACAGTATTTACACAGGCTCACAGGTCTCTTATTAGTTGCCATTGTTATCGCTAAATGAACAGCCCTCATTACTCACCGTGATGGAAATAATATCGTTTTAAATATGTTATACTAATATAGTTGTACATATTATATAGTTTTATATGGTTTTGTTTAACTATGTTTGTTTGTGTGTGTTTTGTCCCTACAGACATTAACTGGAACCATGGCTCTGTCTTCACTGCCCCATTGGGATCTCTAGTCTCTGTTGAGTGTGTGTGTGTGTGTGTGTGTATGTGTGGTCGGTGAGGTCGGCAGGTTTAAAATCATGCTTCAGCAAAGGGAGTCGCGTGATGGGTGGCAGGTGTTGCCCAGTTGTTTAACGGGAGAAAAAAAAAAATCTAAATTCAAGTGTCCAAAAACCCTGGAAACAAACATCACTGATGAGGGTGAGAGACGTAAATAATACTGTGATAAGTTACATTTTCTCTTTTTCCTATGTGGTGGGGAAAAGCATCACATTTTCAGACGTATCAAAAGACACAGCGGTGCTAAGTGTGGGAGAAGCACATTCTTAGAGTTATCACATGATGAATGAAATCGTAGTGGGACAAGAAACCAGCAGCGTGGCACAAGTTGGCATGACTGGAGCCGTGAAGATTAACAAGAAATGCTGAAATGGTAAAATCATATTCCTGTGCTGGTCCAACAATATACAAAATACACTGCAAATGAAACAGGCCGCTGGGGCCGAGTTCACATAGTCGTTACTAAAACGTGTGAGGGAGCAGCAGACTGGCACTAGATCCAGCATGTAGCTCGGGTTACGTCTTGGAGCCTCTGATGGTGGCACCTTGGGAAAATCAAATCTGCTGCATGCGACTCAGTCTGGCTCCGCACAACAGACAAACACATGACTTATGACTGAATTACAACACGAACCAGTAAATCACACAGGAAAGAAATTGCCAGGCTCAAACAGTAGGAATGCAAAAGGGAAAAGAAAAATCACACGTCATGTGCCACAACAGGCACGCTACAAGAAAATATTAAATTCCGCATGGCATTAAATTTACTAAACCACCTGCACCAACATTTAAATCACTCTAAAACAATGACGCACATGTTCTTTTGCCTCTCTGGCCTGATCCTGTTCTGTTAGACCTCATTATTGTGTCTATATGCAGTGCCACACAGGATCGAGTTCACAGTGAACCCGCTGGCACCATCGGCACATTCATTCAAAGGTCAAACCGCCGCGTGGACCCAAAGTGGCACCGAGAACCGCTGTGCGCCCCGAGAGAAGGACGAGGACCAGCATTCAACAGCGTAGTATTTGGATGTGACTCCCGGGTGCCAGTTCAGGACAAGACACCAGCAGCGTGGCACGAGTGGCATGACTGGAGTCATCTGAGTTTCTCTGCAGCCCCTGCGGCGTAGAAGTGTATCTTATCAGCAAAGGGGCGTTTGAAGGGTGAGGCGAGGCGACGTCACACAGCCTGTTGGAGAAGATTATGAAATCACGTCAGTGTGTTTTTAAGTGTGAGATCAGCTGATTTAAAAACTCAAACTGTGGTCTTTCTGTGCACAATGTAAAGGGAGGGAAAACGTCCAGACCCACGCAGGAGGAAACCATCCCTGACAGCCGACGAATGAGACGCTGACACTGCCCACTCCAGGGACGAGGCTCCCGAGTTGACCCTTAACCTCACCGGAAGGAGACAGAAGCATGCACTGGGTTCATCGTTGAAAGATAAACTTGTCACAATCACAACTAAAACCGCCAAGAGTGACGCTTGTTTTTTGGTACATTTTCATGTTGTTTCTGGAATTGTGTCATGATTAGACCGAACACCTCCATGTTTCTGACATGGGCCCCGCTTTAAATTAAAATTAAAAACCTCCTGAAGAAAATACTGAAAAAGGATATGTTTTCATTTTACAGCAACAATGCTTTTGCCTCACAATGTTACGGTATAGTTGAAAGGTATTTTTACCTTTCAGTACATTTTCTGTAAGTGTTTCCTGAGGGTGTAGCTCTTTATGTTGAAAATCACCCACAGCACATCAGAGACTCATATTTGAGATTGAAAACTGGCTACACGTGATGTACTATATTCAGTGAGTTTATGTAAGTCTATGATGCAACTTTTCAACACTCACTTACTTTGCATCATTTTTTTCCCCTTCATGTTGCCTTCAAGTGTAATACACTCAGTGAATGAGAAAAGTCCCTGCGATCCATAATAGACTAAAGCAAAACACATATTTGAGCTCTACAACTCTTTATACAACAATATCACCGAATGGAAAATAATACATCATAATTACATAAGATGCGTAGTTGTTAGTTTCAAATGTAGCCAAAGCCCTGTACTTGATCTTTATGAAACTCCCTATGAGAGATTTTTTACTATGTTAATAAAATGTTATAGTAAATACTGTTTTATATTCTTCTGAAAAAACAACTGATACAACAACAGCAAAATAAACATCTACATATTGAGCAAAGAGACCATATCAATGAAGTCTAACTCAACGAATATACAGCAGCTATTTATTATGAAATTATCATTTACTCTAAGTTGGATATTAATCAATTCTTAAAATGATTCCTTGTTGATAAGATATATGGCAAGCTTAGCAATATTCTTACATAAATGATTCCAATATTATTTGTAGGAAGCATATATATGAGTGCACATATGCACTCATATATAGTGCCAAGCCAAGTCAGCATATGGTAACATATCCACATCATGTTATTTATTAAAATATTTATACGAGATGAACTTTGTAATTGAGTCTTTGCTTTGTATTGTGGTTTCTTAAGTTGTAATATTTCCGATAGTTTTGAAAGCGGCACTGAGTATTTCGCAGTGTTGCGTTTGAGCGCGTCAGGAGAGCCGGGACGCTCCGCGGATTGGACGCTAGGCGGTGATAAATAGCAGCGCCCGGCCCCCGACCGTCTTCGTGGGAATCCCCGAACAACAACAACGTGCGCCGCCGTGCCTCATAATATTTTGGCTTTTTTTTGCGGGTCGCTCCAGCTCGCCCCCGTCGCCACTCTCACGGGTGACTCGCCTCGTTCGGACGACGGTAGCGGGGAAGTACGAGGTAGCCGCGTGTCCCTGCACCTCCCATCGGCAGAGCCGGTGAAGACCGTAAAAGAAAGTTTTTTTGGACGCAACTTAGCTTTACGTTACTCGCTCGAGTTCCGAAGCGTAGTGCTAACGTGGTTAGCTAGGTAAGCTAACGAGAAAGTTCGCTAGCCAACACGAAAAAAAAAATCCTTTGTCGCACAATCGATAAGTGTGTGAACGTTTGCACTTTTTCTTTTTTTGGCTCCGTATGAAGTCATAATATTTTTTCGTCATGGCGGCGGAAAGTGGCGAATCGGCGGCCTGGTAAAGCCGGGTTCATTCAGTCTTTTTTGCGGGCCTTCCTTGCTCGACAGAAAATGGCTAGCTAGCGTTAGCATGCTAACAATGTTTCCGTGTCGACTGTTTTGTTTGAGAGCCGAGTAACTCCACTGAGCTTAACCGAGTTTCCTCCCCGACTTAATTTTCCCCGAGCTAAACTGAAATCTGTGCTTTAAAAAAAAGAAGAAAAACTGGTCACGCAGGTTTGGGTTAGTGAGCCCAGAGAGCAGGAGGCCTACTTTATTTATTTGTTTTTCCTTGGTGAACTCGTACTTCCTGTGTGGCAGCATCGTGGGTATAACTTCTTTTTTCTTTTCCGGAGGGGCATCGATTCCTTTCTGTTAGAAACCGACGTGTTGACCTGACACCGATCAGTCCTCGTTGATGACTGGGCAACTGTTTCGAATAACTAAGATGCATGTTGTCAAGCGAAACGTAAACAAGTTCTGAGGTTCTGTTTTCTCGTCTTTTGGGATTTGCTTATTTCCCCCTTGATTGTATATTAGGGTAAATCAAATACTGCAGAACTGTTTTATTTGTTTGAGATTTTTAACATTGAAAAAAAACAACCATGTTGAACCCTAGGACATTATGATGATTGTTATTCAGCATATTGTTTTCACTCATCGATAAATCTGTCGATGAATCTTGTCGATAAGTTGTTTGGGCCCAAAAAATGGGTGTTTCCCAAACCCCAAGAGGATGTTTGGTTTTGTCCACACACCACCAAGATATTTAGTTTAATGTCACAGAGGAGCAAAGAAACCAGCAAATATTCACATTTAAGAAGATGAAATCAGAGAATTATCAAGAAAAAGTTGAAGATTACAAAGCGATTAACTGTTGCAGCTCTCACAAATCGATGAATCCATAAAAAGCTGACAGCCCATCGAAATGATTGCGGTAAATCAAATCGAGCTGTTGTAATCTTAACCGGTCTAACACAAGCTCTCGCTTCCTGTTTCTCGCCACAGCACTCCTGCGTCGCTCCTCTTCCCTTATTTCATCTCTGCTGGGGGAAGGCGAGAGGAAGATGATGGAAGGGGAAAGCCTCGACAATCTGCACCTGAGCCAGACCCTGCCCCTGAGCCAGGACTCCTTTATGGAGCTGTGGGACAACGTGTAAGCTATTGTTTTTGATAATCGATGTAATAGAGAATTAGAAGAAAATTGCTTCCTGGAAAGCTAACTGGTGTGTTTTGTTTTTTGCAGGCTCAGTTATGACATCACCACGCTTCCGGCGACGGATATTATCCACAATGGGTCCTGCAGGACAGACGGCGTTGACATGATGGTAAGCATGCGCGTTGTGTTTAGATATCAATCAATATTCATATAAAGGTAACTTAAATCCGAGCTTGTTCATTTGTGGAGGCCAACTGACACACTACAGCTTATTTTGTCTCTTTTTTTGCAGCTCATTAATGAGCAGGCGCTCACCAAGGACTTTGACGAGAAGCTCTTCGAACTTCCCGCAGAGACGGTGACAAAAGATGGCATCACAACCCCGCCGGCGTCCACAGTACCCGTTACCACGGACTATCCTGGGGAATACGGATTCAATTTGCGATTCCAAAAGTCAGGGACGGCCAAATCCGTCACCTCGACAGTAAGTTATCCCAAGCCTAGAAATTCTTAATCTTTTTAAACGGACTGGTAAATGTGCTGCACATTATTTCTAAGGCAAATTCTTTGCCCTTTTATCTACATCAGCAACAAAAATCTGTACTTTTCTGAAAATTGTCTATCATTTTAACAGAATTACTCTAGCCTAGAATCTAGATGCTTGATGCTAAATGTTATGTTAAGCTTTAACTCACAGCCACAGCAGACTGTCGTGCAACCAAACTTGGAAGGCAGCCCAGGCTGATGTTTGAGCTCTTCGCCCGAGACAAAAGGAATTTCCAAAGCCTTTCAGTCTTGAGGCTCATTCACCATTTAAACTGAGATTCCTCTTTCCATAGTGTAATTATTACGAACTTCATTCTTCTTCTTTTATTTATTTTTTCCTCCCATTGACTAAGTTACATTCAAATACTAATTTACTCAAAGTTCAATTTTTGAACTTTCTGAATTGAAAAGTTTTGGTGAGCTCACTTGGTGGAATTTATCACCCTCCAAACTTATTTAAAACTGTATTAAACGGTTTAAAATCTCTTTGATTAACAGTAGAATTATAATCTCACCTTACCACAGAGTCGCGTTAGAAATCCATTCATTCGTATCTCTCGCGGTGGCATTCATGTGGAATCTCATTGTGACGATTTGCAAAATTTTAAGGTCCAGAGTTAGTCGTTTGGTTTGACGAGCCAATGGCATCCGTGTCTCTATGGTGACTCACACAGCCGCGTTCCTCGGTTGGCCAGTTTAGCTGGGGGTTAGGGTGGTCTGCCCTGAGACTCCCGCCCCTGACCCCTATCTGGTGGTAAAGT
Source organism: Scophthalmus maximus (assembly GCF_022379125.1). NCBI lineage: Eukaryota > Metazoa > Chordata > Actinopteri > Pleuronectiformes > Scophthalmidae > Scophthalmus > Scophthalmus maximus. The sequence goes on from NC_061526.1 coordinate 4,286,941, forward strand.
GCAGCTCTGACATGACGGGACATGTTCCTGCGCCGTCTCACTCCAGCACCGAAACGGTTAAAAATGGACTATAGCAAGGTAAAAACTACTTTAATTTTATTTCGTAGATCTGCCCTCACTGTTCTGGAGAACTTAGCACGTAGTTTATGTTTGCTTCTTGAGAGTAGAGAGTAATTTCAACTACTTGGACCAAACTTTTAAGAATAGTGTGCAAATTTTTATTTTCTGGGACAGATTTAAAAACTAGTGCTTGGTTTTTGAGTCATCACATACTGTGTGCACTCCAAGAGCCCACGAGAGACATTATTGAGATGTACGGCTCTCTCCCTGTGTCTCTCTCAAGTTTTCGGAGCTTCTCAACAAGCTGTATTGCCAGCTGGCAAAAACCAGCCCCGTGGAAGTGTACGTGAGCAAAGAGCCTCCTCAGGGCGCCGTCCTCCGAGCCACCGCGGTTTACAAGAAAACGGAGCATGTGGCCGACGTGGTCCGCAGATGTCCCCATCACCAGAATGTGGACGGTGAGGAAAACTTTTGTCATCCCTAGAAGAATCTCGTTGTGAGCATAATTGATCTGAGGTGATTTTTGATAATCTTTTTCTAATTGCGTTTTTTATCATTTAGCTGTGGAGCATCGCAGCCATCTGATCAGAGTGGAGGGAAACCAGCGGGCTCAGTATTTTGAAGACCAGCACACAAAGAGGCAGAGTGTGACCGTCCCCTACGAGACCCCCCAGGTGTGGCTTCCCCACTCAATCTTCTTTTTATCATTGAGCATTTGTATATATATATCCGTGCGAGAATATGACCATTCAATGCCTTGTAATGTTTCTTTCATTGAGAACGCCAAGGCAGTCTTTTTTAGACTAAGTTTTGTTTCCCTCCTTGTCGTTTAAACCTCAACAAGCGTTGAATAAACACGTGCTTTTCTCGCTTCAGTTGGGCTCCGAGATGACGACCATCCTGCTGAGCTTCATGTGTAACAGCTCGTGCATGGGCGGCATGAACCGCAGGCCAATCCTCACCATCCTGACCCTCGAGAGTCCAGAGTAAGTCTTGCTTCTTCTTTTTTTTTTTTTTTTTAATCCTTGATTTTCAGAGGGTTTATATCACAAGGCCTATCATGTAATTTCTTCTTCTATCTGACCTTTGCAAAATGTAAGAACTTTGTACACTTTTGTAGAGATGAAAGTGTGTGCACAAAAGCAATACAAAGTGTGTGTGAGGAAGATATGGAAATGGAATAAAAGTCTTCGGGGGGGATGGGCAACATGGTGGCAATGGATATATGTTCACATTTTTCAAACTGCTTGTAACGCTCAAATATAAACTCTTACAGTTTATATTTGATTTTGTTTTATACTGCTCTGTAAAGCTTTTTTTTAAATTTTCTTTTTAATCCTTGAACCCTGCTGTTCTTCTCCTTCCCAGGGGACTGGTGTTGGGCAGGAGGTGCTTCGAGGTGCGTGTCTGTGCATGTCCCGGGAGGGACCGAAAAACCGAGGAGGAAAACAGCACCAAGACGCAAAACGGCACCAAACAAACCAAAAAACGAAGTACGTTTGTTTATCGTCCTATTGTAGTTCAGTTTCCAATCCTTTGACTGTTCCCTCGCTAACCCCACTTTTTGTCTCAGAGAGCAACCCGCCTCCCTGCACGACTTCTGTGAAGAAATCCAAGTCTGCCTCCAGCGCTGAGGAAGAAGACAAGGAGGTGTACGTTCTTAACGTATGTAAAGATGCAGATGTGGTACAAAATATTTTTTTTCCCCCTCTCTCAATATTTTCTATGCCGTGAATAATTTCCATGTGATTTCTACGGCAGATTCGTGGTCGTGAGCGCTATGAAATGTTTAAGAAAATCAACGACGGTCTGGAGCTGCTCGACAAAGAAAAGTAAGAAACTTGTCAGAACAACCTCTTTCACCCACGGTCGACTGAACTTCTAACTTAACTGCTTAACGTGTATAGCCTGTTGTTAGATAATATTCCTCATTATATTAGACTCCCAAAAAGCTTAGAGCAAAACTGCATTTTTATTTAATTTTTTTGTCTGAATCTCATCCGCATTGAAATATTAGACGCCAAACCATTTCACGTGTCACATCTGCCTGGTCCGTTCTTCCACAGCAAAACCAAGTCAAAGGTCTCCGTGAAGCAGGAGGCGCCTCTGCCCTCCAGCGGGAAGCGACTCATGCCAAGAGGCGAGCGGAGCGATAGCGACTGAGCGGCTCGTCGCCTCGACCACGACAGCAAACATCTATTAATCCTTCCATGCCATCAGGTGTTTATGTTTTTTTCAGGTTGCTTTTTTACATTTTTTTTACTCGCCATTGGAACCCCAAATCGCCTCCTGCCGTCAAGAAAACTTGATCACTTAAGCTGATAACTGTACTGCCTTGACATTTACTGTACCCCACGTACTGTGCAGTGTCTCTTTGGGATGTATGCAACTCAGTAAAGGTTGAATGCAATATGTAGAGGAGAGAAGTCGATGCTGTAAGCAGGCCCCGACTCCTCCTCCTCTGCACTGGGTTGGATTGACTGGATTTAATCAGTGTTAATCTTGGCTGGGATTATAATTTGAGTCGGCATTAATAATGCATTCCGTTCAGTTTGATGGAAAACCAAAGAGATCTCTTGTCTTGGTTTAAAAAAGAATAAAAAGATGATCTTAATTTGATGAAAGAGAAAAATCGAGCGGTTGAGGCACATGTTCGATTACAAAGGATCATGAGCAGAAAAAACGAGTCACTGCCATTTATCTTGAAGAAGTCCAAAGTCACTCTTGTGAAAACATGTTAGCTTCCATTAATGTACCACAGTCCATACAAATACACACAGTTTCCCGTACCTGTGTGAAGAAATGGGGCCAGTGTTTTGCTGTCAAACGGATTAAATGTACTGTGCAAAAAAACTTGAGCTAAAAAACAACAAAGGAACCAATGTAATTCATAATTAATGAATTTGCAGATGTGACTGAGTGGCATTTTATGTTATTTTTTTCTTAAAATTTTGTTACTCTTGAATATGTATGTCCTCCTCAGTGACACTTCTTTATTCGTGGTGATGTTTCTCATAGGCAAGATGATGATGTGTTGTTTTTTTTTCGTCATGTGACTAGATTTGGTAGATGAGGGGCTGGCTGGATCATCCTGAAAACTCAATCGCCTTATTTAGTAACCGTGAGTTTTTATACGCAGCAACACAATTACACTTCTGTGGAAAAGAAAGATGTGAGAGGAGCGGGGTTTTGTTTGTTTGTTTGTTTGTCTTTTTGTTGTTGTTGTTTTTTTTTTTGAAATGCGGGAATATTTTCATTTGGATATTTGGCAACGGAACTCCGACACAATATGACAGTTTATTTTTCCTTTACATGGAATGAAAGAATTATCAGGACGTTTGTTAAGATATGGAAACATTATTGAGTTTTGTTTTTTCAACCTCCATCTACAGTTCATGCAGCTTGTCATGTAATCAGCACTTCACATTATTTTTTGTGTGACCAATCACTGGCAATTAATAAAAACCTCTCTTTGCTTTTTTACACTGCCATAAAAGTATACTTAAGGCATTTTCATTTTTTTATTTTAAATTTCTGTATCTTTTATAGATTATTTGGGAACTTAGTTTTATATAAGAGGTTTATCTTTCTACTGATTGTTTTTCAACATGTTTCTCTTTTTGTACTAATTTGCATTTTTGTTAGTCAAAGCTTTAAGCCAAAATAAATGCTTAATGTCATAAGAATCTCCTGTGTTCTGTTATTGGTTACTGCTCCCCGCCAGGTTATTATTTTACATGTTTACTGCCCTGGTTTTTCATATTCATATTTTTCCTGGAAGTTAGATGCAAAACCAACGTGTGTGTGTGTGTGTGTGTGTGTGTGTGTGTGTGTGTGTGTGTGTGTGTGTGTGTGTGTGTGTGTGTGTGTGTGTGTGTGTGTGTGTGTGTGTGTGTGTGTGTGTGTGTGTGTGTGTGTGTGTGTGTGTGTGTGTGTGTGTGTGTGTGTGTGTGTGTGTGTGTGTGTGTGTGTGTGTGTGTGTGTGTGTGTGTGTGTGTGTGTGTGTGTGTGTGTGTGTGTGTGTGTGTGTGTGTGTGTGTGTGAGTGAGTGAGTGAGTGAGTGAAATTATTTCCCTCCCAGTTCACCAGTCAGGACGCATCTGTGGCTTGGGTGAGTAGTCGGACATCAACAAATACAATTTCCCCCAAAGTTTTAAAGTGATTTTTCAATAATAGTTTTGTACTGTGGCGTTCAGCCTGTTTTTTTAATTTATTTTACAGTAGCTGTTCTCTGGTGACATCATACAGGATCTACTGGAAGCCAAAATGAGAAAGTTATCTCTGCAGAATAAAGTCTGTATTTTATTATCTTGGGGTGAGTCCTAAATATCTATATATTCAGCTCATTCTATAGGCCATGTATTACATTTGAGTGTTGCAAATAATCATCATCATTAAAATAAGTCTGCTTATTATTTTTTTTTACCAATACTATCTTTTTTAAATTCACATTGAAATCATACAGTGCCTGAGGTGATGTCTTCAAATGTTTTTTTTGTCTGACCAGCAATGTAAAACCTGAATACACAAATTCTACAACCGCAAAAAAAACCCTGACAATTAGAGATTATAATATCAGAATTATTGATGAATAATTTTTCACCCAGCTATGTATTACAGCACTGAGCCCTTCAGTATAATGTGAAATAATAACTACTCACGTGATGTAACTAACCCTTTTCCTACAAAGTCTACACTGAGTAATATCCACATCCACAAGTCTCTGGGTTGTGTTTTTGTATATTGTAGTCATCTCATAAAGCATAAAAATAAAAAAAATAATAGTGAATATTTTCATCTGAATTCTTTTGCAATCGTACTAAAATTACAGCTGCCAATTCTGAAAAACATGTTTAACATAAATATGAAGAATAAGTAATTATGCCATGTTTGTGTGTTCATGGTAGAAATACGTTCAATTATTGAAGGATGGGAGGAGAAAAATAACTATCTTTGCATCTGTGATCTCGTCTGTGTACGTTTCTGTGCAGCGCTGATGTCGATGCACAGCGGTGCCGAGCAAGAATACTTCTTCGAGTCGACAGAACTCAGCTGGGATGAGGCCAGGACACATTGCCAGGTACATGAAGCATGAACCTTGGTGTTTAGGTACCAAAAACAAAAAAGGCACAAACAAGAGGCCAGAATGTGGGAAAGTACTGGAAACGTTGGGACTCGGATGACAGAGTCGTGTGAGTGTGGAGCTGCATGATTATACAGAAAAAAAACTGACACAGAACAAAAATGGTAAAACGGTGGTAGAAATTTTTAGATTACGATGAGGTTAATTCTTTTGATGTTGCGTCTGTTGGATTAGAAACCGATTAAGAATTTGCCAAGCAGTTGCTGTCCCGAGACCAACATTTTGTATAGGGTAAGGGGTTAGGGTTGCTCTCTGACATCAGATTGGCTGAGGCAATTGCTGTCTCAGGGACCAAAATCAAATTGTTGGTTTTAGGACCTTAACAGCCACTTGGCAAAATCAGGACGTGTTCTGCCAAGTTCAGCAAACCAATGGTTATTCTTTTTCCCTGATGGTGTAGCTGCCTTGGAGAATAAAATTTACAGTGATTTCATATTGAATTGCTGGGGCATTGGTGTCAAAGCGATGCCTTTTCCCAAATTCAGGGAAATGAGCTGTAGACATTCACCAACACTCACTGGAACAATTTCCTTAACAACTCAAAGAAACTGCGGGAATATCTTTTGCCGAGACAGTTGATTCCACTCTTTGTTCGGTAAATAGAAGGCTGTACAGCTGGAGGTGAGCTCAAGCATCAAAGGCTGGAAACTGCGGGTAAACTTAAGAGTGGCCACAGGTAGCAAAATGATGTCCCCGTACCAAAATGTCAAGGAAGTCCCTCGGGTTACTGACGAGATATTTCACCTTGAGGAGTGGGACATTAAACGTCCATGAACGGTTATGTTCAATGTCCCAACATTTTGTGCGAATCCGGTCCACTGGATTAGTGACATTTCATGACCAAAAGTCTTCAGGATTAATCGTTTGGAGGTCTTGAATATCTGTCTGTATGCAAATTCAACATTTGTTTATTCGTTGATGAAATGCTAGATCAGACAGATGACGCCGCTCAGCTGTAAAAGGGAAATGACTGTGCCCCTTCACGTGTCACCAGATCTGTTACAAAGAGCTGGTGACTCTGACCCCAGGCAACATCCAGACCGTTGCCCAGAAGTTAGCCAATGACTCCTGGATCGGCCTCCGCCAGAATGTCCCCTCCGCCAGCAAATCCACCAACGTGCCCTGGAGCCGCTGGGCCAACGAGGATCCCCTCACCTTCCAGAACTGGTATCCGGGGTTTAAGAGGAGTCACGTCGGAGACTCTTGTGTGGCCATGCTCAGCTTTGGGGCCTGGGTTGAAAAGAACTGCTCAGATCCTCTGCCTTTCATTTGCTATGATGGTACGACTCATTCGAAGCCCCTTTGTTGTACACGTAGGTCCCACGCTTCACAAAACGAAAGATCACCATCCTGTCCCATTATATTATTAAGTGTTGTGTCAATTTGCACCCACCGCCATGAACATATTTGTTTTCCCCCCATGTCGCTTGTTTATTTAGCGGTGGAACAAAATTACAGTCGATCACAGTGTTAATTCCAGTCCAGAAACGTCCCGCCGAAAGGTTTCCGCAAAGTTCCTGAAGCAACGCGTGGAAAAAGAAACTAGTGACAATTACAACCAAAAGCGACTCAATCTATCACCCGGCAACAAAAGGTGCACCTGTGTTTAAGCTTTCGCTTCTACGTGTGCGACGACACGAGCTGTGCTACATCTTTTGTTTTCCAACCGCAGATCGCTTCGTCGGCCGAGCCAGCGTGACCAACGTGACGTCCGGCAGCGCAGTCCTCTCGTGGCTGCCTGTGCCAGCGAACATCAGCCATCACCGCGTAGAGGTAGTCGGTGGCGAACCTCGGGACGAGAACCAGGATATTTTGACCACTGACCTTTCCGACCTGATGGCAGGCACCCGCTACTCTGTCCAGGTCTTCCCTGTTAAATGTGGGCGAGACCTCAACCCCCAGGAAGTCACCTTCTACACCAGTGAGTCACATCTGACTGTGTCAAAGTAACTGTCGTTTAGAGTCGTCCCCACTTGTTCTCTTAAAATTACTCATCTGCTTATATATTATAGGCTTGTGTCATAGCCACAGTGTTTTGATAATATTTATTCATAAAAATAATATAATATAATAATGTTTAGCCGTGAGCATTTGAGTGTCAACAACATTTCAAATATTATTTGCTCCTGGATGTCACACGCGCACAAAAATGTGATGACGTGAGAGCTGTTCTCCCCACCACCCCAACCCACACTCTCCGCTTAACTTCTCCTTTTATTTAATTTTTAATTTTTATTTTTCAGAACCTAACAAAGTCAATAATCTCACGGTGACCAATGTGACAGTAACGTCTGTCTCTCTGAGATGGGGCAAGCCAGTTGGAAATGTGAGCATGTATATTATTGATGTCCACGGCAATGAAAGTCAAAGTGTGGAGCCGGAAACGGAGGTCAGATATTTGACGCCCGGAAGCTCGTACAAGTTCGTCGTTTTCACAGTAGTCGAGGGCAAACCTGAACCCATCAGGAGTGAAGGGTTGAGCATCACAACATTTACAAGTGAGTTTGTATCACTTAAAATTGAACTAAATCAGTGAGACCACATCTGTTTCATCTCAGTTACGTGTGTGTGTGTGTGTGTGTGTGTGTGTGTGTGTGTGTGTGTGTGTGTGTGTGTGTGTGTGTGTGTGTGTGTGTGTGTGTGTGTGTGTGTGTGTGTGTGTGTGTGTGTGTGTGTGTGTGTGTGTGTGTGTGTGTGTGTGTGTGTGTGTGTGTGTGTGTGTGTGTTTGTTTTTCCTCCGTCAGAGCCTCTTCCCGTGTCCAGCCTGAGTGTGTCTGAAAATACCATGGACTCACTGCTGCTCAGCTGGAGCCCACCTGAGGGACGTGCCACAGATTTCTGGGTGCAGGCCACGGATGACAGCAAGGGGTATGTGTTTGTGGATTGGACACAACTTCAAGTGCAATTATGACGGTTTACAGCCAGTGCAGACATTGCACTTACTCAGGGGAGTCGGACAGACCCAAGTTTGAATCACTTTATTTGAAGGTAAAACTGAAAGTGTCTGTCGTAACAACTCATTCAACCTCAACAAAGATGACTATGGTTGGTAAGAGTTAAACCAAGGAGATGCAAACTGTCCTGGATAACTTTTTTACCTGTGTGTTTGTCTCTGGCAACTGCGATCTGCGAAAACAACAAGACCCAAGTTGTAATAATCTGCTGTTGTTGAGCAGAGCGACCGTTTCTCCTCAAAACAGCGTATTGTTCAGCAAAACGGTGAAACGCAGCGGGAGCCAAACTTGGCAGGAGGTGAGAGTGACGGGGCTGCCGATGGGAACCAGGATAACGCTCGGTGTGAGGTCACTGGCCAACGGCACACTGGGAGACGAGGTCATCGTCGTCAACTACACCGGTAGCTCTTTGCTTGATGGTTTTTGATGTAGTTGACCGTTGATTCACAGAACTCTGTCACGAGTCTGACACTGTGACTCCCACACAGTCCCTGCGCCGGTTTCCCACCTGAATTTGAGCGCATCGCATCACTACCTGAATGCCAGCTGGACTGTTCTTGCTGGTAATTACTCATCCTTTACCGTCCTGCTCCGGCTGGAGGGTGAAACCGTGGAAACGACGAGCAACCTAACCGAGCCTCGGAAGCAATTCCTCCAGCTGAGGACTGGAGCTAAATACACGGTGATCGTCCACATCGTGAGCGGAAAGATCCTAGGCCCGGCGGTGAACGAATCCAAATTCACCCGTGAGTTGCTTTTCAATTTCCTCCATTTATGTGTTTTTTTAAATTTGTAATTATCAGGATTTCAGTCCTGACGGTCGTTCCTGGTGGTTTAATGGTGCGGTAAATAAAGGGGGATAAAATCTGCTACAAATTCATGAAAAAGGAAATGTGGGAACATAAGGCTGTGGGAACACAGGCACGCTCCCCTCTGAGGCTGCTGCATCATGTGACATGAGAAGAGATTGACCTTAGTGAGATGAACCTTAAAACAAAGACAACTTGATTCATACTGAGGTGATTACAGAATGAAAACGAATGAAAAGGCTGTTGCTTGGGGTGGGGTGGGGTGGGGGGGGAATCCAAAAGGAATTGAGAAGAATTTGAGTTCATGTCATTCTTATAACATTGCCTGATTGAAAATACTAAACATTTATAATGAAAAATCAAAATGCATAAACAAATCCCCCCCCAATTGTTCAGTGCCGCTTCCGCCTACCGACGCCAGCGTCTTCGCCCGCAGCAAGACCCGGCTCACCTTCCAGTGGGTGGCCCCTGAAAGCGCATTGAGTCCCAGGTACCAGGTGCGCCTCAGCTCCCGGTTCTGGGGCCACAGCCTGAGCGCCTTCGTGGGGAACCGGACCAGCCACACGTTCGAGAACCTGAAATCGGGGACCCGGTACGAGTTGGAGGTGCGAACGGTGACAGACGAGGAGTGGAGTGAGCCACTGACCATGTCGAATTTTACAGGTGAGGCTCTCGGTGCCGGTGGGTTTCGAGCTCTTCGTGTGGGGTTCCTGTCCATTTTTTTTTTTAAACCTTCAGTTTCAGTTTGCCAAATGAAAAAAAATGGCAGAGACTTGAGATCAATTCCTCTAGGGGGGGGGGACTCAAACACTTCTCTCTGTCATTTCAGTGTATTTCACGTGGTTTTGAAAAGGTCTTAGAAATTCTTTAGTTGAAGTTGTTGTTGTTTTTAAGTGTTTGGTTTCACACCAGCCTGAATAAACCAAACTAAAGAAAAGGTGTGACGGCGCCTGTCGATCTGAATATCAAGGTTATGTTTTAGAAAACAGCAACCTGAACAACATTTGTTTCTTAGTTCCATACACTAACTTTGCATGTTTTTCGCCCATATCATCCGTGAACACAGTGGACGTTGTTGCTTCTGGCGCATGCAAATTTTACAACATGAGCGCTGGTCCTCGGCCTCACTTCCCCTTTGCCCGTCTCTCATTTGCTCCCCAGTGGCGGAGGAAAGGCAACTCAGTTTGTCCATGTTGTGCTCCTCCCCGCAACTTCTCCAGTGTGCCAAAAAAACCACAAAGGACCACGTGTTCAGTCAGGTACGTCATTCACCACGTGGTCAGAACAAATCCAGGGATTTGGAGGTCCACATTCATGGCAAAAATTCAGTTTTCTCAGTTTTGGAATAGGGACAAACTGTAATTATTGAGTTGCTGAGTTTTGTGGGGGGGTTTTGTTGTTGTTTTTCTAATACAATCGATTTATAAATGAGTGTGTGTTGACAGCTTTTGGAAATTCTTTACATGTTGTGTTGCAGCTGAAAGAACGTTTCAAAGATCTGTTGGGGAGCGACATTGTCTGGAATCTCGAGATGCAAGAAAGTGAAAACGTTTGAATATATTTTTTTCAAATGATTGGTACCGGTGAAGGTCCGTCTTATTCATCAACATGATTTCAGTTGACGTCTTTTGCATTGTGCTGCCGCTCCAAAATGTGCACATAGAGCCGTTGTGTGTGATATTCAGGCAAAAGAGTTAAGAAATGTATCCACGGTTTATATGTAAAGCGCACTGATTATATTCCAAAATGTAAAGGTTCAAATAAAATAATGAATAAACGTTTTACTTTTGATTCTGTTTTGCATGTATGCAGGAACATTTTTTTTATATAAATTGAAAAAAAAAATGATACACATGGTAAATAACAAGCCAAAATGTATCTCACCCTATGCATTTTAGTTTTTCTTATTTTTTTTTTACTTTTTCAGCAGTTTTTTTTTACACGCCACAATTCTTCCTTTACAAACAGATAATAATTAATGAGCGGAATCTTTAACACTGAGCTTCACTTTGCCTTAATTTACATTTTAAATGGCTGTATGAGTCAAAGTAAAAGAGAGACGAAAGAGGATCAAATGCCGAGCATGGATCCACCGGCGAGACGCCCGAGCGACGATGGTGAAGGAGAGTCTCCTGCAGGTCGGTTACTGAGCTCATCTCCTGACACAACTAGTGTGAATGAAGTTTACTCTTGATTAAAAATGTGTTTGTGCTTGAAGTAAACTCCATTTTCAGTATTATCTATAGATGTATGACAGTCAGACTGTAGTACTTTATGGTACTTTGTGTACCACCTGATATTACAGTTCTACTGTGTAGTTGGGATAATAACAAGCAAAGCTTGTTTTCTGGTTTCAAAGTCCTAGTTTACTTTTCCTATGTCTCAGTTTTATGCCGATGAGTGTCGGGGACAAGTATGAACTGGGTGGAAAGAACTTGGGAGTTTTAAAACTGCAAGTTGTCTCTTAAGTGTCGGGTTGTCACTTTAATATAGATTAAATAAGAAATTAAATGATATACTTAAGATAATGATGCATTTTTTGGTTTAACACTAAAGCAAAGTTACAAAGTATAATGGATGCATTTCTTGAAGTCGAAAGTTTAAAAAGGCATCAATGATTGTTATTTAATAATTTAAAAACATCGCTTTACCAATGATGACATGTCAAGTTGAAGTCCTGAAAAAAAACAACCTACATAAAGATCCTGGTGCGATGACAAATGCTGTTTTTATGATTCACAGACGTCGAATCTCATCGAATTTGTCATCCAATAGCTGGAGTGGCTGTTGCCACGGTAACGACTATCCTCTTCGCTGGACTCCTTTTGTCCTTGGTGCAATTTGGTGAGTATATATATTAAAAAAAAGCATATAAATGTCAATTTTTGATTCACTGTACAAGCCATTTATTGCATATACATGTAGATCTATTTTCCAGTTACGTATAATATTTACTTTCTCCTTTTACCAATCTGGCGTCCTGCATCTGCTTCAGATTTGTGTCTGACATTTCCTCACACCCGCATCACGGTTATTCAACTCGTGTTATCTTGTGTATACACTGTATGTGTTCAAAGTGTGTTTGTCAGTCGTGTGGAGAGCAGCGCCGGAGGTTTGTCGGACTCCCAGCAGCTATCCTGGAAAGGAGCAACTGCAGCTGTGTCAAAAGGAGCGACATGATCTGGACCCGATGCTCCACACTGCCACTCGAGGTGATTCACATGCCCCACTCTCGTGGAAAAAACCCAATCTGATGTCCCGCAGCTTTGACACCTCACAGAGGCCCTAAAAAAAAAAGTAAAGTTTACCTTAAACTTGGGAAATATGGTTTGAGCTTTCACGACCGACTTTCTGCATCGTCAGTTTGTCTGCCCGTCAACTTGTTCCTCTCCCGCCGCACGTAGACTCCAGATGCAGGTGGTGTCCGGGCGGCTGGCTGTGGTGGAGGCGTCGCTGCTACCTCTTCCCTGTGGGACCGCAGGAGAACCGCCGGTGGGGCGCGAGCGCCGGGTTTAGTCGGGGCCACAACGGCAGTCTGGCTGTGATCGAAGACGCTGCAGAAATGGTAACTGTGCAAAGTGAGAGTTAGGAAAGACACCGCCTTAGTAGAATCCAATAGGTTTTCGAGGAAGTATGTGTGTTTTTCTAAGGGGAAAAATGTGTTTTTTTTAGGATCATTACACTCTTATCTTCTTCATGACGGGAAATCGTTTTCTGATCAATTTGAGCTTCAGATTGTCTCTCCGGCTCTGTACTTGTAAAATGTGTATTTTGGACCATATTTTTGTTGAACTTGACCTTTGACCATTGACTAATCGGCTCCAAATATTAATCATCTGGATGATATGGACACCCTCCCTAGTAATATTACCACTAAGCTTGGTGAAAATCTGCCCATGCATTCTTGAGTTATTACACACACACACGCAAGCACGCACGCGCGCGCACGCGCGCGCCCGGCACCACATGCTGTAAGTCGACATCCGCAGTTAAACGGGACGACATCATAAAACACGCGAGTTAAAGATGAGTTGTGTTAAATTATATGACTCCGAAATTATTGAACAAAAACCTCTAAAATTAAATGTGAAGGAATAAAACCTGATAATAAAAAATTTTAACTCTGCTATTTATTAAATACATAGTGTAAAAGTGATGATGCCCAGTAATATGTGTCAGTATAAGTACAAGTCAAGCACATAACTATAGAAATGATATAGGACATATACTGTACATACATATACATATATACACATATTTTGACGTGTGCGTGTGTTGCAGGTTGGCGGTGGAGTGGGATGCCGATCACAGGGACTGTGCAGACCTGCGGGGAGGTGGGAGCGTGTTCGCTGCCGACTGTGATGCGTACGGACCGTGGGTTTGTAAGAGAGAGGCCTTTTTTTAATACTAAAAATGTGGACACATTTGTCAGAATATGGCACCGCTGCTCCAGCTACACTTTGTTCATGTTTCAAAGGCTATAGTGTTGTAAAAAGAGCTTTTTTTTTTCTTTAAGAGCTTTATTTTTTATAAATACAATTTACACATTTAGATTTTTCGACGTGTGAAATTAGAAATTTCCCTCTGTGAAGAAATATAACCAGATAACAAGATAAGTCAGAAAAAAAGTCAGATAAGTAGCAAAGATGTCAATGTAAATTAAATATCTGAAAATGCATGTATGCATGTAGATGCAGCAACTGGATAATCAGATACATACTCTTTAAAATTTGATTGTGTAAGATAAATACTTTTGTTGAGTTTGTGTCATGTATTTCCATAATGTCTGTTGATGACATCATTAGATATAGTTCCGTCTTTCTGAGTCTTTAACTGAAGCTTCAGTTTCATGTTTATCCTAAGAAAAACTTTAATGTTGGTGGGATTTTAACTTTAGTTTTTTGAAGTCTCCGCTTGTGAATTTTGAATGTAACCGACGAGCCTGAAGAGTCTTGCCTGTACCTTTTTGGTCAATACAGCGTGGACATTTATTTCCTCAAAGTCAAATTCGAATGCTTCAAGTGTCCAATAAAAGTTCTGAAGGTCTGCGTCTCTCGGTGGAGATGTTGTGCGGCCGGATGATTCTCATGAGTGTGCGACCGTCCAGCGGGGCGAACAGGGGGTACAGCTTCCCTCTGAAGTCTCCGGTGAAGGTGTAGATGTGGGACTTTTTCTCTGCGTTGTAGAAGGAGATCTGGCCCTCTTCGTAATCCAAGTAGATCCCCATACGTCGAGGCACGAGGCCGACGGGCAGCGGCGCCTCTGGCTTGGTGCAGGCGTAGAACTCGTGCGTGCTGCGCCACAGGGCCCAGTACCCCCGCTTCGGGGTCATCTGGAAACGCCCCTGCCGCTCGGAGTCGGCGGTCGTCAGTCCCACGCGCCAGTAGCCCTTGTTGGCTATGTCCACCTCCCAGTAGTGGCGGCCGCCGCTGTAGCCCTCCCAGCCCAGCACACACGGCCAGCCGTCGAACCGCTGGGAGCTGTGAGGCAGCTCGCATGCCGAGATGGCCTCCTGGACCATGCGCTGGTCGTCTGACACCAGCAGCCACGCGTGGTTGGTCATGGGGTCAAGAATCACATCGGCTGTTAAGGGACAAGAGAGAAGTCAGCTCATCGCACGGCGGATATGATGGTTTCCTGGTCCGACTGATTCCGACTGATCTCACCTGATGCACTGCAAATCCAACTCCAAACTGAAAAATAGAGCAACGGACATTAAATATCATAGGCAATAGTTGTTGGACAATTCCCGCAAAACGGTGGCAAAGTGAAAGGGTCGCGAGATTGATTATCAGGGTAGGAAAAAAGGTCGGATGCAACGAGAAACTGTACTGATTTTTTTTTTTTGGAAATCGTTACACACCTGAGTTGGGGATGTATCTCGCAATTCCAGCTTTCCAGGTCCTTTGCTTTGCCAGTAACCATACTTGTGGAATCATCTTCTAAAAAATGTAAATAAAAAAATAATAAAAATCACTGATCCTCACTTGTGAGTCTGTGACGGCGTCAATGTCAAACGCAAAAGCTCTTCGCACCATTTTTGGAAGCCAGTTGGCACAAGCTCATAACCGGGCAAAAAAAAAAATCTACAAAGTCAAATCAAGTATTCATGTCAAACTCAAATGAGATAAAATTTTAAACAACAACAACAACAACTTTGGAATATCCATTCAAGCTTAAATCAGAAAGCGTTGCTACGAGCAACACACCGTCATCTGCGAATGTGACGACGTTTTATCTGCAGAGTCGCTATCAGTTTTCTCAAAGGTCGTCGATATCAGGGCAGCAGTCGATCTGGGTCGTATAAACTCGACCGCCGCGTTTCATTTATTGAGCTCCAGCACGCATTCAGGGAGCAGGGTTCACTCAAAGCCGACGTTGTGCGAGTTCATAACCTGCATTGTTTTTTTTGACCCTCTTGAGTTCCAAGCCTCGCTGCTCACCGTGCTGTCTTCCTTGAGCAGGGACCAGGTGATGAACTCCAGCAGGGGCAGCAGGTTGACCAGCCGGTTCTTCTTCAGGCCCAGCAGGCGCAGCGCTTTGCCCAGCTTGTCGCTCTGCACGCCGCAACTCTGCGAACGCAACCATCCCTTTTAGGTTCAAGGACATGGGGCACGGTTCAGGGCAAACTTTCAGCTGACCGCGATGGCCGCTAAAACCTATGCACTTGACTTTTTTTGGGGCTCTTTCGGTTTAGGATTCCTCACCTCGGTTGCTTGCTGCAGCTCCTTTGCCCACTCCATGATCCTCATTTGGGCTTCCCCATTGGCATCCTTTGCCTCTTTATTTTCTTGACACTCCAATGGCCAGGAGGTTGCCTTCAGGAGCTGAGGACACAGAATCCTTCAGTTGAGATTGGTGTGTGTGTGTGTGTGTGTGTGTGTGTGTGTGTGTGTGTGTGTGTGTGTGTGTGTGTGTGTGTGTGTGTGTGTGTGTGTGTGTGTGTGTGTGTGTGTGTGTGTGTGTGTGTGTGTGTGTGTGTGTGTGTGTGTGTGTGTGTGTGTGTGTGTGGACCTTGTCGACGTGATGGAGCTCGTCCGCCCACTCCAGGATGAGTTTCCTGCTCTCCTCAAGACTGCGCTCAGTACGTGGGTCTGAACTCTCCTTCTTACCGGTGCCTTCCTCTGGATCCCTTCCTCCCTGCCAAAAAAAACCCGCCCAAAAACACACTCCGTCATGCACGCGTAAAATCAGAATGGCGTGTGTTACTGTGAGATTTAAATGACATAAATTCTGGTTCACATGAAGTGATTGCTGTATGCACTAAACTAATTCCATCTTCTTTTTTTTTTTACCCCCCTCCCAATTTGCAACTCGGGTCCTACCTTGCAGACTTGGTCCACTTGCTCTTTCCAGTGTTGGATGAAGAGCACGCACTCCTGCAGGCTGCGCAGATCCTTCAGGCCGGTCTGCCGAGGACGCTGCTGCTCCAAACACATCGGGGTCAAATTCAAACGCTATGTCGCCTCACACATAAAATAACAGAGGTCACCGTAAAAGCGCAGCGTATCAAAAGAGATATTTGACATAGACCACCTGTGAGTGCTTGGTGAGGTTGTTGGGGGGGCCAGGTCTGCTGGGGGCAGAGCTGTGGGCCTGGACGTTCTCCTCCGGGAGAGTCCAGCGCAGGGCCCCGATGGAGCTGCTCTGGGTGGTGCTGCCGTCCAGCTCCTCTGCACCAGGGAGATTCAGGAGAAGAAGAAATAAAAGTTATCGCGGACACACATCCAGTCGTCCATGAGGGGGAAAGGGCGTTTTATTTATTCCGACCGAGGGGGTAAAGCAATGTACGGTATCGATATTTCCACACGGTGATCAAATCCCTTCATTGCCCTCGAAGGATATCTGTTTACAGCCCGAGTTAAAAAAACAAACGTTATCAGTGTGTGATATAATGAAAAGCACTATGACGTTGTCGCATTAACTCCCCATGCCGATCAAAGGTTATAACATGCATGTTACACAAAAAGTATATCAATGGCACTGAATGAATGTGAATGTTTGTTTTTTTAAATTACTTTTGGTAGATTTCAAGATGCCCTTCATCTTGGTGCTGGCGTCCTCACTCCTGTGAAGAGGAGATCACATGAAGGAGAAAAAACTTGGTGAGCAGTGGTGGGGAGAGAAAAAAATCTATTGTAATACTGCAATATAAATTTTAAAAAATACTCCTTTACAAGTAAAAGCCCTCCACTGAGACAGTCACTCATGTAAAAGTCTAAGTAATATTGGAAACATGTACTTAAAGTATCAAAAGGAAGAAATACTAATGTACAGGAGTACTGTATGCTATCAAATGAGTTTGAATATATGTTAATGAATGTTTAAGCATTGTTTTACCTACAGCCATGAATCAGATTAAGAAATATTTCAAGATTAACTTGTCTTAGTTGAGAAAATTCAAATGAAAAAAAAAGTGTAAACATGAAACAGCTACAAAGTGTTGAGAAACACTATTTCTATATATGTTCAGTTGAGCCTTCAGAGGCTTGTAAAGATATAATACATAATGTAATGCTTTACATACAACAATAATTATTGTTGACAGTGATAGTTCATTTATTGTACTTTGAATTAAATTAAGAAAAAAACAGACCACTAACAATGATGTGTACATCAGTGATACTTGGTCGTGATGCGTGATCAGTTTAGAAAATTAGATATTTCTTTTTCCTTTCAACTTTAGAATTGTATATATTTCCCTGCGGAGTCTGATCTAATGCAAAGAAGAAAAACAAAAAAAGGGATAAACCTATGCCTACAATGCAAAAATACTTCTTCAAAAACTGTGGCAAGCGTCATAAATTGTGAAAAAAAATATTGAAATGTTATTACAAATTCCTATCATATCAACACAGCCCTGCACAATGTCATATGCAGCCTGTGCTGCCGTGCCCAGAGTTCGTCATCAATGCTCATCGTACCTGTTGCAGCTCTGCCGGTGGAGAAGACTGGACAGCCTCCGTCGCCGCGACAATCTACTTGTTCCCGTCGGCGTCTCCCTGACCTTTGGACCGGTTTATGACCCCCCCCCCCCCCCGGGGCCCTCTGACAAGAAAACCCCCTCGCCGCTGCTGGCACGTCAACAGTGAGGGGAAGGGAGGTACGAGGCTTTATAACAGTGATAAGTCGCTTTATAGCACCGAGAGTGACGCACAAGTGTAACTGAAACTGTCACCGAGCCGCTATTTATTAACAGAATCGCTGCTGACAATATTTCCAGCGCCTCTCGACATGTACGGGGTCTTTTTAACTCACCAGTACTTTGCTGAACGGACAAGTGCATTTGTGTACATCGTAATGCCCGCGACACTTGTGGACATCTGCCTTCACAGACATCGTTTGAGACGTTTACCGTCAGTTGCTGTAATCAGTCGTATCTTCACCTCCGACATATACTTCCATAAAAAGTATGCACTGGGAGTTTGTCCATTGTCCCTCACGGAGGGAAGAACTCTCAGACTGATATTGCACTGCAGGTGAAAAGGACATGGCCATAAAGCTCTGATCCCAGTCTCATATGTAACGTATTCTCTTGAAATGGTAAGTCTTAGTGTCGGGGCCTTTACCTCCTCCTCCTTTTTTTTTTGGGACTTATTTACTCTTCCTTATTCGCCCTTTTTTTAAAGTCTTGACAAGTGATGGCGAACGCACGAAGAGCACGAAGCAAAACGACCGTCTCGGCCAATGAGGCTCACCCAATGACTGGGGGCTCAACGAAAACCCAAACGTCACGTCTCTGTCCCTCCCCACGTGCATCATCATCATCATCATCATCATCATCATCATCATCCCTCTGCTGTCGTCACACTAATGGATAACTAGGCCATCACACACGATTAGAGCCCAGTTATTGCCTAGCAGTGACGGATGTCTACGCAGCGTGGGCAGCTGCAGTTCCCCGCAATTTGCCCATACTTTTGAAGTATCAAAACATGTTTTTAATAGCGACAGTCACTATACAGCAGGGCGACACATGTAGGAGCAGGGGGCTAAAAGGCGTAGAGTCATGGTTCTCTTCACAGTGAGCCATGACTGTGACGTAACCATGTTTGGGTCGTTGTGTTCAGGCCATATCCCCGGAGCCAGTCTGCACTTTTGAACATTGCACGTGTGCAGACCAAAGCGTGCTGACGGGACAACTCGAACCACTTCCTCTACAAGAAACGAGCCCTTATCAAGATTTTATTTCTTTTTCAAAAGGAAGGTGAACTCTGCGACACCGGAACAAATGTTTGGTTTGTTTTGTTTTTTTTTTTAGAAAAGATGGTTCTCAATCTCACCAACAATAATGAATCCGTTTTGGAAAAAACAACCTGCAGCGAGTCACCTTACAAATATGTACATACAAGTCGATGCATTTAAAAAAAAGAGAAAGAAAGAAGAAGAAGAAACGTCTGTTTGTTCTTTTCCCCAGATACACATCATCATCTTCTTCTTCTTCTTCGTCGTCGAGTGCAGGCGTCCTCCCATCAGGTGCTCAGTTCCAGTTCTTGAAGAACTGCTTGAAGATGATTGTCTCCTTCCCCTGTGGCAGAATCTCCACCTGCAGCGCAATGCACAGGAAAAAGTCCGCGCGCTTACTGTCCACATCTCGGGAAAGGGACATTACATCGTGTGCTGACGGGGGGATGGCACGGACCGGGCGGTGATCGCGTGACCGCTTTTCTTTTCTACAGCGTGGACTGAGGAGAGACACGTGGGGCGGTACAGTACCTGTGTTTTCATCCTGGGGTACTTCATCCGCTCGATGAAGTTATCCGCCATCTGCAAGGCCTCCCTCTTCTCCTCGGCGTTGGCTCCGTTACCTGACATGGGGTCGACGGGGGACATTGAGTGATGCACAGCGTTCAGTTCACGTGCGGGTTCACGGGAAGAAGAAGAAAAAGTCAAACGGCAAACGCCCCGTGCAGCGCGTGATGGTTTTTGCGCCGTTATATTAGATTAAGACAACCCCCCTGTCAAACCGCCAGTCATTATTGTTCACGCTGCTCATTAAAGTTTCACGCAACAGGGCCCGGACGCCGACTATCGGGAGCATCCAACGACTATCACTTTCCTCGGTTTTGCATTTCAGGCAGCAGATGTTCTGCTGGTTTCCATGGGGAGGGGAAGGGGGGCGGGGGGGGCGGGGGGGTGTCAGCCGGCGTTGCCTCACCTTTCCAGACGAAGACCTTGCCGTTGGCGCCGTTGTCCAGGATGAAGCAGTCGTCGCGGGCCAGCAGCTCCTTGGCGAACGGGCTCTTCTCCGACACCTTGGTCATCGTCATGGAGCCGGTCGCGTCGGACACCTGCGGAGGGGGAGGGGAGGGGAGGGGGGGGCAAACGTGGGCAAGGTTCACGTTTTTTCGCTCGGCGACCAAAGGAGAAAAAGGAGGGCGAAAAACGGTGGTTTGCCGCGCAGGTGAAGTCACCTTGTAGAGCGAGGCCGAGTTGGAGGCGTCCGCTTTGCTGTCCTCCTCTGGCGTGCTCTCCGCCAGGGCTGGCATCTGTCCGAGGACCTGCTCAACAACAGAGGGGACATTAAAAGTCGGCAAGAAGATATTCCCAATCTGTTTTGGGTTTTTTTGAATTCATGAAACTTAATTTTTCAAATAGTTCTTGGTGGTAACTTGACCTGGAGGGCTCAGAATTCATATTCACATTATGAACCTCCGCGCTCTCGTCTTACAGTGTCTCCAGAATAAAAAGGACTTGATGAGAGAAGAGATACTTCTTCCAGCTTCTGCAGGAAAAGGCCTGTGTGTACCTTGAGCATCTCCTCGGGCTCCTCGCCCTCGTTGGAGTCCACGATTCGGGCCTTGCCGTGTCTGTCCGTGTCGCGGATCAGCGAGGCGATCTCGCGCACTTTCTGCTTCTCGAAGACGTTGGCCTGGGATCCGATCCACGACACGATCGTCTGGGGAAGCGGGAGGAAGGGCGCGTTATTGTTCTACAGTTTTTGTGCCGATGTGCGCGTGTTTGCGTTTCTAGTGGACACGAACGGCCCAATAACGTCGAGGAGAGGCACAGTGGTGGACGACCTCACCTCTCCGAGGTCAAGGATGAAGCAGTCCCCCTTGTTGAAGCTGTCCCAGGACATCTGCACCTCCTTGGCACGGATGTTGCGTTTCCCTTTGATCTGGTACAGTCTGTGCACCGTCCCCGAGCCCTGGGGCCTCCTGAAGCCCGAGTCCACACCGCCGTCCTGAGGGAGGGAGGGAGGGAGGGAGGGAGAGGGGGAGGGAGAGGGAGGGAGAGAGAGAGGGAGAGAGAGAGAGAGGGGGAGAGGGAGAGAGAGGGGAGGGGAGGGGAGGGAGAGAGAGAGGGGGAGAGGGAGGGAGGGAGGGAGAGGGAGGGAGAGGGAGAGAGAGGGGAGGGGAGGGAGAGAGAGAGAGAGAGGGAGGCGGAGGGAGGGAGACATTTTATTATGTCAGTTGACCTGTTGGATAATGTTTAAGGTTGTTTGTTTGAACAAGTTAAAATTTGGCATCCCTTCAAACATGTAGCACGCTGTGAAATGATAAAAGGCTTTTATCTGACAATAAAAAAAAAAATGCCAGATCAAATAACAGATAAGCCCAGAAGCAATTTTTTTTTAAATCTAGTTAGTCTCTGCCTGGTTTTGAAACTGGAAAATGAGTAAGTAACTATAAATTAGACTTTATGATACATACATACTCAAATTACTGTTGGATTAAAACCTTGTGTCTGTAAATATTTCCTGTTTTATGGAACCTGAGTGCATGCATGTTTTTAGCTGATAATGCTTTTGTAATTTATAGTAAGAAAAAAACAATGATAAAGATATTTCCTGGAAACAGTTTGGCAAACATTTGTTAACAAATTTCTAATAATATATTTTTTATAATTTTTTTTTCTGTGAAATATTAACAATTGATAATGAATTAAAGACGTGCAAAAGATAAGGAAGTTCTTTGGCTGGTAATTGGGATATTCCTGCACAGTGACTGCCTCTCATATTTCAATGACATTCCACTTTTTCTAACATCTCAACATCCAGAATCTGGTCCTGAATCGGGCCAATCCTCGATGGTCCTCACCTTGTAGCTGACTCCTCTGGGGAAGAGCGTCATGAACTCCGGGGACTCGTAGCCCTGGACCTGCCTGTGCTGGATGGGGTCGCCGCCCAGGAAGTTGTCCAGCTGGGTGGCCAGCATGGCGCACGCCACCTGCTCGTCCCGGGACGACTTCTCGCCTGTGGCAAAAGAAGAAAAAAAATAAGAGGAAAGAACCGACACAAAATGTTTCCACTCAGAAAGTCCAGAATGAAGAAAAGAACTTTTTGTAGAAAATCTCTACAGAAATTTAGTTTGAGGGACACTGTTTTTTTTTATTTTTATGTATTCATGACTAAACTGCATAACTAATAACTAAGCTTTTTAGTGAAATGTGACACAGCCAGACACTTTCTTCAATGTCTACAATGCAACAAAGTGATGGAGACTGTGTCACACATCAAGTTAGAACTGTGTAGTCAAACAAAATAGATAAAAAGTCAATATGACTTGTGCAGCTTCATTTTCTACATTCTTGACGGAGGCAGCGGGAGGCAGCCGGGGCAGAGAAGCTGAATGGGAGAAGAAAGAGGCAAAAGAGAGAGAGAGAGAGAGAGAGAAGGGAGAAAGCACTTTTGAAAGTGTGGTCAGAAAGATTGGGGGGGGGGGGGGAACAGAGTGCGACCGACAGAGGGCGAAGGGGTCATGGTGGGGGTCACCACCTGTTAGGGGGGCCCGGAGAGCCTCTCGGAGCTGCGGCGCTCCGCTCCGTGTCACCGGAAGCGACGGCCACGCTCGAGTGCTGCAGTTTTAATGAGCCCTGCTCAGGAGCCGTCCCCTTCGTGTCCCTCGGGCCTCCGCCCCTCTCCACCGAGCCTCCCGCTCCTTCTCTCAACACACAATGGTGCAGCGGGTCAGTGTTGTGCTCTCATGTGTCATCGCCATTAGCGGGAGGGTCATTAACTTCTCGACCGCGGCACTGGTGCAGGGTGTAGTAAGCACTGGACAATGGTCGAAGAGTAAAACAGCAACACGAGAAGCGTCCCCTTTATTCTTTAGCGTGCTCCGCTGGCTTCGCCATTGGCCTCCTCCTGTAACTGTCACATCTATTCTCCCTCCTCGTCAAAACCCGGCACATATACTGCCCACAATGCAACGCGAGGCTATTGGAGCATCAAGCAGGAGTGCGGAGCGTCTTCTGGGGTCTCCTTCCTCACCGCAAGCGGCCCAGATTTAGTTTCCTCTTCCGTTTTCAAACTTGCAGTCTTCGCAGCCAACGGATGCTGACTCAAAGTGGCATCACTCGAGGCGGTTTATCCGACCTAACGCGTATGACCTAACGCGTATGACCTAACACATATGACCTAACACATATGACCTAACACATATGAGAACATTGTGTTCGCGTTAGATTAATCGTTTCAACAACAGTTGTCTGTTGATTGGAGAGAAATATGCTGCGATCCGTCAATTGCTATTTTCTGCGCGTCCACTCGCATCAGCCTGCTGCCATTTTGAGGCGCGCGCTGTAGTCAGGGGCAATTTTCCTGTCACCGTTTTTCAATCCTGGCTCAGAAAGACGACGTCCCCGTTCCAAATCTCACCCGGTAACCTCAGAAGGACTCTCCCAACTGGAGAAACAGACTGTGAACACACTGAGGGGGGGAAAGATTGAGCACGACACCCGTTTTCAACCCTGATGATCTCTTTTCCAGTATTCCTGTTGCATTTATTCGTTCTAACCTCCCTTTACTTGCAAAGGAAATGATATCCAGGCCTCTCACTTCAAACGCACGAAGCTAAATTACGGATTTCGCCCTGAAATTAGATGCTGTCGCGCACGGGAAGTGCTGGAAAGCCTGTTGAGTGCACAATCACATCGCTCAGCTGCACGCCACATAACCCTGCTGTGTTACTGCAGCGTATTGTTGTCAAAGGAAGCCTGTGGGTTTTGTTATTAATCCACGGCCTCTGAACGATCCATTTTGATTCACGCCGGACGTCCGGCCTCTCACCTATCCACATGTGGAGGTCGGCCCCCAGCTGGCCGCGGTTCTCCAGCACCAGATAGGAGTCCCCGTTGTAAAAGGCCCCCACCTCGGAGGCGTCCAGCGGCACCGCCTTCATCTTCTCCACCCTCCACACTCGGAGGCCCGGCCGCCGGACCTCGTCGCCGAACTGGCCCGGCACTGTCTGGAATTGGAGCATGCTGCGAGAGGAGGGGAGGGGGGCGAGAAGAAGACTGGTGAGGACAAAAGGGGCGAGAGAAGGCGGGAGGAGAAGTGAGAGGCAGAGGTTCAGACCAACAAAAGCCCGATGAGCGGAGGAAGTGGCTGACTTGTCACTTGAGTGTCCACTTTTCGAAATGCCCTACTTAAGTCTGGGGGAAATTGCATCAATGGACAGACGAGACAATCGCCGCACACAAAAGAAAAAACCCCGGTGTGGCTACGTGCACGCTGGCTCGTGCCACGGGTCGGGGGTGAGTCACCTCGACGCGCTCCTCTGCCTTTGTCGCAGGGCTTTCTCCACCGTTTCACGCGGCGGGCGGGGGGGAAAAAAAAGAGCGTGTGCCGTGTGGGAGACGCTTAACGCGGTGAAACGTGTCGCCCGAGCCCCAGCGCTGTCTCTCTCTTGCGGCCTGCTCTCGCCTTCCTCTGCACCGCTGCCTCTCTGTTCAACGGCCTCTCACCGCGTCCGTTGCAATTATCGCACCTCGCAACGTTATCGTTTGTCAGATAAGACAGGGACGCGCGTCAGACACTGGCGTGCACAGTCCGGGGAGCGGTGAGTTCATCTTGGGTTACATAGCCCCGAGGCCGATAGTGCGTTTTCCCCCTTCCATATTGGGCTTGACCAACGGAGGGGGAAACTTGAGTCAAGGCCCGCTTACTAGCTGTTCGGAGAGTTTCTCGACCTTGCATCGCGGCCTTCCTCCGCAGATGGGGACGGCTCAGTTCGCTGTGTATTTACTTCAGGCGTAAGTTGATCACCCGTTGGTTTGGTGACCAACAGCAGGGCGTGTGATTAAGAGCACCATCTCCAGCCAGAGGAAAACCATGACAAGTGGTTAAAAGCCCTGGAAAATTGGAGTAAGGGGCTCTTGAGTTCTTTTCATTTTTTTTCCTCTCTTTCGATTAGAAAAATCTCCGCGAGCTTTTGGGGCTATGAAACTCAAATATTGCGGTCTTGAAAAGCAAACATGACCATTATACCGAGTGGCGCCTTTCGTTGCGCAACTCTTGCATACGCAGTCCACCTTTCGGTTTCGCTGCCGGACGGGCACCGTCCAGAGGCCATAATGATAAAGGAGGATGAGGGGATTGCAGAGATTGTAGTCGCCACTCCTACGTCGCAAAAGAACAAAAGAGAAGAGGGAAAGAAGTCGGCCGGAACAGGAGGCGCGACGGTCTCCATTTGGGAATGGACGCCCGGGTTTTGGTTGGCGTGAGGAGGAAGTCAGATAGCGGCACACTGTCGCCGACTCTGATAATATCTGTTGAAATGCCTCCGTAGGCAGCAGGATGTCGGCAGCAGCAGCAGCAGCTTCGTCCCTTTCAACCAACCGAGTGAATCCATCACCCTCCTCTCCAGATGTCGGCCAATACCTCTACACAGCTGTGCATCACTTTGATAAGCTGCGACCAGCACGTTGCTGCGGTTCACGGACCAGAGCAGCAGGTCGAGGAGCCGAGGGAGCGAGGAGACAGAAAAGCAGGGGCCCGAGCCACCACATGCAAGGGGGCCCCCCCTCGGGTTAAGGTTACAGTGCTCGGAGAGCCACTCCGAGAGTAAGTAAGCAGGCAGAGGGGAAAAGGCCCCGGTCCACTTAACTGTATGATCGCCTCTGGTGCCTCTGGCATGCTGTCTGACTCCAGCTCCATTCTGCGTGTCCACTGGAGTGTGTGTGTGTGTGTGTGTGTGTGTGTGTGTGTGTGTGTGTGTTCGCTCGCGCGCGTGTTTGGGGTTGTGAGGGGTCGCGAGGTCTGTGGAGGAGTGAGCGCTTGCGCTCCCGTGGCCTGGTTAGCTTATATGAGGGAGGTAACCGGAGCCGGCGTGTTGAAAGCCAACCTGCAGCCTGTGGATAGGATGCTGGACGTGTGTTTGTGTGTGTTTGTGTGTGAGTGTGTGTGCGCGTCGGGGGGGTGGGTCATGTTCCTGGTTCCTGGTTCCTGGCTAAAGATACACACCAAATGGATAATTACTGGAGAGCAGGCCGCTGGCTCCTCCATCTTTCCACTCTTCCCTCCTCCTCCTCCTCCTCCTCTATCCTGTCCCTTTCCCTGTATGCCTTCTCTCTAAACTTAAAAAAAATCAATTGGTAACACACAAATGAATTAATTTACAAATTAAAAATTGTCTCAACTTGTTACCTCTAAGTTGAACGAACTCAATTCCAATGTGTGTTACCAATTGATGTAATTTTTCTTCGCGTTCATAAATAAAAACCATCTATTCCTTTTCCGTGTGTGTGTGTGGGGGGGGGTGACGAGGAATTAATGGCCCCTGACGTGCGACAGAAGTGACTCTGGGGCCCCCGCTTTTCTTTCCCATCATTCCTCATTCGTGGACAGTAGGAACCTCCCAAGTACGAATCATGAGGCCTTTATCATTCTCAGTGCTGCGAAGTGGAAAGGAATGACTGATATTTTTAAAAACCCCCTGTCCTAGTTGAATCATCAGGACACATGATAGGGAGCTGCGCTGGAAAATATGTGATCATGCAATAAAGAAATAAAAAATAAAAGATACAAGCCTGCTTAAATAAAAAAACCATCAAGATGAGAACGTGACTACGACTCCCAAGGTGCATTTTGGTCAGAAACAACCACCCATCTTAAAAGCTCTCTCTTTTTTTTTTGCTCTTGAGAAAACATCTGGGTCGGTGTTTTCTGATTTGTCGTTGCAGTTTTCTTATTTGTGTCCAGAAACTGTGTCTAGAGTCCTGCTGACGGCAGCACGCGTGGTTAGAATATAGGAACTTGTCACGTCGACCGAGCGGTTTGTGGCACATTGGTGCTATGGAGGAGACGTAGAGGTGGAAAGAGAAAGAGGGAGAGAATATACAATGGGGGGGGGGTTCAGTTGGAGACACAAGGTCACAGACTGGCGACAGGGGTCAAAGAGTCAATCGGTCACCCGCGCGTTGATAGGCAGACAGAAATATGAGAGCTGACAACTGTGCAGGCGGACAGAGCCGCAGGGGCAGAGAGACCTGAGAGCAACACTGCGTGCGCGTGTAGCCGGGTGCACCGCATGTGTATGAGATTTGAAGGCAGACAGACCGAGCACACAGGAAGAGGCCGAGAAAAGCACCAAAGAGTCGTGTGAAGGATAGATGACCCTTCAGCAGTGATTTTCCCAACTTCTACAACTGCTCGTCTGACCTAAGGCACAAGGTCTCCGAGGCTGTTGGCCCCTTCGGTGCCCACGCCCTGACGCAGAGGAAGTTGCGAAACAGCAGCTGCAGGAGCGATCGGCGGGAAGCGAGACGGGGATAGGGCAGGAAAGTAAATTAAAGGTTAGGGGGGTTTTTTTCCCCCCCCTCCCTACCGATAAGAGAAAAGTGCCGCGAAGTTATGAATGTTGGACAAAGCGGCGGGACGGCATGGAGTCCTTCACTGTCCCACAGTGAGACACCTCAGCTGATTCCTCAGGAATGTGACGAGCAAACAGAGAAGGGAGTGAACGAGAGGGAACTGGGGGGGGGGGGGAGTTTCAGAGAAAGAATAATAAGTAAAGGAATAAAACGAGGGCTGACTTTGAGAAAGTACGGCAGAAAGTACGAACAACAACGACGACTGCAAAAATAGATTTTCATCTCAAGACTTACCTTAGAGAATGAGGTTTGCAGTGGGACACGACACGTCTGGGCAGAGGGAGGGGAGAGAACTGTAGTCATGCGAGGAGAAACACGTCCCTAAACACACAAATTATTTCTCTCTCACACTCGCACACACACACACTTCCTCCCTCTGTCTGCAGCAGTTTTAGCCCGGCCCCCCCTGACTCTACCACAAAAGGAGCAATAAGTGCTGAAACTTGAATTCCTCCTCCAAATCGTTGCCCGGGAGATTAAAAACAAAACAATTTTTTTTACAGCCTGATTTTTCTATCTATTTCTGAAAAAAAAAATAGAAAAATAAAATGTTTGTCAGACACATACGAGATCATCAGCTGGGTCTCCTCCATCCTCATTTCAGAAATGGGTTTGTCTTTTTTCTTCCAGCGTGCGTCCCTGGAGAATCATGGGGAGGGATGTACCGCATCTGACTTGGAGTCCTGAGTAAATTGGATTATGTCCGGAAAGTTTTAAATGTCAAATTCCAATGTTCTTGGAATTTGTCTGACAGACTATGGCTCCATCATTGAGCATGTGGATTGGGGATCTCTCTGGAATGACCAACTGAAATCGCTGAGGGCAAACATGAATATTATGAATGAATGTACATGTGGGCCTGTAAAGAAATTGTGAACAAGATATGGAAATATTTTTTTGTACATCCTATATAAGTTGAATGTATGCGTATGTGTTATGTACATATTTCCTGGCCTTCAAATGTTGTATTGTTACTGTATGTTTCCTGAGGGGATGTTATTGCATAAGAAAATACTCAAAAATTACAATTTAGAATAAACTCCCCTCAGCTTTCTACTGTAGTACCGCTAAGATGCATGATATCACCCTGGATTTATTTCTAACACATTATGTACAATCATGTTAATCAACACTCTTTCTGTCCTCTCACCAACCGCCCTCTCTTCAATGACTCACATCACGATTGGCAAACCATCGCCATAGCAACCAGGCCAAATACAGTTATTAGTCACAATATACATGGTTTCCCCTGGAAACACGCCTTTACCTGTAGGTGGGAGGTGGGAGCACAGTATACAGCCGCAAATTAACATTAAATAATTTGAGAATCTTTTGTTTGTTTACTCTTTTTCTCATCTGTGACATTTCTACTCATATTTCTCGCCCTAATGCTGTGTGATCCTCAAACTTTTTTTCCTCTTGTACGCCTTCGATTCTTCTACTTTTTAATTTGCCACGTAACTGTGTTTTGAAAGGTGCTACATAAACAATAATTTGAATTTGCTCCCATATTTTGAGAGTCACTCACTTGAAATTTGCCGCGCAAAGCTGATAAAGTTGCAACTGTTTCGTGAAGGTTTTTCTGTTCAACTTTGTTGTGAACATGCTAATTCATTTTTTTTTACCTGTACATTTTAAATATAAGTACAAAATGAATCTTGTTTCTAGAAGATCCGGTGCCAGTGTCCTGAACTACAGGTGAACTTCACACAGCAAGTTGAGAGCGCCCCCAAGTGGACGGATTCTGCATTTGCACAATGCACACAACTCTGTCTACATATTTATAATATTTAAATGTGTGTGTATTATATTTCTTTTGTTTAGTTAATAAATATTTCAAATTGTTATCCTAAACCGTGACAACGAAGGACTGGCAAAGTAGGAATTTTCATTTTCTGTTTTTTAACTGTGCATTTTCGAAAATAATAAAGCACAATGACTTTTGACTTGAGTAAAATTTCTAAGCTACTTGTACCATCTTCACCAGATGCATTGTAATTCTAACCCAATATACATTCTTCTGAAATGTGGCGTACTTTTAAATGTTGGGTGCTTTATGTGGATCTAACTGATAAAAGCTAAATACAGTGAAGATCTGAAAGCAAAACTTTTACTTGTAGTATATCAGTTATTATTAGTGTGGTGTTGATGAAGAGAGTACTTTGTTCAACGCTACTTCAACACTTTTTTGCTAAAACTGATCTAATCACACTAATCTAGTACTCTGTGTCTTTTGTACGAGTATGTGCATTTGTGTAAATATAGTTTTCCATTATCAGGCCTACAATTAAAAACATACTTAAATGTAAAAGAAGTATTTTCAAAAATAAAGCTACTAGTTATGAGAAGAATATTATTTACTATATGTAGACTATTATATTTCAGTATTACTCAATTGTTTTATAAGTAGCATTTAAATGTTAAATGCTGTTTGACAGTTTGAGCTATGATATTGCATTGCATTTTTTGCATGTCAAACAATAATCAAAATCATATTTTTCCATGACGTGTAGTAAAGTGGGAGTATAAAGTAGCTTCAAATCTTGACTCAGGTTCTAGTATCTCCAAATATCCATCAGTGCTCTAATCAGGCCATGATTTTAATTATGAATTTGCATTTACATTTTACATTGACGACCAAATAGGAGACTATTAATATCCCAATAACAACTTAATGCATGTTTATTTCCCCCAAACTCTGTGCACATCATCTCGCAGCCGTAGTTGGGTGGTAAAACATCAGGCAGAGACGTGTAGTAAAACTTTTATTATTTTTTTCCAAGTCAAAAAACAAACAGAACAAAGATACAGAGAATGAGATAATGAATCAATTTCTATACAGTGGCAATTTTAAGTTAAACCTTCCTCTGCCCAGACGTGGAGTCTTTCCCTCTGCTTGAAACCCTGTCTCGCCTCCGGGGGACACACTTACTGCGCGCGCACACATACACTTTCAATCATTCATTCAGCCCGGGAGTCCCGACGTCCTGAACTGACCTACAGTTGAGACCGCAGGATTGGATGCGAGCATAGTGGACAAAATGTGACCGTGAAGTGGCTTAATGGGAAAGCAACACGCTCCGCCACAACATGAACTAAGTGCAGTTACCCAAACCTGCGTTTATCTCAAAAGGCCAGAAGACGCAGTCCAGTCTGTTTCACGAGATTAGACTAATCGCTCAAACACTTTCAGATCCCGCCCCCGAAAAAAATTCCTGGATTTTATTTCCTCAGGACTCCCAGTCTGATCCAATACATCCCCAGCCGCCCCATGATTCTCCTCATCACAGGTACATACACTGGAGGAAAAGGAAAAAAAGAAACACTGATTTCAGAAATGAAGACGACTTGTGGATGAAGAGGGAGGAGACCCAGCTTACCCACACACAAAAAGAAAAGAAAAAAAATTCTGAACTCGCATTGAATGATCAAATGGAACGAGGAGGGAAAGGGGAACTAAATGTTTCCATTGTCACCAAGCGTACAGACGCTTCCTTAGCGCGGTCGAGTCATGTGAGAGAGCATCCATATTCAAAAAGAAAGTTCACACTAATGTAGTGGGTAAGGTTATGTTGTTTTTTTTTAATAGAGAGGCCAAAAGTGCTGTTTCTTTGGACGATCTCTGCTTAAAAGAATATTAAACTGTTAAATTATGTTGTGAAGGAAAAAAAAGAAGACCAACGGGTCAAATGTTGTCCCCCGCGAAAACGCCAAAAGGAGCACAGAACTTTCTTTGCCCTTCTTCGTTTAAAGCGACGCCACAACCTGGCGACGGCATGCAAACTTTCGTACGACCGTAAGTGAAAGGAGTTGTTGCCATGACGGCAAAAAGATCTGAACTGGACCGTTGTGGATAATGGGGCGGGGGTCGCCTGCCCCTTCATCCACAGCATCTGAACATGAGACTCCTTGCAAACATTTTCACAAAGTCACCGAAAGCAAACAAGAGAAAAGTCCCCCCCCACCCCCAGAAAAAAAAAAAAAAAAAAAAGAATTCTTAATTTTCCATCTATTCATATTCACAGATAATAGTTCAATTTCTTTCTTAAATAAACTGAATAGTCCAAATGAACCTGTGTACACGTCAACTAGTAGAAAGGGGACGAAGATTAGCGAGAAGGAAGGGAAGGGATCCGAAAAAAAATGTTTCAACCTAAAGCTTGATTAAAATGTATTAACATGTGCTACTCATGCAAACAATGACGAAAAGCAGCGACGCCAAACTAGTATCCCTCGTCCACGTGCGTCCCTTCTCCTTCGAGAATCAAAATTAAAGACAGAATAATAATTCTGACCCATTGTTTTTTTTCTTTTTTCATATAAATCTTTAAATTCCCAATGTCGAGGGAAGAATAGTATCTGGAAAAGTTTTTTTATGTTTTTTTTTTTTGCTTTTGATGCACAAGTCTCCAAAATGGGAGAGGACAAGATGATGCTGGTGGGTGCTTTCATGACATCTTTCAGGTTTTTTTGTCTTTGGGGGTGTGAAGGAGGAAGAGGGGAGGACGATGGGTACACACACCTAATGTAGTCAATGGTGTTCAGAGTGAAATTTCCTTTCCTTTGCGAGCCAGTTTCTCTCCCCCGACATGTATACATCTATGCTGATCATCCAACTCTCTTCGTTAGAAAAGTCGAGCCAGCAAATTGAATACATCAAACACCTAAAGTTCCATTGTATTTCATTCACAAAATGGCCCCCCAAAACTGGCAGCAACTGTTCTTTTACAAAAGCGGCGAGGTCTAAACAAGATACACCTCGGTGAAATGTGCAGTAAACAACCTCCTTGATTTCCATTAGAGCTTATGCTTTAGTGATGGATACAATCCACTTAGCTTTTTGAAAAGGCTTTTGGCAAAATGTACGCTTTCCAGGAACAACTATGCACCCAACGTTAAGAGAACGAACGAGAGACTGGATGTTATACACTATAAAGTTAAAAAGGGATGTTTCCCCCTCCCCCCCTCATGTGGTCACCACATCTTCCTCTCCTTTTCGTCCCCTCTTGGGGATTTCGCAGTTTTGCTTCGACCACGTGTGAAAATTAAAAAACTATTTCAAAAGGCAGCCTTTTTTCCTTCAGGCAAAGCAGTTCAAGTCTTTCACGTAATAGTTTTAACTGGGTTTTTTTTGGGGGGGGGGGGGGTAAAAGGTGGGACAACTCCCTCAGACTGTCAAGTCAGAGGTCCCCAAAGTGGAGATTTCCCCAAAGACAAATGATCACAATCGGGACCCCTGTGGCTAAAAACACCGCCACCCCCAGCTATTTAAAGGTGCCGTCCTTCAGGTGTCCACCGCGAGGTGACGGGGTTTCTTCAGGCGCCTCTCCTTCTCCGCCGCGGCTCCTCAGTTGTTCTCCTCGTCGCTGTCGTCGGGGCTGATGGCCGGGCTGTAGGTGGGTGAGGTGGGGCTGTATCCAGGGGAGGTGGGGCTGTACGTGGAGCCTTTCGGACTAGTTGGCGAGTACGTAGGAGATGTGGGTGAATACTTGGGTGAGGTCGGGGAGTAGGTCGGGGAGGTGGGGGAGTATTTGGGGCTGGTGGGGGTGTAGGTGGGGGAGGTGGGGGAGTAGGTGGGAGAGGTGGGGCTGTATTTGGGTGTTGTTGGGGAGTAGGTGGGAGAAGTGGGGGAATACTTCGGTGACGTTGGGGAGTACTTTGGAGATGTGGGGGAGTACTTGGGCGAGGTGGGAGTGTACTCCGGGGAGCTTGGGCTGTATGAGGGGGAAGTCGGGGTGTATTTGGGGGAGGTTGGGGAGTAGGAGGGCGAGCTGGGGCTGTATGAGGGCGAGCTGGGCGTGTAGGTGGGTGACTGGGGGGTGTAGCGTGGACTGGACGGGGAGTAAGAGGGAGATGTCGGGGAGTACGACGGAGAGGTGGGAGAGTAGTTGGGGCTGGTCGGGGTGTAGTTGGGGGAGGTTGGAGAGTAAGAGGGAGACGTTGGGGAGTAGGAGGGGGAGGTGGGGGAGTAACTGGGAGAGGTGGGAGTGTAGTTTGGTGATGTGGGGCTGTAGCTCGGACTGGTCGGCGAGTAGGAAGGAGAGGTGGGGGAATATGACGGGGAGGTGGGAGAGTAAGACGGAGACGTGGGAGAATATGAAGGCGAGGTGGGTGAGTAGGAGGGCGAGGTGGGAGAGTAACTGGGCGACGTCGGGCTGTAGCTCGGCGAGGTCGGAGAGTAGGACGGGGAGGTGGGGGAGTAGGAAGGGGAGGTGGGGGAGTAGGAAGGGGAGGTGGGGGAGTAGGACGGGGAGGTGGGGGAATAAGAAGGAGATGTGGGCGAATAGGAAGGAGACGTTGGGGAGTAGCTGGGCGAAGTGGGAGAGTAGGAAGGAGACGTCGGGCTGTAGTTGGGGCTTGTGGGGGAATAAGAGGGAGAGGTAGGGGAGTAGGACGGCGATGTTGGGGAGTAGCCGGGGCTCTGAGGGGTGTAGCCTCCAGGGGAGCGAGGCTCGTAGGCCGGGGAGGTGGGTGAGTAGTTGGGTGACATGGCTCCACCTAACGATGAAGAGAGACAGATTAAGAACAAAGAAAACAGATGGCATATGCAAAACACTCTACAATCTCTTTACATATTGTAACAACTACCGTATATTTGACAAATGTTATTGACATAAGTTACGCAGGCAATCCTTGTGGAAAATAAGTCATGATACTTTTGCACAAACTAATGTATGGGACATTTCTGCAGTGTCTAACCTGGAGACGGGATGTACGGGCTGGCAGGTCCCGGAGATCCTGGAGACCCAGGAGTCGGGGACCAGGCTGGGGAGTAGCCCGGCGAGAAGCCGCTTGCGTCTGATGCTGCACTGGGAGAGAAACCTGCTGCTCCGGGGGTCATGCCGCTTCCTGGAGATTAAAAAACAACAACAACAACAAAAAAACAGTTAGTGAATGAAAACGAAAGAAATGGAAATGAGCGAAAGAAACCTGGGCGTGTGCTCACCGATGCTTGGAGACCATGCGCCGTAGGCCGGCGTGGCTCCAGTGTTCCACGGTGTCATGGCGGGTGACATGCCACTCATGGGGCTCGGCACGGTGCCAAAGAACATTCCGGTGGCTGCAAACGGGACAGAAACGGAACATTAGTATAACTCTCACACTATATCTACTATATAAAGAACGCAAAAATGCATACAACCAAACAAATATATCGCCCCACTTACGTCCAGCCACGCTGATGCCAGGTATGTTTGTAGGGATCTCCATGCCGTATTTACACTTCTCCGCATCCAACAGTAAATCAAAGCAGCCTGTACCGGCCGGGGCGAGCTGGCCGAGCATGATGTTCTCCGACACGCCCTTCATGGGGTCACTTTCACCGTGGGACGATGCCTCCATCAACACATCCACCTTGAGGAGGGGAAGGCAAAAGATAATAATCCAGTAAGTAAAAGCCATTATTTAATCCACAACTTATTTCTCCTCAAATGATTTAGTTGTTGATTATCTTCGTACCGTCTCCTCGAAGGAACACTTCATGAGTGGGCCCGTGTCTTGACGGTTGATGCCGTGACGTGTGATGGCCATCAGGTGACCACGGCATGTCATGGTGTCACAGAGCAGCGCCAAGTGGCGGTAGTTGACGTAGGAACCGTCGAAGGAGATGACGTGGTACAACTCCCTCTCCAGAGCCTTTCGCACAGCCTCAATTCCCAGGACCTGCGTAAGAGAGAGCACCGGAGGAAACAAAATGAATATCAAGGGCGGGGAAAAAAGTGTAATGTGTAATTCTACTGTTTGTGTTTTTGTGTTTTAGTACCGTGAAGATCTCCACAATGTCGTTGGAGGTGGTTCTGACGGGATCCACGTCCTTCTCGCTGAGCACTCTCATGAGACTCACTCCGTCTGTCTCAAGGATCCACTCCTGCAGGGCCTTGAACTCGCCGTCCTCTGTGATGATGATCTTCTTCTTATTGTCCGTCTGCGGCAAGTGCATGTACACCTGGAGGAGGGAGACAGGCGGGCGTGAGTTTCTGCTACTGATGACGTGTGTAGAATAAAACGATCCTGCGCGGGAAACTGCTTAACGAATTTGCCACTCTGTTACCTTGCTGATCTGCTCGATGCCCTGTAGCGTCATGTCCGTCAGCATGTTGGACTCGATGCATCTCAAGAACACGTCGTCGTCCATTTTGTCCACCACCTCCTCGTCCTAGACGGGTGGGAAACACGTTATTCGTGATTCGTCACACTACGATAACTGTATTTCTGTTGAAAATATTATCATAACTCACGCCTTGGAACTTGTTCTCATCGCTGTTCATGATTCTGATTCGCAGAACGAGCTTCTCGGCGTTGTCATCATTGAAGATACAGTTCAGATCGTCTCCAAAACCTTAAGCGAGAGAGAGGGAGAAAGGTGCTGACATTAGGGAAATGCGCTTCACTTTTTCTCAAAGTATAAAACAAAGAGCATCAGTAAGTAAACCCACCGGTGTTAATCTTCTCTGCAATCTGCTCCATAGTCAGCTTGCGATCGGTCATGTGCTTGCGGTCGAGCTCGATGCGCAACAGCCACGGTGAAATGCGCGTCACATCAAAGTCGGGCATCTCGTAGTAGACATTCACCCACTCCTGGTCCTCGGCCACCACCGTGTTCTGGGGGTTGGGGTCGTAGTAGATGGCAGTGTTGGCTGTTACCTGAGGGGAAATAAAGGCAGATTTTTAGTGACTGCTTTTAAATACGGATGAAATCCTTCCCTTTTTTTAATGACGCAATGTAATATTTCTGAGACACAGTTCAATCATTCTCTTTTCTCTCACTTTTCTCAGTGTGGTGTGCTCCAGTCGACAGAGGATGTCTTTGGCCCTCTCGGCGTCACGTGCTGCCTGGCCCAGCAGGAAAACAGTCAGCGAGGGCGTCTTGGGCCTCTTGGAGATGTTGATCAACTCCTTGAGACGAGGCACACCGAGCGTTACGTTCTTGGCCGACACACCGGCGTAGTGGAAAGTGTTCAGGGTCATCTGAGTGGCCGGCTCTCCCAGCGACTGAGCAGCCAGAGCGCCGACCATTTCACCAGGGTGGGCCTGATAGACGAGAGGTTAAAACACACATTTTTTTAACGTTCAACTGTTTCCCAGAGAGTTCACAGCTCTTAAACCACATGGCTCAACATGCTGAACTCACAATGGACTGGTTGAACTTGGTCTCGATCTCTCCCAGCAGCCAGTCGAAGGCCTCGGTGGAGAGACGGAACTCCTCCGTCATGCGCCTGGAGCAGAGCGTGGAGCGCAGGTGGATGTTGAAGAGCAGAGTGGCGTTCTGCTGGGCCTGTCTGCTTAGCGGGTCTTCGCCGTTCACAATCACCAGCTTCTTGCTCAACTCCTGAACGCCTGGTGAGCCGAAAAACAAACCCAGAGATTGTGGATTAATGCTACAAATTTTCCATTTCAGAGCTGAAACTCATGAAAAGGTGGAGACAGTGTTATATTTTATTTTCCTTATGGGGCTCAAAGTGATTATTTCCACAGACTGTTCTTCTTACTCTTGAGCTGTTCTCTACTTGTTGTGTAACAGGTGTGGATTCCCTGAGGCTTTTACATGGCTTTAAGGAGCAGTTGAGGTTGAGCCATTTCTTCTTAGCTCTAAGTCTTTCATCCACGTGGTTCACAAAATCCAACTTTGCTGAACACATTAACAGCCAATTTAAGTGTAGGGAGAAGAAGGGGTAGATGACATTTGCTTACCCTCGACCACCCTTAGGGGATTCAGGTCTGTTGGGGTCCGAGCGTTAATGCGGAAGATCTTCTGAGCGTTCCAGATCATTCTGGCCAGGTTGCATGGCAGCACCACCTGCGGGCGAGGAGAAACTCTGTTAGCATGGCAAGAGCAACAGATCCTTTTCGGAGCGGAGGTGTGCGTGGATGTGTTCCACTCACCTTACTGTCCCCAGTGGGGAAAATGGCTCGGAGGATATCCCTGTCCTCCTTCATCTTGTCGTACTCCCTCTCCAGGGAACTCTGCACGTGGGCATTGGTCAGAACGTCCTTGACCACGTCCTCTTGCAGCATCCGCCTCAGTGCGCGCTCGTTGGTGCAGTCGAATCTGAACCTAGACGAGTATTAGACAAGAGGGGACAAAAGTTAAACCACGGGTCTTAACAGAATACGCACATTAGTGAAGGTCAACAGAGCTTGCTCGGTACTAGAACCAGTTTCAAAACACAATGGTTACTAGCAAGCAGATCAAACTTAACATCTTGGAGATCAATACCAGTTCAACAAATCCCAGACATCAAAAACCAACCAACCGTTGTTATCCAATACAAAACACTTCAAATTTCTGATTGGAGATATACAAGTATAGGGGTTGTGTGACTCACTTCTTCTCAAAGGCCTTGTGTGAGGGTTTGAGCGTTGCCAGATTTTGGAACTCCACATTCTCTCCTGCCAGGCCGTCCTCGCCGTAGCGCAGCTGGACCACCTGGTTGATGGAGTTACGCACCGTGCCGTCGTACTTCACCATCACAGACTCCATAGACTTGATCAGACGACGCTGGATGTAACCTGTTGAGGTTAGAGCAGGTATTTCCCACATTTAGAAGTAGAAAGAGGCTTTAGATGGCTGTTTGGTGAGTCCAGTCCCGTTTCCTTCCCATTTCCCACTCAGATGCTGACAACTCACCTGTCTCAGCAGTCTTCACAGCTGTGTCGATCAGACCCTCTCGACCTCCCATGGCGTGGAAGAAGAACTCGGTTGGAGTCAAGCCAGCCAGGTAGGAGTTCTCCACAAAGCCTCTGCTCTCAGGACCGTAGTCATCTTTAATGAAGTGAGGCAGCGTGCGGTGCTTGAAGCCAAAGGGGATTCTTTTACCCTCCACGTTCTGTTGCCCCACCACAGCAATAACCTACACAAAGGGAGAGAAGATCCGAGGTCAGTGGACTGTCTATATATGTGAACTCTAAAGTAAAGTAAATATAGTAAGATTGACCGTTTTACCTGTGAGATGTTAATCTTTGAACCCTTGGACCCGGCCACCACCATGGACTTGAAGTTGTTGTATTCTGACAGAGACTTCTGTGCAGAGGATCCCGTTTTGTCACGAGCGTCGTTGAGGATACGATTCACCTGGTTCTCAAAGGTCTGCCTCAGCGTGTTACCGGGAGTCGGCTCCAGCTCGTTGTTGTGGGCTTTCTCGATGACCTGGGAGGCGGAAGGCAAAGGGAAAAAAATTAATTTCCTGTACTAAAGTCACCCTGAAAATCTGGTGACGCTGCATTGAAACCCTTACTTCTATCACATCCTGTTTGGCTTTCTTGATGGTGTTCTGGATGTCAAGGTAAGTTTTGGCATCAGCAATGGAGTCACCAATACCAATGGAATGACCTGAAGGAGATATGAAGAATAGACTTGTGAATAAGACAAAACAACAGGGGTTTTGTTGAAAAAACATAAATTTGCCTAATCTTTATCATTCAATACCACTATAATACTAGATAATAAAGATAAATGAACGTTACTGTTTACTGTTCTTACCCTCGATGAGCAGCCAGTTGTTGACCACAGTCTGAATGTTGGAGTAGAAGAGTCTGGTGACGTCGTGGCCCATCTCCAGGTAGGAGATGTGGACCAGGGAACCGGCTGAGGTCCCGAGAGACTTCTTGCACAGGATGCCCATGATCAACTCCCCATTCTCCACTATGACCTGTGTGAACGAGATGAAAGTTAAGTGAGTTTCATTGTAACTCATTTCTTTTCAGTCAGCGACTCTTCAATGAAATCAGCGCTTTGCACCTTGGTGTCGCCGGGTGAGATGTGTTTGTAAGGACCGCTGTCTTCGTCATCCGGGTGGGTGCTGTGTGTGCGGATGACGTTGATGTGTCCGGGAATGATGAGGCTGAAGATCTGCTTGCCCGTCCACAGAGGACGTGGCTTGATGATGGCCGGCTGAGGCATTTTCCCGTCCCAGGTGGAGAGGAACATGAGGAGGTTCATGACTTCCCCCTGAAATGGCAAAAAGCACATTGAGTGGAAAGATGGTGACCTGATAGAGAACCTAAAACACACACTACACCATTCACGGGGTTGCCAACAGTCCCCCTCACCCGTTCTAAGAAGACGTCTCTCTTGGTGAATTTGCGCACAGCGGTGAGGGTGTCCTGCACGATACCCATGACGGGCCGGTTGGACTGGGGTGTAACAATCATACGCGGCACCATGGCCAGCTCCTGAATCTCCGCCCTCGTCTCAAGGGACTGAGGCAGGTGGAGGTTCATCTCATCCCCGTCAAAGTCAGCATTGTATGGGGTGGTGACACTAGAGGGAGACGAGAGGACAGGATATAAGAGCCACTAAACCTAGTTTCAAGTAATAATAAATACATGGCGTCAAATACAAAAATCCTGAAGATAGTGCTCACGTATTTAACAAATTACTCCTCCAAAAAAATCTGTGACAGAGGAAGCACATTTATAAAAGCAAGAGAGGTCAAATCTTCATTTGGTACCTGAGGTTGAGTCGAAACGTGGACCAGGGCAGAATCCGCACCCTGTGCCCCATCATGGACATTTTATGTAGTGTAGGCTGTCGGTTGAAGATAATGATGTCCCCATCACACATGTGTCTCTCCACCTAAACATAGGGGAAAAAAAGTTTTAGTCTGATTAACACAAAATATTCTTGTTAATACACGTTGCTGTTGAATGACATTCAATCATAATCATAATCTTGCCTTGTAACCAATCTGCAGATGGAGGTCACTTGGCTTGGGATGGAAGCGCAGGTCAATTCTGTCTCCATTGTCACGGACGATGTATTTGGCTCCTGGGTACTGGCTGTTGCCTCTTCGTACCAACTCTTGCAGTCTGAGAAAATTCCCGAGAATAAATTAGCTGCCATCAAACATCAATTAAGTAAAATACAGGTTTTCACACACCAACTACTCTGGCGCACCTGTCGATGTTAAAGGGTGTGACAATTTCCGGGAAGGTCATATTGGCCGCGATGGATCGCGGTACGCCCACTTGGTCGATTTGCAGATTGGGGTCTGGGGTGATGACAGTTCGGGCGGAGAAGTCCACACGCTTGCCCATGAGGTTACCTCGGACGCGACCCTCCTTCCCCTTTAAACGTTGTTTTATGGATTTGAGAGGGCGGCCAGATTTTTGCATTGCCTAAGAAAAGAAGAAAAAAAATATTGTGCAAAATTTTAGTACAGAAAATTACAACTGCCATTGTAACTGGGCGCACATCATAACTGGGTTGATATCCAACTGTATATTTAAAAAGGCAATGAAGTGCCAACATACCCGTGGCAGGCCTGGCAATTCATTGTCCACCATTGTGGCTACATGAAACTGAAGCAGCTTCACATCCTCAGCGATGACGTGAGCTGCGGCTCCGCTCTGCTCGTTTCGTCTCAGTTGGTTGTTGATCTTAACAATATCAGCCAGCTTGTGGGTCAAGTCGTC
The DNA here is from genome assembly GCF_022379125.1 of Scophthalmus maximus. NCBI lineage: Eukaryota > Metazoa > Chordata > Actinopteri > Pleuronectiformes > Scophthalmidae > Scophthalmus > Scophthalmus maximus. Next base: position 4,327,917 of record NC_061526.1, read on the forward strand.
CTTTGAAACAGAAGTCAGTAGTTATACTACAGTGTAGATCTCATTTTAACAAAAACATTTAGCTAAACACATCAAAAAGTCAGCCTGGGGTTATATCGTCTCACCTGGTTGCGAGCGGATCCCTGCATGACTACAGCAGGCCTCACAGCCAGTGGAGGCACAGGCAACACAGTCACAATCATCCATTCGGGCCGGGCGAACTTGGGTTCCATGCCCAAGATGACGTCCTCTTCATCTGAGATGCGCTTGAAGATCTCGTGTATGCGCTCGGGACTCAGGAGGATTTTCTTCTCCTGCGAGTCCTCGTTGACGTGCTTCCACTCGGCATACAGCTCCAGGCCAGAGCGTCGGATACGTGGCTGGTAGCGCCCACAGCCGCCGTGACCCTGCGCAGGTCACAAGACGAAGAGTCGAGGTAAGAATTTGAGAGAGAATAACGCTTGAGCTTGGCAAGAAAATGTTAAGAGCAGAAGTGCACATTAACTGTGACAAAAAAAAATTCCACCCAAATACCTTCTCCTTGGTAATGTCCTCCTCCGTCTCCTGCTGCTCCATTCCGAATTTGTTGTCCATTTCCTCACCTCCTTCACATATATTTTTTCCTTTGCACAGCTCGTACACATGTGTCATGCGCTTTCTGGGCTGCCCTTTAGATTTTATCAGGATGTCTTTGATTTTTGGATTATTCTGTGGGTAACAAAAAAATGCAATAACTATTACATGAAAAAGACAAAGTATACATTTATATTTAAAGAAAACTATCTTGTGTACTGTAATGTAATGTGCTGAATATATTTACCGAATCCACTAATAGCTTGGAGCAAAAGAAGCAGACACATCGGAGAACCTTCATTATCTTGGCTATGAAGCTGACGTGGAAAACTGGCTTTGCCAGTTCTATGTGCCCAAAGTGGCCTGGACATTCTGTCATGTTGCCTGAGGAAACAAAAGCCATGTAAAAAAACATTAAGTCAGGACGCCTGTACTACGAAGCGAGTTCAACGTTCCCAGGATGTGTTTTCGTTATATGGTTTGACTTAACGTTGACCATATTGGATAACCTGTACCACGAAGCTGAACACAAACTGTCTCAGTCAACCCTGGGTTTTCCTCCGGTTACGAGTGCGTTCATGTGAAATAGGCGGAGTCGGCAATTACAAGCGACACTCTTAGAACCATGAATAGAGTTTTTAATATGATAGAAAAAGAAACGCCGATACGTGCAGGACGTATATGATCAAACAAGTAAAACAGAAAAGAACCACTTAAAGTAAGCCAAAAAATATAATGTAAATAATCACAGGAATTTATCAAGTTTACTATTGAGTGAATATTTCTGCCCTTTTGGCTGACGATGATCAAACTATGATGAAGAGAAGCTGAAGTGATATCAGACCGATTAATATTCCTCCTGATCATAACTGAACAGTGTGTAGATCATTGTTCTAATAAAACATAGTATTTAGTTTTTGTTACTTTTTTATCGCCAGTCTCCTCGTGTTGTTCTGAGCTGCAGTGAAAGAAAAAAACCCTAAAAGGAGTCGGGAATCAAATAATCTATATTGAAATCAAATGAAGCCCTAATATTAAGGAGTCTATGTATTTATTTAGTGTAATAAGCTCTCCCCCTGATAATTAGAAGTTTGTGGACACACGAAAAGTCTGGAACAGCAACATGATTCCCCTCCTTCATAAATATCTGCTGCACTTTATTATTTGTCACATTACTCTAAACTCTTTTGTCCCTGATGGGATCCTGTAGAACGATGATCAGTGATCTGATTAGTCAGCAGTTGCACTGGTGACTGGCTTTCATCTCTCATCTCGAACTTAACCTGCTCAGGAGGAGGTTAGCTGTTCAGCAAGTAGCCGTGGTGATTTACCCAGGTAAGAAGAGAACCAGCTTCGCAGGACGGAAAACCCAGAGTTAAACCTGAAGTTACCTCGATGACCGCAAATCCTGCTTCGTAGTACAGGCAGATGGGGACAAGCAGTCAACGGATCAAGAACAGATTTTAGCATTATATGCTAACATTCCACTATACCTGCACATGTCTGACATCTTCCAGTTCTCTCGATGACGCCTTGTCTTGGGTCCATGAGGCCACCCAGTTTAGGACGTCCTCCTTCTGTTGTTTCGGGGTATTTAATCCCCCCTTCTGTAACGGACATCCGTTTCTGGGGAGAAAAACAGTATACACGTATTTATATTAATACATATACACATATAGATACACACACAAGTTGATGCTACATTAACCAGCAAGTGGTTTTTACAGTCAGTGCTAGAAAAAATATTCCATTTCCATACTTCATAGCATTCGGGGGAAAAAATTCTACAACAATTTATCAGTAACGATGAAAGCTAAATTTTCATAAACCGGCTGTTGTAACTAGAGTTTGAAAAACAACTTCTGTAAAAAAAAAAATGCAATCAAGTGATAATAGAATTCTTTTGTTTAATGATCGCCACATGTGAATACAAATTCCGGTAAACGATAGCTTTTACAATGATTTGAAAAATTGATACCGTTACAAAATAAAAACAAACAAGTACTACCACACATTAACTGCAAAATCGCCGACTTCCGTGTTTATAAAAATAGACATCTGACTTTTAAATTACCTTTTATTCATTTAATCTGATAGAAAACGCACCGATGCTTACACGGCGGCCAGTGAGAAAAACCGAACACGTTGCTCACAACAAATAGCAATAAAGTCCCCGACATTTGTACCTGCTGGTGGGCCTAAATGTTACACTGCGCGAATAAAAAGGGGGTTTAATTCATGTGATCGCACGGATCCTTTTTGATAATGTTGTGCTTTAAAGTTTGTTCGGACTCCCTGTAGCATGCTAGTTAGCTCAAGCTCCACCAGCCTCACACAGCTAGGCTAGGCTAGGCTAACAGCAAGCATTTTTTTCAAAACAGAACCATGTCTTTTCCGCAAATGTTCAACTAAAACGATAGTCAAGAAAACACAAGAGTACTCTGCGTGTGGCTGTTCGTGTGTGTGTGTGATCTGTCAGATAATTAGTAAAAGAAATCCCCCACTCCCCAAAAAGAAAACCTACAAGCTCATCTGGGCTGATGATGCCGAACTGAACTCTCTTGACCGTGCGCAATGGGCATGCGCTGTCGCCGGAGGGCGGTCCATGCATCCTGTCTATTCAAAGAGACGCGTCCTTCCTCGGCACGCCGCTTTGTGAGCAGGAACAGCCGTTAAATTGTCACCACGGCTCTGGTCAGGCCGCCAACGGTGACCGGAAAGTCTCCGAAGGCGATATCCCAAAGACCTCTGCTGTCAGTCGCTCTTATGGCCGAATTATTTACGTTTAAATCCTAAATACGCCGGCCACCGACTGTTCCCTTCCCTTTTTAGGTCTACACTCTGGGGCGCTCTAAGCGCTTCTGAACGTGAACAGAGCCCACGCTTGTTTTTATAGACTGAGCGCTTACTACGGGGTTGCACACTCAAAAAGACAGGGACTGGCTCTTTGGAAGGTGGGACATTGATCTCTGTAGTACAACGCTCATTGGCCATTCAAGGCAGTCACATGAATAATTGATTTTTACACACGCACAGCCAATGAGAGAGCACGTTTATTCTGTAGACGAATCAACGCTTAAGGCGGTCGTTGTTTTAATCGGAACTCATCCCTATTGGCTTTATTAAAACGGAGTAGGCGGTGCTGAGTCTGCTTTGCATCCAATATATGAATATTCAATGCAAGTGCTCTTCTATTCGTCAACTGTGTTTGTAATATTAAGTAGTAGGCAAGAGAGCACCAATGGCTGTGGATAAATGAACCTTCTTAGAATAATTTTCACAAAACCCACCCCTTTTCCGATATTTGCCGAATGTGTCCGATGTGAATTTCTCCCCTCAGAGCAAAAATAAAAAAAATCTCTGTTGTCTCGCTCGTCTCGCTGTGGATCAGCCTGGGCTCTTAGAAAAGTGGCTCAGGGCTGAGGCCTGTAAAGACCTTTCATAAAACGGGATAATAGTCGAAATACTAGACGTTTTCATCTCAAAAACACTGTGAAATAGATTTTTCCCGAGCTCTTTTAGGAAAACACCGACGTGTCGTTTTTTCGTCCCGTGAATTTTTGGATCTGTGGGACTTTGTCGCAAGCCTCGGACTCACCCGCACAAGATGGCCGGGCCACGGGACTGCATTTTCCGTACGGCTTGTAGGAAAGTCTGGGAGAAGCCTTAAGTGACCATTTCATGTTTATCCTTCAACTGTTTTGACTATTTTCCACACATGCGGTGTCGTGCACTCGATTTTGCGTCACTCTATATTGTTCAGTTGTTCTTAATTTTTTTAATTTTTTGGTTAAAACGCATAAGTTTGTCGTAGGCCGCTTTTTTCGACAGCAGTCCGAAACGCCGTCGTTTTGGCGGTGGACTCGCATCTGGTCGCCAATCATTCGATTGGTCGCCGATTGGAATGACTGGAAATTGTGATTATTCAAGGTCATTTTTAAAGCCAGCTGAGCACATTTTGGAATACCAACGTTTTAGGTTTCGCTCCCTTAGCAATGTAGCTGGCGGTGTGGTTAGCTTAAAGTAGGACTCCTTCGCCGACATCGACGGTATGTTCCCTGCTGCTCGTCTGCTATTTCACCTCATCCCGGCGTGTGTATGTTATCGCTGTAGCCTTGATGGCAAAGTATAACGTGAATAATAACTTGTTAATTCCAGAATGTGTCTTTTTTTTTTAAGTACGGCTAAGTAGCCCGATTAGGGCTTAAACGTTATACGTGACAAACGGCCAGTTAGCTTCCTACCTGTTAATAATTAGATAATCAAATCGCCGGGCCCGCTTTTATCACAGCACTGTAGATGTTGGTGTACGCGTATTGTTTGCGGGGATGAAGGGTGTAATTATGTGTGTAACAACGCTTCTTTTAGGACTAGAATAAATGGGGGGGGTTGCAGCTAGCATAGCGCTACTTGGCCTCCATTGCCCGCTCAACATGGCGGTGTTTGAGAGGATACTCTTCTTGTTGTGAACGAGAACGATGGGGTCTGGAATATTCGTGTCGACTTTAATAGTTGCCAACGAAGAGCTGCGCGTTTCCCCCCCCCCACGCACCCGTTTAGCTCCGTGAATTAATAACAATAAAAACGAAATTGCGTCGTGTGGTATATTGCCCTAACAACGTGGAGGGGTTTTCAAAAAAAAAAAAAGTTCGCTAGCCAGCATTTCAAGAGTCTCGACTGTTCGTCGGTGTCGAAAGTTGTAGCCATTTTGCTAACCAACTCCCGGTGTGTTGTGGGGAGAACGGCGCCTGTTGTGCAGCCGGTTAGCGGGTTACGAGCAAACAGTTCGAAGTCACAACAGTCTGAGCACCGCTCTCGTATCGAGGGACCGTGGGGGAATGCTGTTAGCGCGTCGGACAATAGATTCATCCGGTTAGCTTCTTGCTAGTTAACACCCAAGGTAAGCGAAGGAGTTGCGTTCAAGTCCCGAAAGAAAAAGAAAAAAACGGCGAGGCGTTTAGCGTTAGGTCATTTGAGAGCTATACGGGTTTTTTTTAAGGTTACATTCAAGCAGCGACGGAGGTATGTATTAAAGGTGCTGAAATGTATATTAGTATTGACACCATTGTGTATTTCGTCTCCTTCACAGTGAAAAGGGAAGTGCAACGCAAAAGCACCCGATCGCATAATGTCGAGGTGGTGTACTGCTTATAACTATCTGTAACGCTGCTAAAGAGATATATATATATATATATTTTTTAATTTTTTTAATTTTTTTATTTTGTAAGACAATGTTGTAATTCTCACTGCCGTTTGTCTAAATAAAAAACACTGAACCTACACAATGGACTGGGTTGATTTATTCTTTTGGGGGAGTTATTCCAGCTAATGCCCATTTGAATTGCTGTTAAAATGTGACATGTGTGTGTCTTCAACACTTGTGTGCTGCTTGCCAGCGTGAACCATCCCCTTTGCCACCATCTCTTTTTTTCGGCAGGTCCAGCAGAGGACATCGTCTATCAAGTCCAGAGGAGAGGCTAGGTGCCACATCTGCAGTATCCTTATGCAGTGCAGCCAGTTATGAGGATGCAGTGGGACAAAGAAGTTAGCATGCATGTCGGCTTAGAAATGCTCCGTAGGAATGTGACAGTAAATCACTTTGTTCACCATGTGCCATGTAATGCCATGACTATACAAAGGATCCATTATTGACCAGGGTTGGCTCCCTCCTCTGGCTCCTACCGAGAATGATCGGCGCTGCGAAGACATTGCACAACCACGTTTTCAGTGCAGACAAGCGCGGATCCCACCAGGCAGGCAGGCAGGCAGGCAGGCAAACCTACTCCATCTACCGCTCCAAGGAGGTTACTGCTGCATAGGGGCTTAAAAGTTGTCAGGTATGTAGTTTGGTAGGGACTTAACCACATTTAAAATAGTTGTGAAATGTGGTTGTTGCAGCACTGTCATGGAAGATATTTGATACAACGTATTGCCAATTGTTTTGCCAATTGAAGGATGTCGAGACGCAGATCAGCAATGCGCGTGTAATGAGTGTTGGTGACGATCGACGGTGCATTTACTCAGATGCTGCGTTGCTTTCTATTTGTTTTTTCCATCTTTGTACTCCTTTATTCTTAGACAACATTTTAGAGGGAAACATAATTTTTTTTAACCAACTGGATTTGTCTGACTTCACATGCAGAAAAGGGCCGTTCTTTATAATGAGTTGCAATACAGTGACATATTTTACATTATATTAAGGTAATTGCCATTTCCCAAGCTGTTTATAACAGTAAAACGCTGCTTACATGTGTCCATAATAGTGATATTTAAGATAATATAACACCCTCCCGTGGGGGTGTGTCTTCCTCAAGCCCGGATCCTTCTGGAGAGAGACCTCAGATGTTGAACTTGGAATCTGCTGGAGCCACTCTTCCAATTTGTGGGTCACAGCCCCCAGTTCTCCGATCAGCACTGTTACCACTGTTGCCTTTACTCCCCCATATCGTTTCTAACTCCACTTTCGAACTCTTCTCGCGTTCCTTCTTCCTGATGTAGCTGTCGCTCGGGATTGCCACATCTATAACCACCGCTTCCTTCTGTTTTTTGTTGATCAACGCGATGTCCGGTTGGTTAGCCATCACCAGATTGTCCGTCTGGATCGGGAAGTCCCACAGGATCTCGGCTCGGTAATTCTCAATCACCGTAGGAGGGTCACATCCATTCCGACCCTGGGACTTCCAGCCCATCTTCAGTGCAGATGTGCCTGTACACTATTCTGGCCACTTGGTCATGACGTCCCATGTATGCTGTCCCTGCCTGCATCTTACACCCTGCTATTATGGGCTGGACTGTCTCAGGAGAAACTTTGCACAGCCTGCACCTGGGGTCTTCTCTGATGTGGTAGACCCCTGCCTCTAATGATCTTGTACCAAGTGACTGGTCTTGTGGTCTTACTGTGTATATATATATCTTCTTTTTTTTTAAACTTCTGATACTTGTAAGTATATTTTACTTTCAACATATGCTATGCGGTTTGATTAAACATTAGAAAGCAGAAATATGAATTTGAATTGGTGTGGATTCCCACTCCCCATTCTATTTGATTTGTTTTGCAAATAAAAAGTGGTAAAAAATCCTCTAGCAATGAAACCTAAAAGTTCCCCGTTGAAGTGTGGTCTTACCGAAGAGTGGCTGATGGATTTGGAGGTTGGACATGTATTCCATGATAAAGGATTTGCTATTGGTTGTTGACAGTGGTTTGCTCTTTCAGAGAAGTCGTCATTGTAATGAAGTGTTTGTAAAAATAATTGCTGATCGTTCCGACGTGGCATAATTTTTTAGTTGGTAGTTCATATATTCGGATTCACATATTTAAACGGTGTGTGCGGTTTGTCCTCCAAACATGATTTCCTGTAAAAGGAGATGATTCCTGTATCTATAGGGGGAGCTCTTGTCTGATTGTGTGTGTGTGTGTGTGTGTGTGTGTGTGTGTGTGTGTGTGTGTGTGTGTGTGTGTGTGTGTGTGTGTGTGTGTGTGTGTGTGTGTGTGTGTGTGTGTGTGTGTGTGTGTGTGTGTGTGTGTGTGTGTGTGTGTGTGTGTGTGTGTGTGTGTGTGTGTGTGTGTGTGTGTGTGTGTGTGTGGCTTTGCAACACAAAAAAGAGGGGGAGAGACAGATAGGCGGATGCAAAGCATAGTGGGAGGAGTGGACTATTCATTTTTTCAGTCTGATTTTCAAATCAAAAAGCCTGAACTATAACTGACTTCGAGTTACTTGAGAAAAAAAAATGCAACTTCATTAGATGCATTCAACAAATGAGTCATTGCACCTGACGCACAAACAGAATACCTTATGAGCATGGATAACTTTATCCATGAACCAAAACCACGGCAACGTGTTCTGAAGGCTGTGATGCAGATGTTTAGATAAAATATTCCTGCTGTCCAGAAAATAGGGATTTTGTGAATTTGATTCTCGGAACTTTATGGTGCAAAAAAACCCCCAAAACCTACAGTGGTCCCAGTTTACAGTAACCTGCTTCATTTCCAAAATCAAAAAGTAGAGCAAACACTGGCAGGAAACTTGTCGTGGCTTTTTTGTTTCTTGAGTGAATTGCTCGTTATTATATATACAAAACAAAATCTGTCTTGGGTTATTTTGTCTTAAGTTATGCACCAGGATGTTTTTTTGTAATAAAGACGGGGTGATGCAAGGTCGGAGGCATGCGCTCTGAGATCCCATTGGAACAGGCCGGCCCTTCTCTGTTCGCAAGAGAATGTCCTGTTCTCCGGGTGTTTGTTTTGGCTGATGTCAGCCCCTGCCAAGCGTCTTCATCTTTCTTTTATCCATCCTTTTATCATCCACTGGCTCTTTCAGGCCTTCCAAGTTCTCATCTACTAGGATTCCTTTTCAGGCGGCTCGTTTGTAGAAAATAGTAGACAGAAGTAGGAATGTTAAGTCACGTCAAGGATTTGACTCACAAGAGACACCAGAGTTTTGCTGGAGATCTACGTTTTTGTCAGGGTCCTTTCAGCCTCTTCCTGGAACTATCTGGGTGCTAAATTAATTGCACTTGATCCCACCTCGCGTTGCAATCGGCTTAGCGCTAATCTGGGGTTCTCACAGTGCAGCCAAGTCGCGCCTGGGCAACCCTGTTGCACTGAGCTGTCCACTGCGCTCGTCTCCCAAGGTCTCGACCCCTGGCACCGTCTTTCAGGATCTCCCTTGCCACGCATCCTATTTCTTCACTGTCGCTCTCCTCTCAGCCACTGGGAAGCTTTTGGGAAGCTCCATTTATTTATTGTTGAGTCCACTTGGCCTTCCTCGTCTCTCCACACTTCACCCTTGTACTCGCATAATTGCTTTACCTCCCTCACAGAACCATCTCCCTACTTTATCTTCTCTCTTGCGCCCGAACCTTCCTCATAATTTCTCTCACGCCCTCCTCTACTGTCCTTTGTTCTCTCCCTCGCTCCATTTCCTCCATCCCTCTCTCTTGCACTCTCATAGTTGGCCTCATGCTGCTTGTGGTGGCTCTCTCCCCGCCATACAACTTGCCTTGCCTCTTTTTCTCTTTTCTCACTTTTTGTGCTTAGTTTTCTCTCCTCTCCTACTGTTGTGTTTCCCCTGGCATGTTGCCATCGCCTCTGACCATCTGCCTCACTTTCTTTTTTCCTCTTCCCTCTTTACTGCTGTCGTTTTTCCTTTTTCGTCCGTTGTCAGCACAGCAAGTAGTAACTTATCATTTCATTTTTGATCACAGGATGTGTTCACCTCTTGTCGCCATTGCTCAAAAACCCTTTGTATGTTATTTTCTGCCTTTGTCTGCGCAAGAGTTCCTCAGCACGTCGTGTTTCCAGGGGGCTCTGATTGAAGTGTCTGTGTGCTATTTAAGGAGGCGTGCGGAGACGCTGGGTTGTTTACGGTGCCCTTAAAATACAGGCTGTCTAGAAACAGGAAGTACCATCGCCCCCGAAGCGCAGCAGCACACGGCGTCAGCCAACACGCAGCCACTTCCTCCTCCTCAACAGAGGCTCCAGCAAAACAACCTTCGACGCTTATCAGAGAATTGTGCACCCCTCCCCTCGGCTGCCCGTCCTCCTGAATGGTACACACACACACACACACACGCACACACGCACACACGCACACACGCACACACACACACACACACACACACACACACAGCAGGCGTTTCACCCCTCCACTATGGTCTATCTCCCATTCTCCTATTCTCCTATGCTTCCAGCCTCCCCCCTTCTCTCCCTCCGAATGTCGGTCTTCGCCAGTACAGCATGCCTGAGTTGCTGCCTGGAGATGAAGGAGCTAATTAATTTGATTTAGCCGTTCTCTCTCTCTCTGGCAGTGGAAAAAACAGCCCCCCCCCCCCCCCCCCCCCCCTCTCCTCCGCACCGTATCAGGCACCCCTCCCAGATGATTTTCCACCTATCCTTTCCAGTCTCCTTTGGCAGCGTCTGCATTACAAACCCTCTCTTCCTCTTCTCCTTTGCTTTTTTCTTTCCTGTTACACAACCATATTTCGCCAGCAGTTTTATTGCGTATCACACTGATTGTAAATTGCATGACCACTGTAACTCTCTCACCTCTAATTCCTTTTTAAATGAAAAAAAAAACAACAATATTTCTCTTGTGTGCGCCCATGGACAGTTTGTGTGACTCAGCAGTGCTTCACTGCTCACACAAACTTGCTTGTTATCGCTCAGTGCGTCTGCTACAGGGACCCGAAGCAGGCCTGTCAGACTCTGGGAGAGGGGAAAAAACACTACATTTCTGTCATACGATACTTTGGATCCGCCCCTTGACTTAATTATCAAACAAGTTTGCACAACTTTATAACTGACTTTAAGCATAATTGTATGATTCTTTCCTTTCATCCTATGTTTGAGAATATTCTGACATTTGCAGCGTGCAGGTTGTGGACATCTGCTCAGGATAGGCCACTGTGTGTTCGTTCATGTGCGTGTGTGTTTTGGCCCTTCAGTCTCGTCTTGCAGGCAAGCGGTGGTGCAGTGTTGAACTCAATAATTTCTCCATTGAAACGTAAAGAGTTTCAGGCATTTTCAGTATTTTAAGTTTCCTCTTCATTGAAGGTTACAAAGCTCAGAATGCCTTAACCCGCAAAACGTAACAGTTTTCACTTTGTCACGGGAAAATGGTGCCTTGTTGTCAGCATTATGGACTTCTTTTCCTGAGGTTTCATAATTTTTTGATTGCAGCAGATCTGGTTATTTTGCCAGAGTTGTTCCCAAAACCATTCGGGTTGTGACGCCTTAAATGTTATGCTACTAATACTAATACTTGCTACAGCTCACAACAGATTGCATAAATCTGCTAATCTGTTAAACCAAAGAGTGATATTTTCCTTGTATAATCTTTAGAGAACATTAGAACTCAAATTATCCAAGAAGAGTAAAAAAAAAGATGTGGTAAGGAATGTTCTGCCTTTCCCCTCAGATTTGTCTTTTGACGTCTCGTCGTGATCCCAGCTCTCATGTGGGGTACCACTGAATTGTGATTCTGAGAGTTCAAAGTATGAAGTTTATATTAGTTACATATAAAAACCTGGCTAATAAAATAAAAACATTTGCAGTCTGTGCTGAAGTTATGTACCTTGAATTATATAATCCCATCTCTCTTTAAAGACTAATTGTGCACAAAATGTTTTTTGACAGAAAGGCATGGTGGCAGTGACCTCCGGAATAATAGTTTAACGTCTGCTGCAGCTCTAACTACGTGGTTTGACATGTTTCCACATGAGAAAGGATGTTGGGGCAGAAGTCTAATATTTAAATATTCATTGTCCGGGTTGAAATTCTCTACGTCCGGTGCCAAGTCGTCTCAACGTCTCTTATAACATTTTATTAGATGGGTTGTCTACACCATGTGATGCGTCAAGAAAAAAGTTTTTAAGGCTTTTCTTTTCATGGGGAAAAGAAAAAGTTGAGATTTTGTCAAGAAAAATAAAGGAGAGCGAGCGTTTGACATATATCTGGCGTGTTACAATACACAGTGGGGTAATACAGCAATACCCAGGGTAACAACACAGGAAAAGCATGTCATCTGACCTTTTAAAGGCTGCATACTTCACGTAAATTCAGTTCCTGATTCATCTGTTTTTCTGTTATCATAGATACATTTTAATGGATGAGTGGTTTAATTAGGAATTTTACTTTCAAACGGATATAGATGAGGGGATATGAATTTTATTTTTGCTGTGGTTGTGAAAGATTATGTAAACTCAAACTTAGATTTTTTACTTTTTTATGAATAGACATTCAGTTGTGTATGCACCCTACATTTTGATCAATATCTAATGAGTTAAGTTTTATGGAAGTTATTGGTGTGTAAGATCCATGTACCTCCGGACTGTCTGAGGAAGAGGGATTTGCTTGAAATGTCTCTACTCTGGAGGTGAAAGTCCATCTAATGGGAACTCTTTATTTGTTGCTCCATATTGTCAAGGTGTTGCCCTGAGATTTGCAAAGAGCAGAGAAGTGTTAGATAATGAGGACGAGCTCCAGCACGCTCATCTCTCCCTATTTCTGGGGAGGTTATATATCAAGTCATTTCATTGTACCGCCCCTGTGTCTGCAAGTCAATGCTGTGGGCTCAAACGCCCTTTCATCCGTGTGCGTGCCTGGCGACAAATGTAAACATTCGTCATGCTTATCTGTAACGTCTCCCTGTAGAAATGTGTATGTGCTGTGGCTTCATTCTCTCCGTCCTCACATTTCTGTGTGCAGGCCGGGGAAACAGGAATCACTGCGTCGTTCCCTGTAAAGCCGTGGCTTCCTCTTTAAGAAACCACTGACATATGAACTCCTCCGTCGTCGTTTGACTTCCCACTTTGATCTCGGTCCAAGTCAGCTGGAGAGCAGGTTAGTCATCCCTTCTTTGAGTTCACTGAGGATGTTTACTGATGCCCGAGCGTGCCTCGGGATTCATTCACACGTCTATCCTTGTTGCCAAGAATGCAGCCTGAATTTATGAAGAAAAATATATATTGTTGTCTCGTGCACTATTACTGATCACATGACTGTTGTTTAAAATTTTCTTATGAACAAAAAATATTCGCCTAACAAAAGATTTTCCCCCCCAAAGCATTTTCACGTAATTTTGCCTCATCATCATTGCATGATTCGCAAAAACACAAAACAGGTTTGTGTGGATTTTGCACACTCAGACATTAGCAGGAAGAGAAGTAAAACAAATATGCTCATTGATGAAGTCAAAGCTATCCTTCATACAAAATAACACCGGTGAATGGATTTCAACTGTACTTTTTTCCTCATCCCTCCACAACCATCTGACAGTGTAACAGTCGTCTGGCTCTCCAACATTATGGTTCGGTTGGACGTCTGCAGACAGCTCACTTTCCCACTGGCCACTAGTCAGCAGACTGAGTTACTGTTGTGAGCCAACCCTCTCTGTCTCCTTCCTCTCGCGTAATTTATCAATCGCATTATTCATCTCCGCAGTAAACGACGCCGGGTGAGGCTAAGAACTTGTTCTAAATCATTCCAGCATTTATTTCCTCCGTAGCAGCGGAATCAGATACTCCTGCATGTTAAACTGGACTAGCAAAACACTTTAAAGGCTGATTAACTCCGAGAGACTCGCCATTGACTGGCACATAAAACTCTTGCTAGCCTGGCAACATAATAAGGCCGCTAATAACCCATAATGCAACACTCTGTAAAAGACTGTAGTGACCCTATCAACTCAAAATGTGCTAGAATGAGAGTGTTTCTGCTGTCCCCATGTGGCCCTCAAAACCGGCATTGTTCACCTTGGCGTGCGTAGTTCTCCTCTTTTACTGGCACATTGCTACAAGATGCAAGATGGCATTCCTAGTTCTACACTTTTGTTTATTTAGATGTGTGTGTGTGTGTGTGTGTGTGTGTGTGTGTGTGTGTGTCGCTTGGTAGCACAGCATGAAAAGCTATGATCACGTTTCGCCAAACATCCATGAATAGGGGCGGCTGGACAACGGGGGTGCCTCTGAATACAGAGTTGGTGGCTGGCTGCAGCCACGGGACAATGCCAGCACACATGTGTGTGTGTGGACCGAGTGGTCGCACTCCTGGAACACACACACACACACATTATAGTCTTTGCCAACGGGCAATCTGCTTCACCATCTTTTCACACAAACGTAATTTTACTTCTAGTTATTGTTGTCAATTTTTACACTGTCCCATCCTGAAACTACCCCCAACTGCTGTTATGTACCCCATCCAAACACGAGCAGCATGCTTTGAAAACGTGCAGGGGCGCGTGGTGGTGGTGGTGGGGGGGGGGTTCCAACTCCAAGACCCAGAGAGGTCACAGGAACAACACCCAATCCCAGAGCGGTTCCCATGGAGACAAGTGTGGCAGCGTACAATGAGAGTGAGGGAGTGATGAAAGAGAGTGAGAGAGGGAAAGGGCAGGGAAAGAGTAGGAGGAGGGTGGGTTGCTGGCGTCAAGGTTCATTTGGTGGGTACTTTTGGGGAGGGGTGTCGCAGTTCCACTCAAGAGGACAGTGGGAAGTATGATGGTGTCGTAGCATAACAGTACCAGGACATTCTTCCACCCCTCCTCTCCAGTTTTCTGCCTTCGTGTTCCAGCTGAGAGAGTACCTCCTGATCTAAGGCCGCCAAGTGGTTCATGGCCAGCGGAGGGAGAACAGAGATATGTGGAATTTCCACTGACCATGACGTGCGTGGCCGAGAGTAACCAGAACGCAGAGAGTCGCTGTTGTGAGGCAGTTTGCCTGGATACGGATGAATCATAATTGATGCCCGGCTGCAGGCCTTCATGCTGCTGCAGTGGCGCCATTGTTTTGGTGAGGGGCGGGTGGCAATTTAGTGCCGCACAACAAAAACGGAAGCTTGTCACTTGTAGTTTGAGTTTACCCACATGTGTCGGACACAGATACAAACACACAAACACTGACCTGAAAGCATTGAACCGATTTAGCTGCGAGGTTTCTGTCCCCGTCTATCCACCTTTGGCCCCTTTACTCTCTCAAAGAGGCACATTGATTTTACACATTTTACCTTACATGGGGTGTAGTACGCAGCCTCTGGGATCAGTTATATAATGTCTGGAAAGAGTCTGAGAAAGTAAGATCATGTTCTGGCCACCATTTTTTGGGGCCACAAACGGTTAATAATTCTGCGTGAAGAGCCCTGCAGGACTGCTAATCTATCCGTAATTTGCGAGCTCCAAACAGTATTTGTGATGTGTGTGTGTGTGTGTGTAAGCAGACAGCCGGTCAATATGGAGGGTGACACCTTTCCAAAGTTGTGAAGTGCTTTCTTGCAATACCATAAAGCACGGTGCTGTGTTTTGGCCGTCAGATGCATGGACTGATGGGTCGGACCAGCCTTTCTGGGTCGTACACGTCCCGACCAACTCAGCCTGTTACGACGTTTACTCACCGTGTTCTTTTGGATGATGCCCTTCAGAGTTAGAAAGGCAGCAGGCAGGCAGGCAGGCAGGTAGGCAGGCAGGCAGGCAGGCGGAGAGAGTCTAACTGAAAGGCGCCATCAAGTTGCATCATGGGAAATGTAGGTTCCTCTGATTTGGGAGCTTGGCCTATACTAAGGACAAAAAAAATCTGGATATCTTAGCATCTGCTGCATAGATTTTAACGATTGCTTTTTTTTAAATCAGGCTCTTGTAAGTTTCCAAACTTTATCTAAGTACAGAGCGAAATCACTGGAGTACCCCTTTAATGCATCCATTTTTGCCTTAACTTCACTTGTTTCACAGACTGCCCCATCCGCCATTAGACTACCACCAGTTTGTCCTCTCTCTCCCCCTCTCTCTCTCTCTCTCTCTCTCTCTCTCTCTATCTGTCTGACTTTCTCTACGTCTCCCTCGCTCACACGCCTCTCCAGCCTCACTGACTGTCTGTCTGTCTGTCTGTCTGTCTTTCCGTCCTTGTGCCCGGGTTTTTTGAGTTGGCGTGGTTCCTGTTTGTTTTCAGCCATTTTGGGGACTTGCAGTGCTCGTAACAAACTGCTTAAATGGCGTCCTCTTGCTTGCTTGCTCTCCCACTATGTCTCCCTCTGCCTCTCCCTCCCTCTCCCTATCGCTGGGCTTTGTGTATATAAAGTAGTGTGTGTGTGTGTGTGTGTGTGTGTGTGTGTGTGTGTGTGCGCGTGTGTGCATGTGTGTGTATGTGTGCGTGTGTAGAGAGAGGGAACAACACTTCCAAATAAAAAGAAGATTGGATTCAGTGGGGTGGGAGGGTGGGGGGCGGGTGGAGGGGGTCACTTGCTGGAAAAAAAAAAAAAAGAGCAAAAACACTAAGAATCGTGTGTCAGAGGCATAAACTGGAGTGAGAGAAGAGAGAGAGAGAGCAAGAAAAAAGGGGGAGTGAGTGAGGGAGAGCAAGCAAGTTCGAGTGTGAGAATCGCTCCTGCCCTCTGTCTTCACACACTGCTGCCTGTATATGTGTGTGTGCGCCGCCTCTCCCTGTGCTCGCTCGCTCTCGCTCTCGCTCTCGCTCTCTCTCTCTCTCTCTCTCTCGCTCTCGCTCTCTCCCTCTCCCTCTCCCTCTCTCTCCCTCTCTCACACACACACACTCAGACGTGCGCATACACAGACCAAGGGGGAGAGAGAGGGAGAGGGAGAGAGGGAGTGAGAGGGGAGAGAACACATCGCAGCAGAGATGCAGCAGGAGGTTTTCCGAGGTACGTTTTCTTGTATGCTTGCCTTCCTGAGAGACAGACGGAGAGAATAAGAGGAAGAGAGGCTGAATTCTGTTGTTTTCCTGCTTGTTTTTCTGCTTCACTCTGCTGCTGTAGCCGTAGTTGCTCTACGCGTCAAGAGGAGGAAAAAGGTTTTTTAATTTAACATGCGTGTGTTGGGGCGTGAGTGGTGGTGGGTGTGTGTATTTTATGCAGTGTGTGTTTGTGGAAGCGCATTTGTGTGCGTGTGTGTATGTGCCAGTTACAGGCCTCGTCTCCCTCATCCTCCCCTCTGTCGCTGGCGCACCACACAATTCTTTTTTCAAGAGCGATGACTCGCTTTGAGGTTGTGATGAAACTTTTAATTTATCGAAGCCCCTTGCGCCGCTGTGATTCACACCGCAGGTGTGTGTGTGGGGGGGTCGGGCAGCCTGCACATGTCAGCGCTGGCGTTAAACATGGTGTGATATTTGTTGTTGGGGTCTTAACATGGTGGGCCCCGTCTCCCACCCCTGCCCGTCAACTTACAGACAACCTTAGAGGAAGTGTTTTGGGAGAAAAACTTGTACGCAGGCGACGGTAAACATCTCTAGTTCCACGGACTGGTTCTGTCCTTTATTTTAATTTTGGGCCGCCCTGTTCGTCCTCCATTTTACCAGCCTGTTGTTTTGCGGGAGGTTGTCTCTCATGGAGCAGCAGAGGGCATATTGATGTCACCAACCCCGTTGTTGCTGCCCTAAGCCTCACTTTTTTTTTTCCAAAACAACAGAGCATCTGCTGCCAACTACTCCACATTCCTGGTTTCCATGGATGCCAAGCCAAGCCCCTGTGCTCAATGTATGGAAAATATGATCCACACCGCCACCGGGGCCGGGGTCATAGGTCAGACATTAGCAATGTAGTTTGATGTTGCGATGCACCGTTTCCACAGACATAAAAGTGTTTGCATGCAAGTCTTGCAGCTTGCGGGACGGAGCTGGTTGGCTTTGTTTACATTATGTTTGGGTTTTTTTTAATACCACAACATAAAGGATGTTGATGTTCAACAATTTAGTTGCTCTCAAGAAACTAGTGCAGTGCTTAATTTTCTCTGACCTGCCACAGTTACAAATGCAGTTTACGATAGTATTCTACTTTGGTTGAACCTTACTTATACTCAAATGTTTCTTGGTTGTTTTAGACTGAAAACTCCAGTGGGGATGTCACGCCCCCTTCAACTGGGACTCTGCATGAAATTGAAAATGATTTTGGGGAAATTACCTCAAAAAGGTCACTGGTGTAGTGTTACGGCTCTCCAGGGGTACTTTGTTTGGCCGTACGGCTTTTCAAAGCCTCCAATGATTCTGTTGCAGCGAGCAGAATTATGGGAATTACGTGCTGGGTTGAGAGCTAACAGACCGTGGAGAGGATGGCGTTTTAGACATGGGCAGGTTCGCTGGTGCGTGGAGCGGCATGCAAAAACACCACGATACGACAGTTTGCACATGGGGAGGGAGAGCAGAGGAGGGCGCACAGTCAGTCACGCTGAGAGGGATCAGAAAGACAAGGAAACCATGAAATGTGAACATGGAGGAGATGTGTTTGAAGTTACCCCTACCTCCCCCCGCACCCCACAACCACCACTGCCACCTCTGCTCAACCACTCCCCGACCCATACCAACTTCCCTTCCGCTTACCTCCTCCCTCCCCTTCTCCCCCCTTCCCTCCATCCCATCTGGCTGGCTCCACCATGCTCTCTTGGCCGGGGGGTTGCGGAGAGTTCAGTAGCGGTTCTTGCTAGCGATGCCCACCCCCACCCACGCACGCCCTCGTGCGCACACGTACAACCTCCTCTTCACAGACCAACTGCTGCTCTGATAGTTGGGCCCCTCTGGCTGCCCCTCACTGGGGAGAAAGCCTAACCGACACCTTCCTCTTGCCACATGCTCCTTGCCGCTGGCTCACCGGCTGGAAAACCGAGGCCCCCCACATTCCGCCTTGCAGACACCCCCCTTAACCTCTTTCTCTTGCACACACACACACACACACACACACACACACACACACACACACACACACATATACATACATACATATTATATATATATATATATATATATATATATATATATATATACACACATACACACTGACACCTAATTGATGAGATATGTGAATGCAGACAGTGACAATGCTTAAAAAAAACTGTGTAAAGAAGACATGCACATTTTCAGTCTACTTCCTGGTCCAGCTTTAACCTGCAGTTACTACTCCATCAGGTTACTGTAGCTTTGTGCAAACACAGGTTTCCTGTGCTATGAGTTATAATTACCAACATCTTGCGAGTGTTCACTGTGGGTTTGACCTCACAATGAAGTTTTTTAGATCATTAACTCATTTACAACCTGTCCGAGAGTCTGACTGCTCATGTTTCTTCATCGTTTTTCCGTTTTTTCGTTATTCCTACGTCTCGGAAACCAATATTTTTTCTGAGTAGTGATGGCGTTACATTCTGAAAATAAGAGCCAAGCTGGAATCGGAAATTATATTGTTACTACAATGTGGATGTAAATAAATTGGCACTAAAACAGTATTAAAAATGCACTTGGTTATGATCGGATTCGGTTGGTTTGCTCATGATTCCTCAAAAGTTATCGGACCGGACAGTTTAAAACACTTCATTTCCAAGCCAAATCAAGTTTTAGTCCGCATGCACTTTCTCTTTGAACTGAGTAATATTACAGCACTTGTGGTGAGTCTGTGGAGGACTCTCCTTTAGGATGGAAGATGGAAAAAAAAGCATGGTTATTGAAATCTAACAGTTATTAGACCGTCAGCACAAGTACCAGGTTCAGCGGAATAAACAGATTGCTCAATGGCTGGTTCAAGGCCTTGAGTTGGCGGAGCAGCCAAACTCCTCTGCTGCCCTGTGTTGTGTTATGCAAGGTCACTTCAGCAGTGACGTTTCCCAGTGACCGATTTGTCCATTTAAATTCAGCGGATTACTAACTGATGGCTTCCAAGGTCATAGTCATCCATGGGTTTTTCAGATGCTAATAAAAAAAGGAATCTCAAAGCCGATCGTAGAACTTTCACTGATTTGAATTGGTTCAAAAATTCAAGCAGACAAAAACGACAGGATTATTGAGCCAAACGGAACCTCTGCTTTTCCCGCTGATGAATGGTTTTAAAAGCTAAACTGAGCTGAGGGAGACTAATCTGCAAATTTATGCCATTTCCCATTAATTTAACATTGAAAAAGCAAAACTCCCAGAATCAAGAGTTGTCTTTTCTTTTTTTTCACCTGATATGAATACAAATTGAATCAGTGCCTGGCTACGCCACTGTGAGCAAAGAGCCTCTGTCATATGTAAGCCAATGTGTTTGGTGTAATGTGTTTTATGTTTACATGAGTCCAGTTAGTAATTTGTCCTGGTCCAGCTGAGCACCTGTTCGCGTGTGTGGTTTTGTAGTGCCACAAGTGTAAATACTGCAGACGAACACTTCACAGGCCAACGAACGTGTTTGTTTGTGCAGAACATCCTGTTGCAGAGAAGTGTGGGAACAGGGTTGCTGTTTATTTTGATTTTTGCTTGAGGGTCCTTTGCCACATTCATGGTCACATTTTTCTTTTTTTTTTTTTGGTGCCAAATGTGCCCGAATTATCGGGAAGCGAGTGCGATGACAGTGTTTTTCATGCACGTCATGTGCGCTCTCTGCGCGTCCAAGCAAATCCGGCACATTTAAAGCGTGTCAAAAGCTGCCTGTCACAGTCAGACAACGTGTTGTGCATGCTCCGCTTGTGCAGCGGCTGTGTGCGTCACAGGGAGATAAAGAAAGAAAAAAAAAAAAGAGCGAGGGGGCGTCATACGCATTTTCCTGTCCACAGCGCAGGCATCAGATGAGATGGTGAAATTTTTAGCCCTTCGCACCGTCTCTCGGTGTGTCCGCCCACTTGTAGCAGGCTGGCGCTTGCCATGAGGGATTTCCTGCATCTATCGCTCAGCAAATGTGACGGCGGAGGCCTGATTCAATACAGAGCAACAAAATACAGCCGAGCCTGGAGAGACACGATTTTTTTGCGCCCTTGTTTCTAGACACGTCAGATCGTCTCGCATTTGTCTCCATACGGCAAAATTATGTTCCGCTGCAACCAGTATGTCACCGCGAGACACTCCTGTTTTCCTTTTGTTGACTATACTCTATTCCACCTGCACCTTCGGTCTCAGTGGCACGTTGGCCTCGGATTCACCTTTTGGTTTTGAATGTCAAATTGCAAGTGGGTCCATCCACGTTGAACTGCTTTGTTTATGTCTGCGGGGCTTATATGAACATATGCACAGTGCTGTGTTAGACACGTGTGTGTGTGTGTGTGTGTGTGTGTGTGTGTTTGCGTGTGTGTGTGCGTGTGTGCGCGTGCGTGTGCGTGCGTGTTTGCCTGGGCTCCTGTCTGTCTGACAGTGCAGTGTGTCTGACTGTTCCTGTTTGAATCCCCCCTCACTCCCTCCCTCCCTCCTCTTCCTTTCTCCTTCTCTCTGTCTCTCACTAGCCCTCACTCTCTTTCTCTTTCTCCCTTTTTCTATCACCCTTTCACTCTGCCTCATCCTCACCCTTTCTCTCTCTCCCTCTCTCCCTCCTTTTCCCTCTGCAATAACAGTGCTGACCTAGTTTCTGCCTGTTCAGGGCTGCCTGTGGAATTTTACAGCGGCCTGCCTTCCTGGCTGCTTTGCTGCTTGAAAACGCAGGCAGAAAAGCATGACTGAGGATTTTTCATCTCGTCGCATCATTATGGCCATATACCGTCTCCGTTCTTACCCTTAATATGCATACCTAAACAAATGCAGCCATTTGTTCATAAGGACTAACTGCGAATTGCGTATTGCGTGTGAATCTGTGTGTATTTTATATGCGTAGAAATCGCTGGACTGCTTCCGCCGCCACGGCGGTTGAATTAGAATGGAAATGAGAATAGCCTGTCGCTCATCTTCTGTAGCTAAGCTGAGATTGTACCGGATGCAGAGGGCGGAAAAACTGTCGGTGCGCATGCATGCAATCTCCCTCCCTCCCATCTCCTCTTCCCCTCTTTGCCTTCACAAATAAGTGAAGGCAAAGAGTCATGCCCGGCAAATACTAGCCAATGCCAGGAATGGCTAACAAGGCCCCTGCTCAAATAGCAAGAGTGCGGGACAATTTTTTTTTTTTTTTACATGCGTTTGGGCCACGAATCCAAGTCAACACTCTATTCTGAGGGAAATCTTGATTAAATCTGAGCGCTTTCCAATTAGGCATAGGGAATGTTGTGTCACAGCCGAGCGAGATGGATCTCTGGAATGCCTTTCCGAAGGCTTGGCTGTGGCACGCTGAAATCTAAACCAGCACCGCCGCAGATTCATTCCTTCCCCCTACCCTCTCCCTCCTTTCACTCACCATTCCTGGCTGAGCTGTTGGGTGTTCAGCATTGCTAGGGCATTCAGTTTTCTTAGCCTTTTCTCAAGTGTTCCACGAGCGCCATGGCTGCCTCTGCAAAAGCTTCAAATGTAATGTAAATTTTAGCTTTATGTCCATTTTTGTGTCGTGGATGATGTCTACACTGCTGACATGTTCGTTCTAATTTCTCTTTCAGATTTCGGGGCCTGGTCATGGTGTCCGGTGAAAAGGTATGGAACCCCCTCCACGCGGGGCTTATTCAGTCACCTCTGAGTGAACAGCACCTGGCAACTGGGCTAACACGCCCCTGCAACTTCACACATACTGCAACCAAGGACGCCACGTGCCACCAGAGTCAGCGGTTGATACCTTTGTCTTCCCTACCACTGTCATTAGTGGCTCTAGACACCCTTCCGACCGCCCAGGCCTCCTCACCCTCACACCCGCCTGTCAATTTGTACAGCTCGAATAAAACCCAAGGACTCCACAAACCTGCCTGGTCTCGTGGGGTGGCCTCCCAACTTGAAGAGGAGGAGGAGGAGGAAGTGGAAACTGAGCAGTTGGAGATGAAGGGTAAAAGGCATGGAGGCCGGGGAGACGCCATGATGGAGGACAGGCTAGAGGACATGACTGATGGACCTAAAAATGCAAAAATCACCCTAAGCTTCCCACTCAGTGCCGCCCCTCTCCCAGCCTCTCTGACATCTCCAAACCACTGTCGGAGCTCCTCCTCTTCCTCCCCTTCCCCCCACCGACGGCGTCCCTCCTCCAAGAGCTCGGATGAGGGGTCGCTGTGGAAACTGGATGCGACCATGGATGTAAAGCACAGACCTTTTAAGCCCCCGAGGCACGACAGCTCTCCGTCCTCTTCACCCTCCTCCTCCTCATCTCCCATGACTGTTCATGCACTTATCCGGAAGGATATAAAATCTCCACCTCCCCTGAAGTGCTCCAAACTAAACCCAGAGACTCATTTTCAGAGGTCACCCCCGAGATCCTCCAGCGGGTCTTTAGGGGGCTGTTATGGTGTAGATGGATGGGATGAGAGGCACAGGGTTGCCAACGGTACAGTTTCGCCCTCTCAAACTGCCCAGATCCTCTTCAGTCTGGGCACATCAGCCTATCAGAGAGGCGGGGACGCAGAGAGGAGAGAAAAAATAACGGGACGACCGGCTGGGAAAGTGGGAAGCCCTCATGGGCCAAGCCTTCACCCTCCCGCCCTCCACCTCCCTCCTCCCTTACCACTGCCTCATCCTCCACCATCTGAGGGTCTAACTGCACCCCCCCACTCATCATCCTATTCTCCTAGTGACAGTCTGAAGCCCGAGCTGATTTGTGGGGTGTGCCATCGACTTTTCAGCTCGGCCTCCTCCCTTACAGTCCACATGCGGCTGCATCGTGGCAGCCGTGCCCTCAGCTGCCGTTACTGTGGCAAAGTCTTCATCCACAGCAAGAGACTGCAGTCCCACGAGGCCTCCTGCAAGTTGCCGGGCCTGCCCTCCAAGAGCATGTGCCCTCCGTCTCTCACTGTACACCCAAAGGAGGAGCCGCTGGAGGAGGGTGAGGTGAGAGTGGAGGGGGGAATGATTGTGGGAGAAACGGACATGAGTAAGGTGCGGCCAGGGAAGAAGGCACGGAGCCTCCTGGCGCGTATCCAAGGTGATGATGCAGCAGCCGCAGAGTTACTGGCGGGCGATGAGCACCATTTTGTGAAGGTGGTAGATGGCAATGTCATTTACTTCTGCTCTGTGTGCGAGCGATCCTACATGACCCTGTCCAGCCTGAAGCGTCACTCCAACGTGCATTCATGGCGACGCAAGTATCCGTGCCATTATTGCGACAAAGTTTTTGCCCTGGCCGAGTACCGCACAAAGCACGAGGTGTGGCACACGGGAGAGCGGCGCTACCAGTGCATCTTCTGCTGGGATGCTTTCGCCACCTACTACAATCTCAAAACACACCAGAAAGCCATTCATGGGATTAATCCCAGCCTCATCTGCAGTGAAAAGACAGCGAATGGCGGCTATAAGCAGAAAGCGAATGCCCTCAAGCTCTACCGCCTTCTCCCCATGCGTTCACAGAAGAGACCCTACAAGACGTACAGTGACAGTTTGCATAACGGCCTGCTTCTGCCACCAAATGAAACACCTCCCCTCTCCCTGCCTGGTCTGGGCTGTGCTCTGGGC
Organism: Scophthalmus maximus; assembly: GCF_022379125.1. Lineage (NCBI taxonomy): Eukaryota > Metazoa > Chordata > Actinopteri > Pleuronectiformes > Scophthalmidae > Scophthalmus > Scophthalmus maximus. Next base: position 4,352,205 of record NC_061526.1, read on the forward strand.
CCTGGAGACCTGCAGAGCCTCATCAGTGGAGGCCACCCTCATAGTGTTAAGCCTGACCCAGATGCCTTCCCCGATGACTTCCCTGTTTCTGTGGCTGCAGAACACAGGGACCTCTCCGCACTAACACCCCTCCCCCAAACGGACATGCCCCAAGTTAAAAAACACGAGAGTGAGGCCCTAGAATCAGAGCCAGGGCGAGGCAGTGGCAGCTTCAAAATATCTAGCAGCAACAAAACCAAAACTCCCAAGACTGGTAAGGGCACAGAAACAAGCATGCCCTCTGTGATAACATATGGACATACAAAACCCTCCGTCATAGTTCATGGAACAGCAGTGTCATCCTCTGTCATCGTGCATAGCAACCGGGTTATTTCTGGAAGCGAAAAAAGCCCAATAAGCAGCCCATCCCCTGAAACCAGCAACAGCCAGACTTCACACAAGGGCAGCCCCAAGCCAATTAAAAAGCAAAGGGATAGTACAGATAGCTATAGAAAGAGGTCAAGAGACAGTTCAGATACCACAGAGGAGAGTTCAAGAGGTGGGCACGAGGCAGAGACAGGAAGATTATTTCACAAATCACGCAAGCCCCACAGCAAGAGTGACACCTCTTTCTCAAAGCAGCTGCTGGAAGGAAAAGAGGCAGGGCCACTGTGCCAGATTACTGTACGTATCGGTGAGGAAGCCATAGTCAAGCGCAGCATCTCCGAGACAGACCTCAGGAGAGACAAGAGCCTTTCTCCCCCAAAAAACAGACGGAGTGAAACGTCATCTGTGCGGGACGTCAAAGAGCCACGCCACTCTCACTCCCACCACCATCACCACAAACACCGTCTGCACCGCAGAGCCAGCATGGAAGCAGAGGGCGAGAGGGAAAGAGGAGACGCGGAGGAGGAGGATAGGAAAAAGACCTGCAAATCCCCTGATCGAGTAAGGGAGTACTATTTCCGTCAGGAGGTGCGTGAGCAGGAGAGTGACAATGACACAGAGGATAATTTATGGCGGCCTTACTACTCCTACAAGCCTAAGAGAAAGGCCCAGGCACATCTGCAGAGGGTCAAGAGCTGGCAGAGGAAACTGAAGTACAAGCGTTCCATCCGGCTAAAGAGGAGGGCAGAGAGGCTCAAAAACGGCGTAAATAAAGAAATGGAGAAATCGCAAGACGAGGAAGAGGATGGGAAGATGGAGGAGCCCCGGAAACCATCAAAAGCTAACAGAGTCAAGGGAGAGGGGAAAAAGAAAGACTTTCTCTCTGCTCCTTTAAAGGAGAAGAACAAAGACACAGAGGAACGGGTGAAGGAGGCCTGTCATAAGGTTTCCACCAGTCCTCTGCACTCTCCAAAGCCTCCTCTGTCTACCTCAGCGGCTCCTATGGGAATAAAGAGGCGGCCTTGGACTAATGGCAACGCAGCAGAGTGTGGTACATGTGGCCGCTGGTTCTCAAGCCCCAGGAAGCGAGACAAACACGAGCTGAGCCATCTGCTGGAGTTTGTCTGCCTCTTCTGCCGAGCCACTTTCCCCTCAAGGGACAAGCTGGAAGATCACCAGAGAGCCCAGCATCCCAAGCCCGCCGAGGCCCCCTCTGTGCCCCCTAAAGTGGCACTTGGTGAGCAGGACGATGGCGTCGTGATCAAAACTGTGCCAGAGTTTGCAAAGTTTGACGAGGAAAGGGGGGGGCAAGGGGTGTTTGTGGGGAGAAGTTCTAGTCCAAGTCGCTTAAGCAGAAGAGCATTATCACGACACACCTGCTCACAGTGTCATAAGGTGTGCAAGACATCCTCGGCATTGACTCGCCATATCCGACGCCATGAGTTAAGCAGTTCCCCAGAAAGAGAAACGGAAGATAAAGCCTCAGAGCCAAAAACAGCAGAGACAGTTATTAACGATGTTAGCAGAGACTCAGAGATCGAAAAGGGACCGTCTCCCAGTGCTCTCTCTGTTTCAGTTATCAGCTATTCAACACCAGACCCGCCCAGCAGCAGCGGCGGCGACTGTCTGGCATTGCAGCCGCACGCCGACCAACTCGGTGAACCGACAGCTGAACACCAGAGGTCAGAATCCAGAGACAAACCTGAGCTAACAGCGCTCACACGTCCAGCTCCTGAGAGAGAGCCCAGCCCACAAATAGCAGACCCTCCGTTTGAAAGTCACGCTAATCTCACGCCCACAAAATATGAATTCACATCCGCCGCGCCCTCTGCCCTCCAGAGTGTGCTCGTCATGAACGGACCCGAATGTCTGGACTACCGCAGCCCCAGCAAAAAAAGCCTAGACAGCCAGATCCACAGAATACAGAGCCCTGTGCACATCGTGGCATCCGCCAACACCTCTCCAAATGTGCCCACGACGTCACAGACCAGAATAACCGCTGCTGCTGCTGCTCCTGTTGCCATGACAACAGCTCCCAGCTCAGAGGGTGGATTCGTGAAACGGGATGGGGTCATTATGGACAGGGAGCGGCGGGCTGGGAGTGGTATATTTCCGCACGCAGGTTATGAGGAAGCACCTCTGGTCCGTGATCTCAGAGTTCAGTCACTGTCCAGGAGTCCCTCCCCCGATGAAGCACAAGACCTGACCATGTCCTCCATACTAGCGAGGGAGCGGGAGATGGAGAGGCAAAGAGAGAAAGAGAGGGAGCTGGAGAGACGGAGGGAAAGGGAGAGAGAGAAAGAAAGAGAGAGAGAGAGGGCCCAGCAAATGACCAGAGTTACTCATGCCCCAGAAGAACAAATTGCTCTGTTGGTCCCGAAAGAGGAGCCTTTGAGTCCTGTGCCATCCCCCCAGCACATCCCCACTCCAACCACTATGAATGGACCCTCCTCACACAGGCACACTCCCAAGTCCCCATGTCGGCCCCCCTCAACCATTGGACTGTTAGCCCAGGCCAACCGTCAGGTTCACTCCACTTCACAAGGACTCGACAGGCTCACACTGCCCACTGGAGCAGCTGGTGCCAGCGACCGCCCCTCTGCCCACGCTCTGCTTCTCCCCCGAGCCCCCCAGCCACCTGAGCCCGAGTACCACGACACTGTTTCTTCCAGAAATTCCCAGCAGGGGGCCGCCACCCCAGTGGGATACCATGCCCAGGATTATCCCCTACCCCTCATTGTGCCGGACAGCTACCACTCTGGTAAGAAGCAGGAGGAAAACCTGCTCATGTCCTCCTATCCTCCTGGAGCTCTTCCCTTTGGCCCGCTGGGAAAAATGATGGTCCCTAATGGCGGGGACCTGGCCAAGCTGCCATTTTACCCAGACCCTTACCAGCTGCTCTACGGGCCCCAGCTGCTGGCCTACCCCTATAACTTAGCAGCTCTTCCTGTGGCTCTGAACATGATGGCACCTGGGGGGGACAAGGTGGAGCCTCTGCCTTTCCTTCCAGCCATCTTCAACTACGCAGCTGCTGCTGGGCCCTACATGGGAGCGGCCCCCCACCCGCTCGTGGCCAATCCCAGCCTGTACAGTGGCAGCAGTGGCAGCAGCAAGAAGCAGCGGGACAGCAGCAAACCTTAGGACAACAGAAGCACTTATGAGGAATATATTCCAAAGGGGACGGCCTGGCCTGTTTAGGATGAGCGGGAGGGGTGCATGCTCGCTGGGTCACTGACTACACTCGCACAGTACCCCTGCCTCTCTTTTAGTCAGTAGAGATCAGGGCTAGGCATTAAATCAGGAGGAGCTGCCGAAGGGAGGAGGAGGAGCAAAGAAACGGGGAGGAGAGGCCCATAATAATCCAGTGACGTATCATTCCTCCCCCCCTCTCTTTACTCCTGCTCACCGTCTCTCCGCGTTTCTCCCGTTTTGCTGTAGTGTGTCATAGTTCTTAGAGCTTGATTAATCCTTCCTCTCCGACTCATTATATTATCTATAATATAAGAATAAGACCTGCTAACAGGGTGCGTGTTGCGTTGGAAAAAAAAAACGAGTTCAGTCTGCTTCCCTTTATAGTCACCGCAAAAACGAGGATAAACACTCTTCAGGGAAGGCTTGTGTGGGCAACGATGAGCGACGAGACATGAGTTTTTTCGAGGAGGAGAATGCAGGTGTATCCTGTCATTAAATGTGTGAGCATGTACGTGCACATGTATGTAGGGGTGTGTGCATGCAGAGGCTGGCTTAAGCTGCGTATGTGTGAAAGTGTGTGTGTGTGTGGGTGGGTGTACGTGCATAAATGGCTAGATCATTCCGTGTCAGACGCACACAGTGTTCCTACTCTAGTTGGAATGGCTACTGTAGGTCAATGTATAGAAGTGCATTTAGAAGTGATTCCTCATATCCAAAATCATTTAGAAGTCAATTCTGTGGCTGAGCGCGAGGCAACGACAGCGACGGATCATCTGAGCTTCTAAAGGCTCAACTTAACCCTGTTACTTTGTGGCCAGATGACGCTGTAGGATCTGTGTAGCATTCACCATAGTTTGTACCTTATGTGCACAAAATAGAAAAAAGTAGTGGTCACTCAAAGGGGACACTCGTAGCTGCTTCGGATATGTAGCTGGCCACTGGGTAAGAATTGAAGGCTGGTAGACCATTGCACTTCCGTTTTTCATCTCATTTCCTTCACAAGCGAAAGAAAAAAGGAAAAGAATTAAAGCAGTCAGCCTTCACCTTGCGTAGCTTTCACCTCCTTGATTGGAAGAGGCAAAAAAGGCTCTGTTTCCTAAGCCGGGGAAGAAGAAAGCGACAGGGAGGAAAAAGACAAAAAAAAAAAAAGGATTCAGGGTATTGATCTATTTCTGGATAGGAAAAGAAGTATATGGGCACAAAACTGTTGGGAGTCCGAAGGCCCCATTTGGGGGACAGAAAAAGTTCCTTTTCCCCTACTGATGGGAGATTGGAAATAGTCTGAACTGTTTCCCCTCCCGCCCCGTGTCATTTGCTAAGTGGTAGGGAAAGGCTGAGCTTAGCAGCCAAAGTGGTGGCCGAAACTCCCCCAGGCGCCCTCCTGGGGCCTTTTCGTTGTGTAATGTTCTCTCTATATGTTTGTTCTGTTAAACTCTGTTGATGTTTATGTTGTTTAGCCCTCTGACCAGATGGAAAGTGGCTTCAGTGAAAAATGGGGGGAGTGAACTTTAAAAATATGAATGTAAATTTAGTCATGAGGTTAATGAAGTACAGCTACATTAATGGTAGAGTCGGTTTCAGTTCCTTTTTTTTTTGTTTCAGTTTTTGACACAAATAACCTGTTAAAGAACCGTATAACGTCTGGTATGCATATATACAGTAGTCCTAGGAACATGTCAGTAAACTTGGGTTCTGTATCCACAAAGCATGAGCAACACTTGCTTCCTTACCGTTTATATCCTCAGCAAATCTGGCACTGTGCGCACAGCTTTTGTTTTCCGTTTCCTTTTTTAAAAAATATTTTCTGGTCTTTTAAACGTCCATATCTCTGTCATTATTATTACTATTTTATTTTATTTTTGTTATCAAACACAGACCACAGCTTTGGAGAAGTTCCACAAAACTATCTGCCACATTTGCCACTATTTAAGGAGCCGCTCTCATCCCCCCTCCTCATACACTTGCACACTGCACCTCTGAACGACGTACACGCAGTGTGTTTCAGTGCACGTGCGGGGCGATGGTACTGGGGCGGGCAGGAGTGTTGAAACACACACACACACAGCGTGACCAACTGAAGGGGCGCACAAGCGCCCCCCCCCCCCTCCCCCTCGGGTGTGGTTACAAGCCTTTTGCGTGCATCGAGCGCGCATCGTGAACGAGAGTGAGTGATCGCGTGAATAAGAAAACCAAAATAAAATCTGCCTAAGCAGCATATCCCTCTGCAGTATATGGGCCACCTGTATTTTTTTTTGTTTTATAAATTTTTTTTTGTTATTGTTGTTGTTTGACACTTATTCTGTGGGTTAGTTTCAGTGTAAAAAAAGCCTCACTGTCTCCAATATACTATCTCAAGTCATTCCTGCAGATGGACATTGTTTGTGTTTTTTGGACCATTTCTTATGCCATAGTTTGCCATCACGGTTTTTCACACAGACCAAAGGCATGCAACTCAACGTATTGTAGTGACTGGACTGGAATCTGGTTGTGATATACAACTCTTTGCTGTCTGTTTTAGTTCAAATGAATGTGCCTCTGCTTTGATATTTAAATAATTATCTATAGTGAGACGTGGATCTGCCAGATTTCAACTGTTAAGGTGCCTTGGTATGGCATAAGAAATTTGACATGGCAAAATGGGACGTTTTTCCTGGAGAAATGACGAGTGTGATTTGGAGATAGATGTCATGGCTTTGTTTGCTACGGAGCGGTTCATAGACGTAGGGGTGTGGCTAAACTGTTTTTGGTATTGTGTACATGTCTAGGGTAATACTGTGCCATATAGAGCCCACAAAATATGTTAATGTTATTTTTAAAAGATGTTTTAATGTTGCCTGATGACTTTGTCTTTAGATTTGATACAAAGGCTTGTAGCCACAGCTCTCCCAAAGTCTGTAGTCTCCTTTTTTCCCCGATACTCTCCTTGTTCTCTCTCTCTCTTTCTCTCTCTCTCTCGCTCTCTCTCTCTCTCTCTCCTCTCGTTTCCGTCTCCCATTCTTTCTCTTTGCTGCAATCAAACAAAAATAAAGTATTAACCTGATGACCCAATGAAATCAGCTCTCGTCTGGTCTCATGTTTTTTTTTTTTCTTCCCCAAATTGTCTCTGTCAATTGTTACATGTTGATTCAGAGTTTTAAATATGAACCGTGTGCTTAAAGTTGGCAGATCAAATCCTTTACACTTCCTTTAAGCACATATTCAATTGTTTTATATGGATGCGGTTTACTTCGAATATCTTCTCTGTTTCCACTGGTGCATGTCGTTACCTATCTTTGGATATATATTCCACGGTGTTTTCTATTTTTAATAGTATCAACAACAGCGCACATTCATGTTTATTTTTGAAAAAATACACTGTGTCCCAGGGTTTTTTTTCGCAGACATGTAAAGCAGAGGCTGATTACAGCTTCCTTCCTCTTGGCAGAGTCAGGAACTGATTCTTTTTTTTTTTGCCGCCACCACCACCACCACCACCACCACCATCATCATCATCATCATCATCATCATCAAGCACTTTCCCACCAGTGACACTCAGTGGTTTTAACAGGAACGGTCAGACGAGTGACTCGTTCATTTTAACACTCCTGTAAAAGTCGACTAAGGATGGCCTGCTTGAAAATGTCGGAGATTGACTTCCTCTGAAAACACTGATGATGACTGAAATTTCATTGATTTCTCCAAATTTTAACCATGAATTGTGAAGAATGGGGGGGGGGGGGCTCTTATCTACTGGAGTCCATCTCTTTACGGGATCACACCAGCACCGACACCCGGCCATCGTGTGTACTCGACACTCAATTGCGACGGTACACTGTTGACGGGCGTCTCAGCTGGTGTGATCACATGTCAAGATTGTCTCTACCGACGGTCTTAGGCGTTTGTGACGTCAAAATGAAAGCGGCACATGTACTCAGTGACTCTTTACAGGCATGTGCAAATGGTGGGCGACGGTTTTTCGGCGTAATTTGACTTCTTATATATTGACTTCAAACGCTCAGCAGAATAACGGATTGTTTGCTGATCTATTCTCTCTCTGTGTGTGTTGCACTTTTCCCAGCAGGCCTGTTTCCCAGTTATCGCAGCCTTCCTGGAAGGAGCCTGTATCGCAGGAATGCAGCCTGAAGAAGAAAAAAAAAAAAGAAAAAGAGAAGAGTTTTGTGACCCGCCGTTCCCTCATCCCCCTACGACACATGCACACATTGAACCAGGGGCAGCGGCGGTGAACAAAGTTCCTGTGTAATGGGTAAACACACATCACAGGTCCGGCTAAGTTCAATCACCCAGCCTGCAATTATGCCCACGCTGGAGCCACCGCAGACGCAGGGGATCGACCAACTGATAGAACTGCACACTTCAATCGTCGTGTTTTTTAATGAATTTGGAGGGATTTTGAATATTAAAACAACCCCCAGCCGACACCTTCTCCTTCTTTCACTCTGTACTTCTTCCCTGTGCCATGTGTTTGCTTTCTGCCCTCTTGTGTTTTTCTCGCCCGCCTACTACAGCAAACTTCCTGTGAGTCACAAGCACTCCCTCCTGGGGATCGATGGCTTGCACTGACCATTGGAAATTTGCCCCCTGGACCCCAGGACGGCCTGCCAGCACACAACAACGCTCCACGCACACACCCACACACACACACACACACACACACACACACACACACACACACACACTGGTGTAGAATCTCTCTCCTCTCCTCGTACCACCATCCACACCTCAGGGTAGTTTGGAGTTCGCGGACCACCCAAGGGCCTTAGGACACTGCACCGCACGCCGCGAGGCTTGGGTGGGTGAATGCACTGGAGGATGGCCCTGCTCGGCAAAGCCATGGCAGATGGACTGCTGCTCACTTTGGGCCTCACTCTGCTGGCGTGTGGAGCCAGGGGGCAGGGGAACGGACGTGGTATGGTAGGTTCAAATGCAATGCAGTAAGTATAATGGGACATTAGTGTGTGTGTGTGTGTGTTCTGCTGGCGAGCTCTTCTTGGCGAGAAGTCTTGTGTGTATCCATTGGCCAAGTTTTAAAAAAGAAGAATAAAGAAAAATACATTTGAAGACAGTGTGTACAAATTATCTTTTTACTCACTGAAATCAAAGGAAAATGCCCCACAGTCAATAAGTAGTTGGAAATGTCTGTCGCAGAGTCTCGGATGCTATTTCAAAAAGATTGTAATGGTGCAAAAAAGTTCTCCTAAAACAACCTCTATAACAATTCTGTGTTTTATAGACATTAAGAAAATGGAGGATAGATATTAACTTAATAAAACTAACACTTTGCTCGGTTTGCGGGAAGAAAAAATCAATCAGCGCCAAATTGATCCTGTCATATCTTTGATTACCACTCAGGAATTTGAATGACAACCCCCCCCCCCCCCCCCCCCCCCCCCCAATATGTTGTAATCAAGGTTTTTAAAGTTGAATCAATAGTTTTGAATAAGATCATAAATGCCTAATAACATTCATTCGGTTTAATGGGAATTTAACCACAAACTAATCAAGATATATGACAAGAACATGCAAAAAAAACATGCAGGGATTAATGGATGAGGATAACAGAGATAAGATCTAGTGATAAACGAGTCGCTCTGTGTTTGCCAGAGAGAAGTATCAGGCGGGGCCACCGTCTACCTCGGCCAGGACAGAGACATCTGGAGGCCACTGATCCACACAACAGTCAACCTCAGTGAGGTCAGCAGGTACGTCAGCAGCAGCACCAGGAAGGCTCCGTGTCCGCGGCGCCACGGAAAAAATTCTGTGGTTAGGGACGCGAAAAGAAAAAGGCTCTTGTGTATTTGAAAAAAAAAAAACATCGAGCAGGCCCTTTGAGAAAAAAACTTTCAAAAACAAGACCGAGTGAACACAAGTGGCAGGGCATGGGGAGGAAATTCCAGGCCCACTGGGAGAATTTTTTTTTTCCTGGCTCCTGGCTCCCTTATACTCGACAGCATAACTATTACATAAACCATGATTATATTCCCCAACTGCGGGCCCCTTAGGTCTATCATATCTACCTTTTCAACGCCCTCTTGCAGTGACACTGCTGTGGCCATAGCATGGGTCAATATGGTCGGTCGGCTTTAAAGTTCAAAAAAAGGAGAAAGTCAAAAGAAGTCGAGGAAAAAGGATCTTTTCCCCGCCTCCATTGGACGCCAATTCGAATCCCTTCTCTTCCCTCTCCGCAGCATCAAATCGTCTTTTCAGGTGCGAACGTTCGACCCGGAAGGTACAATATTCTACGGCGACACCAAGGACGGAGAGGACTGGTTTGTTCTGTCCCTGAGAGACGGCGTCCCCCTGATGCAGATCAGCAAAGATGGCATGTTCGTCAGCGTGGCAGGCGGCCCCAAACTCGACGACGGGAAGTGGCACACGGTGAGTTCCGGCGGCCGAACGGGGCAACAAAAAATAAATAAAATGAATGAATTTGTTGACTTGAGTCGGAGCTCTGCGGTCTCAACGTCTTGTTCTCCCGGTGCCGCCAAGCTGGAGGTGAGCAGCCACGGGAAGTTTGTGATCCTCAGGGTGGACGGCTCCAGTGGGCTGGAGGTGGGCATGCAGTCCAAACGGACGGAGGAGGTCATTTCGGGGGAACTCCGGTTGGCTCTCGGCGGCATCCTGATCGACAAGGACAACATGATTGTTGAGGTGAAGCTCTTTCTTCCTTCCTTTCTTTCTTTCTTAGTTGTTTGGTGGTGACTGGATCCACTTTTCCTCCCCAACATACAGTATGTACAGCGCATATTTCTGCTGTAAGCATCCACCAATGCGCTCACAAGGAAGGTGAACGCAACAAGCCAACTCCTTTATTAAAGGAAAAAAGCTCTCCCCTACATGATTTGATATCAACGTTCAGTCAATTATCTTTTGCGACGTGTAATTCCATTTCCCTTTGCTACTCTGTCCTTGTTTTGCTCTACATATGTCGACTGTTTCTATGTGGTTGCGTCAACTGCACCTGAGGAGAGAGAGAGAGAGAAAAGGGAAAATAGGTGGTTCAATCTCCTTCGCACAAGTGTGGCGAAGAGATGACCGCGGACAACCCTTTAATGCTGAACATTTCCGAACCGTCTACGCGTGCCGGCTCCATTCCATTCGCTGTTTCGTCCCGCAGTTCATCCATCGCCCCTAAATCCAAGTGTTGCACTCTTTGCCGTAGTTCCAGCCGCAGATGGACGGCTGCGTGCGGGAAGGCAGCTGGCTCAGCCACAGCGTCCCCTGGGAGACGGAGGCCGACGAGCTCTGGCCCTGCTATCCAAACATCCAGCCCGGCAGCTACTTCCCTGGCGCTGGATTCGCCATTTTCAACACCTCAGGTGGGAACACCGCGCTCGGTTGTGCGCGAGATGGGCAAGTGCTAACACTTCATTTAACAGCAAGTTTTTCCACCTGGCCTGAATAATGTCATCTGAGGTATAAATGATACATCCCTTTTTTTTTTTTTAAATCTCTAATGTAGTTTGGATGGATGACAGGTCACTCCAACACAAATTCTATTGATCACGCTAGTTATTCTTTTGTGCTTTCGCAGTTTTCCCTGTTGACACAGACAACGGCGTCAAGATTGAATTGGCGGGAGATTTCAGTCAGATGGACGGGACCGTTTTCAGCTTCAAGGCTCCTGGGCAAGAGCTGACTGTCGCTTTAGTGGTCAACAACGACACAAAGGTACGCACACGCATCAGACATGAGTGAAAGTGAACTCAGTAATTATTCCTACCACACTGTACGGGTGGCTTCACAGCTCTACGGAAAAATTTTCTCCAAGTAGGCGGGGGACCACCGGACAAAGCCATTCATGCAAAGTTGTTTCTTCTGTCTCTGTCTGGAATTCGCAGGAAGTCACGCTCACTCTGGGTGAAGAAAAGATCAGCATGAGAAAAACTGTGAAGAGACTGGTGATAACCTTTCAGACAGAGATGCTGCAAGTGTTTCAAGAGGAGCCCAAGCTCACTGAATTGAAAGCCATTTCGTTGACGAACCCCGGTGTTTTGAGCACGTGGAGAGAGGGCCGCCTCGCCATTGGATCTCTCCTCGGTGAGATTAAACAGCAAATGCCAAATTGTCTGTACAGCTGCGGGCATACGTATTTTCAAATTTAAGGTGTGATTGTCCCAAAAGAGGGATTGGTTCTAGACAAGGTTCATAGATAAATACATCAATGTGGTAAATAATGGTAATTGTGAAATACATATCAGAATTCAGAGGCATGCAATCCAAGGTCACGTCATTTTTTTCTTCTTTTCGTTTTCCATTTTAAAAGGCGATGGTGAGGACAACGTTGGCTCCCACTTTTTGACAGGCTGCCTGAAGAAAATCCAGGTCCAAGGGAAAGATTTGGATCTGGATTCAGCCGCCATGCGCAAGTCAGTCTCTTCTCACAGCTGCCCGGCATAAACAGTGTGCATATATAATATGTGGTGTGGTGCGTTTGCTGTAGATGCCTTTTGGGTGCAAATTTCTCTGTATGTAAAGTGCAAAATTGGAGATTCAGACGCTGTGATTAAACTCTAATGAGAACTACTGGCCAGAGTGCAGGAGAGAAGATATGTAGGACATGGATTTTGCCCCCTCTAGTGGAGTTTTAAAGACAGTGTTAGGTGCGTCATCCACTTGGCATTAGGATACCATTTAATCCGATAATCTGATAAAAAATACATTTTATCACATAAGGGGAAAAAAAATCGGACCTAATTTTCTTTCTCTTTTTTTCCAATATATAAGTTTAAATATATTGCACGTAGCCATTATCTGCTACGTAAGCAGTAAAAAGAACAAACACTCAATTTGTCTGGTGATGCCGCAGGTCTATGACCCCAAATGATCAATATAAATCTGTTGCAGAATAACTTGAAAGAGATACAGTTACAGAGATACGGTGGAATGAGCTCTGAGAGCATAAGCGGAGCTAAAGCACATTTGTAAGAAGAAAATGGTCAAAAAATGCTTCTTGAACATTGTACATGTCTGATCTGGAGACTCTGTTAAATGTTTTTGCAGGCTAAAGAGGTTCGTTAAATCCAAGTTTTTCCAAACTTGTTTCCCCACACACTGAAAGGGAAATAGATGCGTTCAACACAGACATTGTGATGAACACAGCCTGCCTGCTGTTGTCACTGTTTTTGTGTAGTAGTTTAAGCACAAGTTAAGACGGAGATAAGATCCCATCACATATTATGGTCAGCTATTGCAGAAAAACCAGGGAACTCCAGAGGGCTATTTTTTTTTCTCCCACTGTACATTAATATTGCATCAAATTGTTAAAGTAAATGAATCAAGTAAACAAAAAACAACAACAACAGCTTCAGAGCTTGTTTCCTTCATTAAACTGGAGATTTGGCAACTAGATTCATTCTCCCACTTCCATTTGGGGACATATGCATCTATGTGCTGGATTTTCAGCAAATCAACTGAATTACAACAATATATATATTTTTTTTATTATTTGTAATAAAGGCCTGTGGAGGCCTTAGTCTAGGACCAAACATTAAAACAATTCAAAAACGAAAGAGGACTAAAATAAATATATCATACAAAATTATTTGATTTAAAATGTCAAGTTATGCTCAATTTTTTTTCCCATTCCAAGTAACAAATAATGATAAACATGTACATATTAAATCGATCTTATAGTTTTCCCACACAAGGGTGTGGTGTGGTTCTGTCGTAGCGTTGGTGGTGAGCTGCCGTATGTCATAACGTCACTGTCGCAAAGCGTGACTGTCGCGAACCACTGGCCGCCCATTGAAGATGGCGGCGGAGCTGCATCCGCGGAGCGGAAAGCTGGTCGGCCTGTCCAACTCGAACCGAACCGCCCGGCGCAACCAGCCGGGCCAGGAGTTCAACCATGGCCTGGTGCTCAGCAAGGAGCCGCTGCGGGACCGGGACGTCTTCACCGTGCGCATTGACAAGAAGGTAAACAACAACAGGCCGCTGCTGCCGCTGAGCGGGGCCAGAGCGGCGGGAGCAGCGGGAGCGGGGCGCTGGTGGGACGGGCCGGGGGTCTGTCACTGACCGGCCGCAGTGAGGGAGCCCCCCCCCCCCTCCCCGCTTCTCGGGGCGGTTCATACGGCGTGACAGCGAGCCGCGGGGGTGGCGGCGATTGTTCGGCGGCGAATTACACTCTCAGCCACAGATTCGACCGGGTCAGAGAGGCGTTTATAAACCCCGTCTTATGTGCGGCGGCGTCAAACGGATCTCCGAGCTAACCACGACCTGCCCGCGGCGCCTCGGCGCAGGCGGTTAGCTATGCTAATGAGCCGCTAGCAGCAGCAGGCGGTCCGGTGCCCGGCTAGCCGGGGCTAGGCTAGCCTCACCCGGGAGGCGCTACAACGGCGGCTCCGGTCGGTGTTGTGCGGAAGCATGTGACATGTGGTCCGCGGGGAGGCTGTCAGCCTCCTCATGGTGCTGCAGTGCCGCTATCAGATCGGGCTGTCACAGCGACTCCGAGCTTCGGAGCTAACATGTCCCAGAGACTCGATCCGGCCACAGGCAGATCACATCAGTGTAATGGATGAGGACCACTTGGACCACCAGAGGGTAAAAGTCATTGATTACATGTATGTACAGTATGTACAGTACTCTCCATGGCTGGGGCATCTGCTGTCATATTATTATTTCTGTTTTGTCATCCTTCTATCTGCTTCAACACCAAATTTGAGATTTGAACATGTCTGCTGTCGACATGTGTGAGAGGTGGGTTGGTTTTGTTCATCCATTCCTCCGGCGTCCTGGGGAAAAGTCTGACTTTTCATTCAGCGTCATCGCATTGTCCCCCTCCGCTGTATTTAACCTGGATTATTTCCTTTTAGAGTTTGGAAGGGGCTCACACTCGGTTCTTTAGTTGTAACGTTTTTTTGCAGGCAACACGTGCGGTAGAATCCGCGAGAGATTTCATTATTGTCCTTATTGGCACAGTCGTCTGCCTACACGCACGTATGGAGTCTTTTATTCTTTTAATGTGGTTACAGTCTGTCCATATCAGGTGTGTTGGGTGTGTTGTAACGGCTCCTGCCTCCTAGGTCTGCCAAAGACACCGCTTGTCAACAACATGGCAGTCCTGCAAGCCTGTGCCAACGCCAACTGGGCCACATACACGTACACACACACACACGCGCGCGCGCACGCACACACGCCCTTAAAAATGTCCAAGTCAGGCCAAGACTGTCGGGCGTCGAAAGGTTATGTACCGGGCAGAGGCCCGGACTGCAGCAAGTGCCAGCAAAGCCAAACATCTACCGTGGGTTAATGGCACCTAAGTGATCATCCATCCCCTTATGACGTCCCCAGTCTGATATGCGCTCCGATAAACAGCCTCACGCTCTCGTCGTGACGCGCGTTGCCCGTCTGAAAATCAATAACTTTCCATCACCGGGGCGCACGGCTTGGCATGACTGCCCCCCATCCAAAAATCTGACACAGCCAGTTAGATTGAGCCAGTTGATTTAATCAATCAATTAAAGAAAGAATTATCAACAATTTCTTTTCTTCTTTATTTAGGTTGGTCAGATGAAATAAGTTGGTTAAGATGCCGTTTTGGGATCTCCGACATTGTGATGAACAATTTTATGGACCGAACATTAATCGAAAAGCACTACAGACAAAATGAAAAGGATCCTTTAGCCTACATTAGCCTTAAGATATGACTTCATTGTCATTTTCTTTTCTGTCATCATATTTGTCGGCGATATTACCTCTATAATGTTGAGAACTGCAATTTATATATTTCTTCCTTTACAGATGTCAGAACAATACAACTGGCAAATTGGCAGTGTCAGTAGATTAAGAGTTTTAAAGCGTTACTTGTTTTGTTTTTTTAATATTTGACCTACAAATAGTGACATTTAGTTCAAATTTGGTCACGCTTTTTAAGAAGATCAAGGCAAACCAGTTTGAATGTGTTCAATTTGTCCACTATTTTGGCTTTTAACATGTTCATTTATTCAAGAATTGTACTTGTTATCGTGAGAAATGTTGTTCTCTCTCTGTTCAGAGTTCAGCTGTTAGATAGTGTGTTTGTGTGTGTGTGTGGGGGTGTGTGGGGGTGTGTGGGGGGGGGGGGGGTGGTGTGGTCGGAGATGAAAGTTTCTTTCTCGTCTATACAGTCTCGGCAATGCCTCTCGGGCACTGCCTTTCGAATTTGAAGCGCACACAAATTAATTTTTCCTTGTCTTAAAAAGCAGCCGGTGCTCGGCGTGTATCCGGTAGTTATTGGGCAGAGACCTCCGAGGTAGACACACGCACAAGGCTGCCGTTACATAAGTGAGTGAGCAAAGGGAAGGAGCTGTCTGTCTCCTCCACACAGCGACCCGGTCAGGCTGAGTTACTACTAGATCAGTTAACCCACATAAGCGTGGTAGCACACTGCCTTACATCGCAGCCGCCACAGAGCCCAGGAGGACACCGGGGGAACAGATGAAGGAGAGGAGGCAGACGGGACAAAAATATATGATAATATTGATCTCTAAAGTAATTTTTTCTTTCTTTCTTTTTGGCACAGAGGGGTGAGCTGCAGTAACAAAAGAAACGTAGCATCCCAGGTGCTGGTAGGGCTCCAATGTTATGCTCAAGGTCACTTCATCGGGGCGGATTTGTGCCAACTTAGTGTGAGTGCTGGGGCGTAGCTGGGAAAAGAGAAGAGGAGAGTGGCTGAATATTGATCTCACATTTCATATTCATTTTTTACTGAATTCGCTTTTGCTTGACGTACAAACTGCATAGCTTTTAGTTGGATGTTTCTTTTTTTCGGGGAGGGGGGGGCCAGCAGGTGGAGTGAAGGGAGATGGCAGATCACTCCTCCTCCTCAGTGAGATGACGTGGGTTTGTGTCGGCAAGCTTCTGCTGGGCTGAAGAGTCTCTCAGCAAGATCCCGAATATCCACCAGTGGCAGCGACTCCGTGATGTCGCTGACGCCGCATGGAGGGGGAAAAAAAATAGAATTTTCCCTCGGAAATCAATAAAGTATCGCATTAATATGTCAGCTTATGTGGAGTTTTGTGTTTCTGGGAAGATATGGATGTCTCTCGGGCCGCTGCTCGTCATGCGATATGAATCCAATGTCGTGCAAAGACGAAAGGGAGATTTGCATGGAAGAGCTTGTGTGACAGGAGAGAAGAGAGGGGGGGGCAAGACGTTTGGTGTTTTGAATCTTGAATGTACAGTGGTACCGTAGGTCATGCGAGTGAGGCTCCTCTGCTTGAATGTTGTTTGCTCTGTGTGCACGTGTTTCAGCATCACAGCTGGTCGGATGTTGTTTCTGTTCGTCGTTGACAACTTCGTTAGTGTTTTTTGTGGAGGTGCCTCTTGAAATTATCTATTTTTATTATTTATTTATTTTTTGAAATGCAATCAAATGTTTGTCTAATTAATCTTCAGCAGAAATGAGCAATTGGTGCAGCAAAGGGCACATATTTATTAAATGAGCTCTTGCCAGATAACTGTGTTAACTGTGGTGGCAACGCTGGTTTCATTCAGCGTCTGCACATGAACTCATCATGACACATTCAAATACATAAGACGAGAGAAGGAGCAGGGAGAAATTAATTAATTAATTTAAGAGAGAGCGTTTCTCCAGGTGAATATCCAACTATATGAGGATCATATTGCAAGTCTTGTATACTCTGTGTGTGTACGTATGTATATATGTATATATATATATATATATATATATATATATATATATAAAATTGTTGTTTTGTTTAATCAGTTGGCTATGATGTCAGCAGCAGGATTTAATACTCTCCTTTTTTTTCCCTTCTTCTTCTTTGATCTCTTCTCCTGCACCAGGTCTAAATATAGGATGGGATGTATCTTCTTCAATATGCTTCCCACATCTCATTTTGGACATTGGGTGGTTGCGCTGATGTCGTGTACGATAGTGCAGCACCATTTGGTCTTTAAGGGGAATACTGGTTACACCCACCCAGGTCAATTTTTGTACATGGCGATTTAAACACAGCTCAAGATCCAGTGATTTCTACTACAGTCGTCGTCACGTGGCTCCGCTTTCGTTCACGTGTTACGCTGCGTCCCCTTCGTTCCGATGTCTTTTCAAAGCAGCGCTGCCCGAGCCGCGTTATTCACTGACAGACGGACTAAAAATAACAAGACGGATCATACAACAAGGCACACTTTGTTTTCCATAGATAGATGTTGTCCAGTTTTTAAGGCACAGTACCTGGATCCTTTTGCAGTCACACTCCCACATCACCACTCGGATGCTTCCTCGCGGAGTATTTTTACGATCAGAGTTACGACTTTCTCCTCCTGAATCTGTTGTAAGCATCCCGTATGTTATATCATCCTTTTCCCCCGCAGGTGAACTCGTGGAGTGGCTCAATTGAGATTGGCGTGACGGCACTGGACCCCGACGCGCTGGACTTCCCCAGCAGCGCCACAGGCCTCAAGGGCGGCTCCTGGATCGTGTCGGGCTGCTCGGTGCTGCTCGACGGCCGCTCGGTCCTGGAGGAGTACGGCCGTGACCTCGACCAGCTAGCCGAGGGCGACCGTGTGGGCATTCAGCGCAGCTCCCGCGGCGAGCTCCACCTCTGGGTCAACGGGCAGGACTGCGGCGCGGCAGCCAGCGGCCTGCCGCCCAAGCTGTGGGCAGTGGTGGACCTGTACGGCAAGTGCACCCAGGTGACGGTGGTGAGCTGCGAGCCACCGGCGCCCTCTGCAGAGAGGGAGAGAGAGACAGTAGAGCGGGACAAGGAGGAGGATGAGGAGGAGGAGGAGGAAGAGGAGGAGGGGGAGGAGGAGGAGGTGGTGGTATGCGGGGGTCGGGAGGATGCAGGGATCACCGCGCTGATGAATGTGGCAGCAATGAATGGAATGATGAATGGAGACGAAGGTAGGAAGTGTTTTTGTTTGTTTGTTTTTTTTCAACTCTGTATATTGGATTATGTTCATCCCTTTCACTGTTTCCCTGGCAGTGCCTGAGCTTAGCTGCAGTCACAGCAGACCAGACAAGTTCCCCAACAACCTGGAGCCCGACACGGGTAAGAAAATCCTCCTCACATCAGCCGATGGAGATTTTCCAACGCGACCAGCACTGACGACCCGTTTCTCACCTTTCTGTCCTCAGTTCTGACGGAGCACCAGCTCTTCGACGTCTTCAACAACGCAATAGTATCTTTTTATCGCTCAGAGGACGAGGGCGGAGGGGAGGATGGTGGAGGTGGAGGAGGAGCAGGGGGAGGCAGCGGCGGAGGTGAAGGAGGAGGAAATGCAGGAACGGATTCCTCATCCAGGAACGACAGAGGGAGCAGCAGTGGAGGAGGCGCAGTGAACAGCGACAGCGCGTCTGGGACAACAGGAGGAGGAGGAGGTGGTGTTGGTGGTGGCGGAGATGGTGGAAATACAAATAACACTCCTGCTAGTAATGGAGGGCTGGGGCCCGGGGCTCTGATGACCACCAATGACGCGCTGCTGTTCCACGAGAAATGTGGCACGCTGATCAAACTGAGCAACAACAACAAGACGGCGGAGCGGAGGAGACCGCTGGATGAGTTCAACAACGGCGTGGTGATGACCAACCGGCCGCTCCGACACAATGAGATGTTCGAGGTGATTACCAACACTCGGGTCAATGTTCATACATGAATAATGTTGTGACAGATTTTGACTTATTTGGAATTATCGGCGTGGTTAGGATGGATTATATATTTAATATCACAAAATTAAATATCACAAAATATCTGACTAACATACCTTGATATTGATAATTTGACAATATACAGCTGTTTTCAGACACACTCTGAAGTCCGGACATTTTTCCGGAACTTTTCCTGCCAACCCCCCTGATAAACTTCCAGGAAAATGTCCAAGTGAGCCCATAAACAGCAGAAGAATCTCTGTAAAACTCGCGCTAGTGAGTGGGCGTGTTGATACGGCAAACACTGCATCAGAGTTATCATTTCCTGCATGCTCTACCCATTCTGCAAAGAATGTCCCTGTTGGCATGAAATTGTCTGCTTTGGACAACCTCCTATCGCGTTCGTTGTATGTGAATGGGTAACTGCGGATAATGTCCGGAAGCAAAAAAAAGAGAAGCAATCAATGACGATTAATTGATTCATTTGTTTAGTCTGCAGAATGTCAGTCAAATAGCAAAATTATCAAATAACAATTTTCCAGAGCCCTAGGTTACCTCTTCATTTTGCTCATTTAGTCCAACCAACATTCTAAAACCCAAAGCTGTTGAGTTTATTTAAGATGCTGGAATTAGCATCTTCGTGGCATTTTTCCGTTATAAATGACTTGAATGATTCATAAAAAAAATTCTCACTTATCTGTCGATCTGCTCAGTCATTAACTGACAAATTGTTTAAGCTTTAATCAGAGGTTCAGTAGTTTTTCTTTTACATCTGCAAATTGATGTACAGCATCCGGAAATTATTCACAGCGCTTCACTTTTTCCACATTTTCTTATGTTACAGCCTTGTTACAAAATGGTTTCAATTCATTTTTCCCCTTAAAATTCTACACACAATACCCCACAATGACATAATGGAAAAAGTTTTTTGAAATTTTCTGCAAATTCATTATGCAATATATTGTGCGCAAATATATTGTTGCTTGCACTTAGATTATGTTGTTGCTCGCACAGATTTCCTGCTCTCGGCTTCAAAAATCCTCAACCAGTAGGATTCCAGGTGTAGTGTTGACCAATGAAAAGATCGCTGTCAATTTACGGGTGCGTTCGCTTACTTCTTAGAGCGTCCCGTTGGTGGTTACTCTGTAAGCCACTTAAGCCACACAGTCAAGGACCTCACGTAAGCTTTAATTTTGATATTATATTAATGGTGCTATTACTGGACTGGAACTAGCTTTTGGTGATATTGTTTTATTTTACCCTACATTCTAACTCCATAATCCTTGCCAGCGTACAATATTTGGTAAAATAAAACAATATCACAAAAAGCTAGTTCCAGTCCAGTAATAGCACCATTAAAATAAAATTAAAATAAAAACTTACGTGAGGTCCTTGACTGTGTGGCAATTTGAGCACAAGGAGCTATTTGAGTGCGAGGGCAGATTTTGAAGGAAGAATGACAAATCTGAACGCGAAATCACTGAGTAATGCGCACAAACAGAAAGACCACGCTCTTGAATAAAGATAAAATAACCCCATAGGGAAGGGTACAGAAACATTTCTGCAGCATTGAAGGTGGCCTCCATCATCCGTAAATGGAAGAAGTTTGGAACCACCAGGACTCTTCCTACAGCTGGCCGCCGGCCAAACCGAGCAATCGGCGGAGAAGGGCCTTAGTCAGGGAGGTGACCAAGAACCCGATGGTCACTCTGACAGAGCTCCAGCGTTTTGTCTTTGGAGAGAGGAGAACCTTCCAGAAGGACAACCATCTCTGCAGCACTCCACCAAACAGGCCTGTATGGTAGAGTGGCCAGACGGAAGCCACTCCTCAGTAAAAGGCACCTTACAGCCCGCCTGGAGTTTGCCCAGGACTCGCAGACCATGAGAAACGAAATTCTCTGGTCTGATGAAACAAAGATTCAACTCTTTGGCCAGAATGCCAGGCGCCATGTCTGGAGGAAACCAAGCACCGCTCATCACCTGGCCAATACCATCCCCACAGTGAAGCATGGTGGTGGCAGCATCATGCTGTGGGGATGGTTTTCAGTGGCAGGAACTGGGAGACTAGTCAGGATCGTGGGAAAGATGAATGCAGCAATGTACAGAGACATCCTTGATGAAAACCAGCTCCAGAGCACTCTGGACCTCAGACTGGGGCCAAGGTTCATCTTCCAACAGGACAACGACCCTCAGCACACAGCCAAGATAACAAAGCAGTGGCTGCGGGACAATTCTGTGAATGTCCTTGAGTGGCCCAGCCAGAGCCCAGACTTGAACCCGATTGAATATCTCTGGAGAGATCTGAAAATGGCTGTGCACCGACGCTCCCCATCCAACCTGATGGAGCTTGAGAGGTCCTACAAAGGAGAATGGGAGAAACTGCCCAAAAATAGGTGTGCCAAGCTTGTAGCATCATACTCAAAAAGACTTGAGGCTGTAATTGGTGCCAAAGGTGCTTCAACAAAGTATTGAGCAAAGGCTGTGAATGCTTATGTACATGTTATGTTTTCGTTCTTTATTTTTAATAAATTTGCTAAAATTTAAAACAATTTTTTTTCACTTTGTCATTATGGGGTATTGTGTGTAGAATTTTTCAGGAAAGAAAGTGCATTTAATCGATTTTGGAATGAGGCTGTAACATAACAAAATGTGGAAAAAGTGAAGCGCTGTGAATATTCCGGATGCACTGTGTGTGAGGGCCCAGCAGGTTAAGGCATAGGTAATAAAAAAAGGTGTATCCTCAAATATATTTCGAAAAATGTGTCACATTTCAATTATTTCTCAACAATTAAGTAAATGCACAATCCTCTTAATAGTTCCAAAAAATATTCATGCAAGAAGAGATTACATTTGTTTCTGTTTTTTAGATCCGAATTGATAAGTTGGTGGACAAGTGGTCGGGCTCAATAGAGATCGGAGTGACCACTCACAACCCCAACAACCTGGACTATCCTGCAACTATGACCAATCTGCGCTCAGGTAACAGACACACGCAAAGAAAACTGTACTAAACAAAACAGAAGATGCTTGATGGGGATTTTTGAGTAATAAATTACACTTTTGATTATTTATTTTCCCCCCAGGTACAATCATGATGAGTGGCTGTGGGATACTAACCAACGGGAAAGGAACCCGCAGGGAATACTGTGAATTTAGCCTCGACGAACTTCAGGTTTGATTCCACATACACAAGTGCGCACACACATTTCATTCTGCTACCTACTTTCTGTTTTTTATGTCTCACATCAACTGCTCCCATTATGTTTTAGGAGGGCGATCACATAGGGTTGATGCGCAAAGCCAGCGGAGCCCTCCATTTCTACATCAACGGCATCGACCAAGGTGAGACACAAAGACGCTTCACAAGGGAAACTCAGAGCTAGCTGGGGGGGGGGGCATATGATTCTGATGGTTATGAACAAGCACCAGCTTGTCCGCTCAGAACAGAGAGATGGAGCCTAGTCAATACTTGGACGTAAGAAGCTATAGCTGAGAGCGACGTTTCTCCCAGGTGTCGCGGCGGCCCAGACCCCCGGCGTGGTCTACGGCGTGGTCGACCTCTACGGCATGGCCGTCAAAGTCACCATAGTCCACAACCACAACCACAGTGACCGCCTCAGACGCAACAACGCCATCATGAGGGCTCTGTCGCCGGACGTCGGGCGGCCCCGGCCGTCCCTCTCCCTCACTCCGGACTCGGAGGGGCCCGACCGCCTGCTCTTCCACTCCAACTGTGGCCAGAAGGCGGCCATCATCAGTGACGGCAGGACTGCGCTGCGGCCACAGTGAGTCCACCTCCATTCTGCCGGGTCGTCCCAATGCCCTTGAATTATTTACAGGCTTTCTATTTCTGAAAAATAAAAGTTTACATATCGCCGCATATTGGCCAACATAAATACAGATATGTCTGTGAATATTATCAGCCAATTTATATATCGGCCGGGCTCTGTCAAGTATGTTGTAGATTTGTTTTCCTGATACCAGAATGATACTTTTAGAAAGATAAATGCTCTTTTCTTTCAAGTTGTTAAATGATGTTTATACAAAAGGAACTTTTACTGTAATTTTGCCTGAATAAAATACGATACAATATTTGATCGATGAATATACATATATAATTATAAAACAAAAAGGATTTCAGCACAGCATAGTTTTTTATATTCAGGCCTATAGAAATACATTTCAGTCGGTACCCTTTAGAAAGATGTTTTCTAGCTCTGTTGTTTTTTGCATTTGTCACCGGTAAATGTGTAATTCGTACAAATACTAAATGTGCACTATTTTCAGCATAAAACATTGACGCACTCACAAGTTCACAACATTGTTTTTCCACAGTGCGACCGACGACTTCAACCACGGTGTAG
Source organism: Scophthalmus maximus (assembly GCF_022379125.1). Classification (NCBI taxonomy): domain Eukaryota; kingdom Metazoa; phylum Chordata; class Actinopteri; order Pleuronectiformes; family Scophthalmidae; genus Scophthalmus; species Scophthalmus maximus. The sequence continues at coordinate 4,375,719 of NC_061526.1, forward strand.
TACTGAGCAGCCGGCCCCTGCGCTCCAACGAGGTGTTCCAGGTCCGCATCGACAAGATGGTGGACAAGTGGGCGGGTTCCATCGAAATCGGCGTCACGACGCACAACCCTGCGTATCTGCAGCTGCCCTCAACCATGACTAACTTGCGCTCAGGTGAAAATGAAACAAGACAAAATGCGGGGGGGGGGAATTAAAAACATTTTCAGCATTGGTTTCTCCTGAGAAAACAAAAACTAAAAGTGCTGTTGTGCTTTTTAGGGACGTGGATGATGACAGGTAACGGGGTGATGCACAATGGAACAACAATACTGGATGAATATGGACACAACCTGGACCGGCTCAAGGTGGCTGATATTAATTTTTTTATAGCTCTCTGTGACCTTTCATTTGCAGTCAAGTTTTATTAACTCCTTATATATGGTTTCTTTTCGCCTCCTGCAGGCAGGTGACACAGTAGGCGTGGTGAGGAAAGAGGATGGCAGCCTCCACTTCTTTGTGAACGGCGTGGCTCAGGGCCCGGCCGCCTGGAACGTCCCTCCCAGCATCTACGCCGTGGTCGACTTGTACGGGCAGGCGGCCCAGGCAACCATCATGGACGACTTGGGTGAGAACGGGATGCGAAGAAACAGTCCGGATGCTAAAATACCTGAGAATCTAGGCTGAGAGTGTAACTATTTCCCCTCTTTTGCCTCCCCCTGTCTTCAGTGGACCTCCCCCCTCTCCCAGAGGACAGCTCCGAGGGCCCCATGGCCATGTCCCCTGGGAGCCCCTGCTCAGTAGCCGGGGCCACCACGACCAGCGACCTGCGTTTCCACCACCTACACGGCACCAATGCTGTCATCACCAACGGGGGGCGCACCGCCCTGCGTCAGAACTGCCGCAGCGAGTTCAACGACGCTATCGTCATCTCCAACAGGTGATGAAACGAACAATCGATCACTTTTGTTGCTTCATATCCATCCATGGATCGTGAAAACATAATAAGCGGTTAAGAATCTTCCCAGACGCCGCTGTTGAGAAACGTCTTCCGGCTTGTTGTCACACTTTTGCAGTTGGTGTTTCTGAGGCTTCGGCACATTAAGATGCATCACATTTCACCCCGTGTTTTTAATTTTTCATATTGCAAAATCAATCGTGGAAACTCATAGGTCCCCCTCCACTCAAAAGTGTGTTTTTCTTCTGTTTCTGTCCTCTAAAATGTCTGACAATGACTATAGGGACTTGTATCTATAGGGACTTGTACCGGCCACAAGAGGACGGCAGCTGTGTCAGCAGACAGTCGGCAGTAGCAGTTCGTGAAAGTTATATGGCTGCATCTTGCCGATGTTGCCGCTAGCCATATTGTTGCGCACATTCTTCCACCGGTCAACCTAGCGCGAGCAGCTGTGGTGGGCAGGGCGCGTGGCCTGTGTTATTTGCATATCATGAATATTCATAGTCTCAGAATCCTCAGTGAGGGAGAGACAACTTTTGGGGGGTAAAACAATGCTAAACTCAATATTAGGCATAGTAGATTATTTTTATATGCTTAAAATGTGACTGGAGAGGATCTTTAAGTACAGTACAAGTCACATTCACCTGTTCACAGCTGCTGTAGACCGCACTTTTTCTGTCACATTGTCACACTGTCGGAGGAGCCGTCAGAGGCAGTCTAGGGTAAAGTGTCTTGCCCAAGGACACAACGGCATGCGGACTAGGGGAGGCTGGGATCGAACCGCCAACCCCTCGGGTTAGTGGTCGACCAAGACTTGTCTACCTCTGTCCATGAGGTGATGTGATTGGTCCGGTGTGTTTGTCTGTCTGTCTGTTAGCAGGATTACTCAAAAAGGTATAGACTTGCATTAAAACTTTATCAAAAATAGGCCTCAGCCATGGTTACAGGTAGATTTTGGTAGGGATCCGACTCGGGATTCTTTTCTTTTTTTTTGTATTCTTCACCATTGCGAGGGGGGGGTCAGCGTAAAATAAAATGCTGAGAAAGATCTGTGAAACATTCAGGAGTTGAACTTGTCACGTCCGTGTCGCAGGTGCCTTCGAGAAGGAGAGCTGTTTGAAATCATCATTCAGAAGATGGTGGACCGCTGGTCGGGTTCAATAGAAGCAGGTGATCAAGCTTCTCATGTTTTTACGTTACCTCACATTTATTTTCACAGCAACATTTTAGTGACGTCACAAATGTACGTATTTCACGTGTAGTCACTGCTGTTGTACTCGTGTGCAGGAGTGACGGCAATCAGGCCAGAGGAGCTCGAGTTTCCAAACACTATGACCGACATCGACTATGACACTTGGATGCTCAGGTAGTGAATAATAACATGTTCATGTACTTCCTGCTTATTTAGTTCCTAAAACACACAGCTTTGCTTTCGATACACTCTGTGTTAGTGGCTGCAGTAGGGGATTTCACCTGAAACGAGGACTTGGACTTAAACTTGGAAGTTTATTTTTCTGTAGTTATTGAAGATGTGTAGCGCCGCCAGGAAGTTTTGATGTTTTCATTGGCTTTTATTTGACTTTGTTTGTTCATTAGGAGGATTAGGCAAAAACATTGCTTCACCCATTTTCAGGACATTTTGTGGAGGGGTGGAGCCCATTAAATTTTAAACAGATTTGGATTGACACTTTCTTAAACACGGCGGGATAGGGCGGTAGTTCAGGTGGAGGTGTTGTAGTTGTATGTTTTCTAGTGTTTTCCCTCGCATTGTAATATCTGAGTATTTAAAATTGTGGTTTTGACGCAACACATTTGGATCAGAGATCAAAATGGCAGACAGATATTCCGAGCTCTAATCCTGAATTCAGAATCGTCTTTTTTTTCTTTTCTTTTTTCTCCCCACAGTGGAACCGCCATCATGCAGGACGGTAACACGATGCGCAACAACTACGGGTGTGACCTGGACTCCTTGACCACGGGCTCACGGATCGGCATGATGCGCTCGGCCATTGGCGACCTCCACTATTACATCAACGGCGTGGACCAGGGTGTCGCCTGCTCCGGTCTGCCACCAGGTACAGGATAGTCGATAAAAGTCAGAAATCCGGACTTAGGTTGAATTACCACCGGCTTGAGTTGGGAGTGTATAATCTCTTTTATTTGATTATCTAGCACTTAACCCATTCCTCCCTCTCTCTCTGTCTCTCTCAGAGGTGTTTGCGGTGATCGACCTGTACGGTCAGTGTGTTCAGGTTTCCATCACCAGCTCCTCAGGGCCCCTGGACAACAGCCTCTGCACCAGCAACATCACGGAGAAGAGCTTCCCCATCCACTCACCAGGTACCCAACAGGGTCCTTACAGGGGTCAGGAAAGGGTCATGGAAAAGCATTGGAAAAATTGGGTCTTGATCATTTCCAGATCTTAAATAGTATTTGTTGTTTTGCTTAAAAAGTTTAGTAATATAACAATTTTGTATCGTTTTAACAGATAAGATTTGTGGTTAAAGTCAAATATCAATTGTCCTCAAAGCCTCTTGTTCATCTTTCTTCTTCGTGTGTCTGTGTGCGTGTAGTTGCAGGCGTTGCTCATCGGCTCCACGGTAAACACGGTAAGAACGTGGTGCTGCTCGGTGAAGGCTGCCAGGCCATCAGAGTGGGAGGTTACGCTCACGGCATCATGTTCAGTGCGAAGGAACTCAGAGCGGACGAGTTGTTTGAGGTAAGAGATGATAATAAGCTAATGGTTTACCCGACAATGTCCTGAAATAAAATGAACTTAGCACACGCCTGAGCTAGATACAGGTTTGTGCATATAAAGTTTTTCATTATTATTATTTATTCAAATTACAATCACTTTGTTGATGTTTTCTCTTTACTCGCTCGTTCTGATTTCCTTCTCTCCGTTTCTGTCTCGCTGCAGGTGAGGATCGATGAGGTGGACGAGCAGTGGTCCGGTTCGCTGCACATCGGCCTGACCACGCTCGCACCTCCGGAGCTGCCGTCCTGCCCGCTCTCCGGACTCTCGCCCTCCCTGCCGCACCTTCGCACCAAGGTCACCTGGCTGCTCTGCGGCTCTGAGGTGCGCCGCAACGGCGCGCTGCAGCGCCAGAACTACGGCTGCTCACTGGACCGGCTGACGGTGAGCCAGAGCGGCACTTTCCGCTCCCTGAGCTGAGCTGCTTAACAGATCTGTCCAATTCTGGCAGCTCTGAATCCAGATATATGTTTAATTCGGGATCCTTACAAAACGTTATGGCACAGTCAGACCTGGGTGGAGGTCGTTTCAAAGACGTTTAAATCCTCTGCGATCGCTTCTTCTGCCTCACGTTCTTTGGCAAACCCCCTGCAGCTGTTTCAAAGCCCTCACTTAAGGTTCCGAGATTGTCTTTTATCTTTTGTGAGCATTAAAACTTGTTTTAAACTGCTATGCAGGTAAGGTTCAGTTTGTGAACAGAATGCATTCATAATTTAACATTTCTCGGGGAGAAGTGTGGTAGTTTTGAATCACAACCGTTATTTAATAGTGACTTTTGAGGTAATACTGTAATACCACAGACACACAAACCATTATATCAGTATCTGGGCTAAAATTTAAAAGTGAATATTTAGGAGTTGAATCATAATAACTTTAATCAGTCTTCAAGCTTCGTGATTCAAATATTTATTAATTTGTTCTATGATATACAATGTAAAAGAGATACCAGGTTACCTTGTTGTATAAAATAAATTATACCCATTTTGATAAAAAACAAAACAACTTGGGCATGTTTCTACTTTTTTTAATGTAATTTGATGGACAAACTAAACCGCGGATGTGAGCAGTTTGTCTATTTTGCTCCGTGAAAAAACACTGTAGTTGACGTTAAGACTAAATGTGCGTTTCCAGGTCGGGAACCGCGTGGGTGTGAAGAGGTGCAGCGACGACACCATGCACATCTTCATCGACGGAGAAGACATGGGACCTGCTGCTACTGCAGTGTCAAAGGTACTGCGCGCCCGCATACACACACACACACACACACACACACACACACACACACTCACTATATATATAGTATTAGGGACTTATCCCCATACTGCCGTTCAGCACTGTTCTCTTGCGTCTTGCAGAATGTGTACGCAGTACTGGACCTGTACGGGCGGATAACGGCCGTGTCCATCGTCAGCTCGTCGTTGATGGAGGACATGGAGAGCGTCAAGGAGCCATCGCTCTCCTCGGAGAGCTGCAGTGAAGGAGAGGAGGACAGCAGCCCTGTCCGAGAGGTGAGGAGAGTCCGTCTGTCTGTCCGTCCGTCAACAAGATATCCAAAAGTTACACACCAACGTGTTTGTCCCAGGGATTGGTTCATCAGACTTTCCCTCAAACTCAAGACTCTCGCTTTGCCTCCAGGTCGAAACCGAGCCGTGCGTGCTGGCGCCCACCGTCATGGCGTTCCTGGAAAACCACGGCAAAAACATCCAGCTGTCCAACCAGAACCTGACGGCAGCCAGAGTGTCGAGCTACAACCAGGGTCTGCTGGTCGCCGCCCAGCCGCTCGCTCGGCAGCAGCTGTTCCAGGTATTGCGCGGGTTACTGACTGACTGTGTAGTCTGATGTGGTTTGGTGAGATAATTCATCCTTAGTAAAAAAAAAAAGCTGTTGTTGAGACTAAATAGATTAATATAATCTGTAGAACTGATTTTATTTACATCAAATGCAACAATCGTTTATTTTTTTTTGATATACATCAGAGCATCAGCTGCCTCTTTTTTTTTTTTTGGTGCCAGTTTCAGATCGACCGTCTGAATCCGTCATGGACGTCCTCGCTGTCGTTAGGGGTGATAGGCCACTCCCCCGACCGGCTCAACTTCCCCTCCACAGCGTGCTGTCTGAAACGCTCCGCCTGGCTGCTGCAGAGAGACTCGGTCTTCCACAACTCGCTAAAGGTATGGCCACACACTTTCAACACATTAAATCTGTGTCTTGTTTGATCAGTGTTTTCAAATTTTTTTGAAAACACCGACTCATTTCCCTTGTTTTCATTTCTGCTCAAACCCAATTTTTCTTGGCCCTCCTACTCAGATATGTGAGAACTATGGTCCCAATCTGGACACTTGTCCGGAGGGGACTGTGTTGGGTCTGCTGGTGGACGCCAACAGTTGTCTCCACCTCTACGTCAACGGCATGGACCAGGGCGTGGCGGCGCAGGACATCCCGTCGCCCTGCTACACCTTCATCGACCTCTACGGCCAGTGTGAACAGGTCAGCACACGCTCCACCTCGCACAGAATAAACATTTTGGCGTCTTGTATGGTATATTACTCATATTTTTTTGAAAAAAAATAGATTAAAAATGGAAATGCTAGTAGTTTACATTGTGTAATGTGATAACAGTATTTTGAAAAAGTGCGATGGCTTCGTCTAGACGTAGATTTTGTCCTCAAATCGCAGTCACATTCGGATTGTAGAGGTCTGATGTCAGTTGAAGACCAGTCCCTTGAGCTGTTACATCCCTAAAACCCAAGGTGATATGCTAATGAATGTTTTGTCATCGTGGCAGGTCACCATAGTAACGAACAATGTGCCAGCTGTGGGTGGAGAGAGTGGCGAGACCCGTTGTCAGGGCGACATGGAGAAGGCCGACATGGTTGACGGTGAGAAGGCAATCGTTTTTCTCTTGCTTTTTCACGTAATAGTATTTTTATATATCATAAAAACGTCATTAAACTAAGCCAACAAGTTTGATGAAAATGTCATTGAATTGTAAGGCATTAAAATTGCCATACTTATAATAAGGCATGAAACATCATAATATCCTAAGGTGTAGTAAAGGTCATACTTCAGTAAAGCATACAATGTCATACTCTTGTAAAGTGTTAAAAACAAAGTACTATGTAGTATGGCATAAAACCCCATACGATCATAAGGCGAGAAAAGAAATGTTATAGTCAATAGTATTCCACAAAATCCAACACACTGAACTGTCTTGACGCTGACCGTCTTTATATTTAGGAATCAAAGAGAGTGTGTGCTGGACGCCCCCTCCGGAGGTCAACCCCAACAAGACCTGCGAGTACCAGGCGCTGTGCTCCCGCTTCAAGGACCTGCTCACGTTACCAGGTGAGTTCTACCCCACAGACCTGTTTCTGCCACGAGCTCCGCCTCGCGACTAAAACCCTTAACGTCCCGTCTCTTCCTCCTCCTCCTCCGCCACCGCCCGTTAAAAGACGGCTACTTCAACGAAGACGCAAAGTGCAACCTGTGCTACTGCGAATCCTGCCACAAGCTTCGAGGCGACGAGGCGTATTACAAGAGGGGCGAGCCGCCCCGCGACTACGCCCTGCCCTTCGGATGGTGCCGCTTCGCCCTCAGGTGAGACGACGGTCGCTCGTTTCAGATAAGTGATTACGACGGCAGCGAGGTATGAATGTTACAGAGTTGTGTCGAACCGTACGTGCGCTCTCTGTGCAGGATCAAGCCCCACTGTGAGGTTTCCAATGCACTGAAGAAGTGGCACATTGCGTATCACGGCACAAGCGTAGGGGCCCTGCGGCGCACGCTGGACCACAGCCAGCTGCTGCCTGGTAGGGACACGACCCACTCCTTCCCCTCCAGATTATTGAGCATTTTCAATTGTGTTTTAAACAAATTCTTTGACATTGAAATCGCTACAGACACTCAGGATATATATCTGATTTAACTGCCCGTGCAGCCAAGTGAAAGTGTTTCACCGAATGTGTATTTTACATGTTGCAGGGATGTCGTCCATCTTCTCGGTGTCTCAGGTGAAGGCGGAGGGGCCCAACGGCTACAGCGAGCCGGAGGAGAACTGCGCCCCCGGCAGGGAGGTTCCCAGGGTGCGGCTCTCCCCCACCATGCGCTACTCCGGCTTGGAGATCTTTGCTCCCAAAGTGCAGTAAGTCCACCTGCTGTTTTTAAGTCTACAGTAGAGAGGTACAGTGAGAGAAAACACTGACTAACTCTCCTCGTCCTCTTCGCAGATTTCGGGACCCCCGCTCTCACCGCTGCCACCAGGCCCAGGTGGGATTCCAGGTGTGCGTGCGTCCAGGCTCCTACAAGGTGGGGCCGCAGACGCTCGGGCACAGCGAGCCCCTGGACCCCCGCTTCAGCAACTCCGAGATCGAGTGGATCACGAAGGAGCAGGGCGGCACGCTCCTCTACGGGCTGCTCGTCCGGATCGAGTGAAAGGCATTCGAGGGAGGCAATCCGGTTTGGAAGTGAGGAGGGGGAGGGTCCCCCCTTGTTCTTTTAGTAAAACTGACAACCAAATCCAACCCCTGCCTTGAGCAAAGAGACTCCTCTGGAATCCAGCTGTTCCTGCTGTGGATTGTTGACAATTCAGCATCATTGGGTTTATTTTTGTTGGTTTTTGGTTGTTTGCTCTTGGACTATTTTAACGGCCGGGGGCTACGGCGGTTTCAAAGAAGAACAGACACTGCCTGCACTTTACGTTTCGGACACTCGTGGGCGATTTTTAAAAGAAACACTAACTCCTCATGGACAACTTTTTTTATTTTTAAGCCAAGTTTTCTTTTTCTTTCTGACCCAACATCTTATTTTCTTTCACCCTCACAAACAGCTTTTCTTTTTTTGTTCCTGGCACTTACTTTAACACTCATCACATCTGCTCTGGTCAGTGTTTTATTTTTAGAGGAGCTGCCCCCTGCCAACCTGCACGTCGACAGACTGTCACATAAAAAGACTGGAGTGTAGGTTAAAAACAAAAGTACGCAAGAGAGAGAAAAGACTGAGTAACATAAAGATCGAAGAAGAAAAAAAGAAAGACACTTGAATCTGAGACTGAACCCGAGTGTCTTGTGATTGTGACTTCTATGGGGTGAGGATTTTAAAACTGGAGGAAGAAAAAAAAAAATGTTTACACATGTACCACTGTCTGTTGCTGTCCTCTGCCTGTCTCCACATTAAGAGTCTGGCAAAATTATCAGTCCTGTTTGCATTTCTTTAAGGACCCAGGAAAATTTGGACGAAATTCCCAATATGTCTATTCTCTCTTTTAAAAGGTGGTTGAGTGGATAGAAGCCAAAAGGGGTCTCAAGTGGTATCACTCCCACTCCGTTTACCGGGCGGGGTCTCCAGAGCCTAATCCGAGGAGCAACGCGGTCAGCTGGACGTCAACTCGTCTGCACACCACGACCCAGTGCTGGCATTTACATGTGAATGTTGTCAATTAACATCACCCATTTACATTGGTCAAAAAGGTTTTGTACAAGGTTTTTTTTTTAAAATTTGATCGTTTCTTCAGCATCTCGGTCCCGTTGCCAATTCGATAAACGTGCTGCAGAACATGAAATCATGAACTTTTTTTTTTTTTTTTTCCCCCCCAAGGCACAGTTTTGACGAGTCAAACTCAACAATAGAAGCTCAGACACTTTCTAAGAGCAGCTGTGATGTTGACCGATGGAAGATCTACAGGGGTTTGGAAAAAGGAAGAACTTCCTATCAAAAATGTGAAAAATAATATTATGGGTTATTTACGGCCCAGTGCTGCTTTGTACAATTTGATTTGTATTGTTTTCTCAATTGTTGTTTTCTGTATGTTGCGTTGTACAGGCTGTTACATAACAAATCATATCTTCCTGATTTATAAAAAATAAACTGACGGACAGTATGCACAGAAAGATGGTTCAAAGCGTTGTTTTTTTGTGTGCGTGTGGGGGGGGGGGGAGAAAATCTACTGGTACTTTTGGTTCCTTTTTTACACATTTTATTCAGAGTAGGGAAAATCTAATGTACTGTGAATGGTCACTGACATGTTATTACGGTGTTGCTTACTAACTTGATTTTCTGCCACACTATTATGCAGTTTTTATGCCACGGTCGGTGGCTAAGGGAGAGAGAGTAGGTGGGGGGGTAGCGAGAGTAGGTAGAGGGTTTGGCAGACAGGGAGAGTGAGTAGGCAGAGGATAGACAGGGAGAGAGGGTAGGGCAGACAGTCTGCCCTACCCTCTCTCCAGCTATCCATGTCTGCCACCCCCCTCCACCTACTCTCTCTCTATCCCTCTACTCTCTCCCTGACTCCAGCCGCAGACTACTGACTGTCCTTCAGAACGAGCTGGTCTCGTAGGTTTTCACTCTTCACTCGGTCGAATGAGTCAAATTATCGTAGTTCATAGTAAGGAATAATAAATAGAAAATGTATGTTCTTCCAGTTTTTATACCGTACTACACAATGCCATTTCTTTTTTCAGTTTTCATGCCATGCGAAACCTGTTTGTTTTATGCTATTTTTATGCCTTGCTATGCTATGTTGTTTTTTTGCAGTTTTTATGCCAAACTATTATATGCCATTTTATGCTGTTTTTATCCCTTACTATATACTATGCCTTTTTTCACATTTTATGCAGTACTATACAATGTTGTTTTTTGCAGTTTTAATGCCTTGCTATACTATGCCGTTTTTTCAGCTTTTATGCCTAACTATACTATCATGTCTTATGCCTTGCTATACTATGTCGTTATTTCACAATTTATGCTTGACTGTAATATGCCAGTGAAGCATAAAGCATTTTTTATCACAATATAAAATTGTGATCAAAATGGAATAGTATAGTAAGGGATCAAAATGGTGATAAAAACGTCATAGTATATAGTTAGGAGTCCTAAACCTCACAAAAATGTCATCATATAGTAAGGCATTAAAACAGAAATAAAAATGCCTTAAGCGAGGAGCAGCATTAGCTGGACATCAAGTCGTCTGCACATCACGACCCATTGCTGGCGTTTACATGTAAATGTATCAATTAGGGCTCTGGGGTTCTCTCATGTCAACAAACATCACTCATTTACGTTTATCCCCAAAAAATGTTGGTAGAAGGGGTTTTTAATTTTTGATAAACGTGCACATGAAATCATGAACATGTTTTCTTCCAAGGCACAGTTGGAACTCAACAATAACAAGAGAAGCTCAGACACCTAAGGACAGCTGTGGTCTGACCGATGGAAGATCTATGGGGTTTGGAAAAAAGGAAGAAGTTCCTATTAAAAATGTGATAAATATGATTATTATTGTGCTGCTTTGTACAATTTGATTAGTATCGTCTTCTCTCCTTTCTTTTGTTTTATGTATGTTATGTTGCCTAACAAATCATATCTTCCTGATTTATAAAAAATACAGAAGGATGGTATAAAGTGTTGTATATTTTTTTGAGGGGGGGGGGGGTTATAAAACAAAAATATGCTGTGAAGAAAAGACAAAACCTACTGGTGCTTTTGGTTCCTTTTTTTACACATTTTATTTAGAGTAGGAAAAAAAAAAATGTTCGGTCACTGACATGTTATTGCAGTGTTGCATACTTAACTCAATCACACCTTTTTTTTCCCGAAATGCCGTAGACTAATTACTCAATAAGGCCAAGAGTGGGTGTCTTCATAGCTTCTTACAGAAACGGTGGCTGCTCCGGGGAGGGAGGTGTTCGGGGCGGGTGCGGCTCTGACCTGCCACTTAGTAAACAGACACATGAAGTTATTATAAAATTCAACTAAACATTGACAAGTTCCTAGTTTGCTGTCCCACAAGCGTAAGTAAAGATGATCACACAGACACGTACCACTGATGGGATGCTGGATGATCCTGTTGGGTTGCATAGTCGGTCAAGTTTACTAATCCTGTTCTCAGCTGTAAAGAGAGACTTTCTGCACCAGCTCTGACTTTTAAATTGGACCCTGAGTTTTCTACTTATCTTTTTTCTCTTTTTTAATGTCCGCTGACTTCGATCAGTTCACTCTGGCTCCTCTTGGCCTTTCATTTCAAATATAGTTATAGCATCCTCGCTCTATTCTTACTAAAACACGGGACATCAGAGTGGCATCAATGTTCTTATCAACTTCTCACAGAGAAGACGAATAAGAACATTTCCCGGAAAGTGTTCCGTCTATTCCTTTAAGGTGTGAAGCTTGGAGGAAACTAATTACTGTACAGTTTAGCAACAGGACACACGTGGTTTTAAGTCTCAGAAGTGGGAAAAGGAGTTAAAGGGCAACAAAGGTGTCTGCTACAAAGTATCACGAAATGCACCTGAAGCACTTGAACCAGAGGGAACCAGACTGCAGACGTCGAGTTTTGGGAGGGGGGGGGGGCAGATTTTAAGAAGCATCTTGTGCATGACAGACATTATTAAAGAGCTAATGACGTGCTGAGAGGGTTGAAAACCTCAGACTGAGCTCTAAGGAACAGCTCAGAGAAGAGAGACAAACGGACAAAGACGATGTAAAAGTTTGGTTCAGCTTCATTCAAATATACATCCCGACTTTCCCACGCACGCACACACGTACATACATACATACATACAGAGAGTCTTCCAAATATGTCCGAAAAACTAACAAAAAAATCCCAGTTTAAAAAAATAGCGAAAAAGTTCTTTGTACACTTACACATAACTGGTTACACGTTTCCAAAACCCTCACATACAACATTCACTCCCAGTACACAAGGTTATTAGCATCAAGCTACAGTGCTTTTTATAAAAACGCATGATCACAGTAGTTTCAAATAAAATGGCTCCTGATTTTTTTTCCTTTTTTTTTTTTTTTTGAGAATAAATAAAACAGTGGTGACAAAACAAGCTTCATTACAAACGTTAGGCCTCAGGACTCCCACAACTTTAGATTCGTCATGATTCAATGCAGCTCCCCGCTCTGAAATTAATAAAATGGGGATCTGCAAATACATGTGGGTGAAAAGTCGCTCCTCAATCCACACACACACACACACACACACACACACACACACACACACACACACACACACACACACACACACACACACACACACACACACACACACACACACACACACACACACACACACACACACACACACACACACACACACACACACACACACACACACACACACAGAGAGAGCTCATTGCCTCACCTGCTGCACCACATTAAAACGTGAGCCGTTGGCTCACGTTTTAATGTGAGCCAACGGCTCCTTTGAAAAAGGAAAAAAACGCACAGGAAAAGAACCTTAACATCTGCTGTTAAAACTCTTCTTGCACTGTCAAACACAGGCCGCCCCCTTCATTTTTTTTTTAAGATTAAAAATCCAAGAATAATCTATTGCAACTTGGATGCACGATCACCCGCCGCCTTGTTTCAGATCTGAGGATGTTTCCCACCGGTGCACCCGGACTCCACTTCCCTGACTCCGCAGACTCTTTATGAGAGTTGAAACGTTTCTAATTTACTCTACTGAGCTGACAGTTTGCTTCTGCGGAGGGAGAGTTTGGCAGTCGGAGGTGAAAAAAAAGTGTCGTATTTTTTTTTTATAAATATTTCATCGACAGCGGCAGGGGTGGCGCAACCCGAGAGGCAGAGTGGGACAGCAAAACTATGAAGGGAGCATTTGATGTTTTCTTTTTTCTTTTTTCCCCCTCTCAAGGGGAAAGAGGATGTGGAGGTACGCAGAAGAGAGACAGATAAGGACAAAGGGGGGATAGTTCTCCCAAAAGTCATAGTGGCTGGTTGTTGGAGGAAGGTACGAGGGAGTTTACAGAAAAGGGGAGACGAAGGTAAGTCACTAAGGAAAGGGGGAGGGAGGAAGGAAAGTGAGCAGCAATATGATTGGAGATTTGTTGTGTCTCTCATTGTCTACTTTACAGAAGTGTCTTTTTCCCTCCAGATGAGCGGCTTCAGAACTTCTTGGGGCCCCAGGCCGATGCTTGTTTTGGGGCCACGCCTGTCCCGAATGTGGGGAAATCCTCTGCACTGCTCATGTCAGGAGCCTGGAACAAACCGATATAAAAGAGTTTGATACAGTAAACAAATGATACAATTGTAATAAACAGGAGGTGTATCTTTCTGAAAATTGTAGGCTCCTTTCTTCAATCGACATTTAAGGTGACATCTCTCTACTAATGAGCGTTTCATGATAAACCAACAACAGGTTTTTTATTGACCTGGAAACAAATGATGCATATCTGCATCGTAGGTAAAGGGAAGCTAACAATCTGCACGTCCCACCTTGTTCCCTGCTGCGTTCCAGGGAGCGTCCCGCACCACAAAGCCCTTAGCCGGACCTCCAGTGCCGTCATCCCCTCCTCCTGCTCCTCCTCCTCCTCCATAGCGAGACGGGGGCTTCATGTACGCCGCCAAGGTCTCGGTCTCCGTCACACTGAGCATCTGAGAGGAGAGAAGAAAGCTGCTCATTAAACAAGGCAATGAACAAACAGGGTTTTAACAGGGTGTAGTAGAAGACTAAATGTATATGTTATAGTAGGGCATAAAAACGTCATAGTATAGTATGGCATAAAAGTTTAAATAGGATAGTAAGCTATAAAAATTGTCACAGTACAGTAAGGCGGAAAAAAAAAATCACAGTATAGTAGGGTATAAAAGTAAGGTATAGAAAACTCTATAGTATGGTAAGGCATAAAAACTCACAGTACAGAAGGCATTAAAAACTTCATAGTATAGTGAGGTATAAAAAGGTCAGAGTATAGTAATGTACAAAAGAACATGCTATAATGAGGAATAAAAAAACGTCATAGTATAGTGGAGTATAAAAACAGCCTGCTTTAAATGAGGGATAAAAAAAAATGTCAACAACCATTTTTTTTTTAAAATTTATCATGGAGACCGTGTGAGACCACTTCCTCCTTGGCTGACCCCAGTTCTCTCTACTCACATATTCCTCCTCCAAGTTGAGCAGGTGGTCGATGGCGTTGTCGACGGTGTCTGGAAGGCCCGTCACAGTCACTTTGTCTGGCTCGTCAGAACCTGGCTGAGGGAACCGGATATCCACCTGAAAAACATAAACAAGAGGAGAGAGGCATGGTGATGGTCAAGAGGTAGACAAGGCAGACAAGGGATGAAATGACTCTTGAAAATCTAAACCAAAATCGATACCTTGAACTCCTCCATCAGCTTGCGGATGGCCTTGCCGCGGGCTCCAATGATGCGGGCGTGGGTCCTAGGGTCCAGGTGAACGTCTTGGCTCACCATCTCCTGCAACTCGGCAACCAGCTGCTGAATGGACTGACGGGCCTCCTCCACATTGCGCTCGTACCCAGAGATCACGATCAGATCCTGGGAAGGGAGGTCAAGGATAGGAAAACAAAGCATGTAAGAAGAGGGCAACAAAGGAGGAAACATTTTTGGATCAGATGAAGAAGGAATGAGGAGTGTGTGTTAAAAAAGCAAGGATAACCAAGTCGTAAAAAACAATGAAAACTGATTTCTTTATATAAACTACATTACACACACCTGCTGCTCGTCTCCCTTGTCGGGGAACTGGATGCTGACGTCGTGGTCTTTTCTGATTTGGGAGATGACTGCTCCCTTACGACCGATGATCTTTGGATGGAACTTGGGATCTACAGACATGGTCACCTTGAAGCTGCGCAGCGCCTGGAGGGAAACGAAAAGCAGCGAGGTTCAGGATTGATCTAATACCAAAAATATATTCACAGTAAGCCAACATATAACATTTTTAAACACAAGGAACTCTAGAGGTAACTTGATGGCCTATGCTCAAGTAAGTATATCACATTCAAGTGAGTAACAAGGAGCAAAAAAACAAGTGTGATGAGAGGATTATGTAAAGAGGTTTACTCGGTCCTCCTGCTCGGCCTGCAGCTCTTTCACCCTCTCCAGCAGACCCAGTTTGGCTCGCTCCACGTTGGCCACCAGGCCCGTCACCTTGATCACATCCAGCTGCTTCTCGGGCTGCGGCACCCAGATGTTCACCTGCACGTGCAAAAAAGAAATTCAGATTCAGGCCTTTTGCCCCTGCTGCGTGAAATGTCTCTTGGCCAGGAGATGGCGCCAGAGCGTCGGCCAACCTCGTACTCCTCCATCATCTTCCTGATTCCGCTTCCCTTCTGGCCAATGATGTAGCGGTGCAGCTCGTAAGACACCTCCACGTCCTCCGTGATGGGCACCAATGCCTGAGGGGAGGAGGCAGAGACGAGATTATTATTCAGGAAAAGGATGATGGAGAGGGGGGTGGGGGAATAAAGACAAGACAGCATGACGTCTGAAACTGAAGAAGCAAAAGGTGCCTACCAGCAACGCGGATTTCGCCAGCTCACACTTTTCTGCCCGCCCAGAGATGGAGATGATGTCACACTTGCGGGGGACAAACTCTGCCTCTGGACTGACCTCACCGTTTTCTTGTGGCGGAGGCTCCTGACCTGTAATTTAGTCGTATCAGTGCGTATAAGCATCACAGCTGCATTAACACTTGTTTAAGCGTGTTGCGTTCCTGACCTGCGGAGCTGTCCTCCCTCTCTGGGAACTTGATCTGAACCTCGTGCTCCCTGGTGATGTGCTGAATGCGGCAGCCCTTGGGCCCCATGACGGCGCGGTGGTAGCGCTGGGGGATGGTAACCTCCACGCTCACCTGGGACTCCTGCTCGAGGGGAGGGGAAGAAGGTAAGGAGATAGCTGGGTAGCAACAGCGCTGACGCCAAACACAAATCACGTTCAGGAGGAGGACATCCATCACTCCTGGATGTGAAACACTGAGCAGAGCATGACTTTGCGGGACTAGGGGGGAACCACTCGAAAAATGTTTAGTTCCCCAGAAATTGATGTATCTGGATGTAGAGTCCTTGAAGACAATATAAATGTCCTCATCGACTTCCTAATCCTGCCTAAAATGTTAAATCTCACTACTATTGGCAGCATCAGTGAATTTGCACAACATTTAGATTTTACGACTTTGATTTAGCTTTGACCTGAACACCAATATTAAGCCAGATACAGTTATCTGTTGACAAAAGTAATTTCTCGTTAAAAGTTATAATCCAAAGCAAAAATAACTTCAAAAATATTTCTGGGAGGTGTCTAACCAGGTCCTCGATGATCTCCTGGATGCGTTTCTTCGCGGCCTCTACGCAGTCTTTGGCTCCCTTCAGAGTGACCCGTTGACTGTTGGACCCGGTTCGGGGGAAGCTCACGGCCACGCCGCCGTACTCCTCCGCCAGCTCCCGCAGCACCTGCCCTCTCCGACACACGAAGTGGCGGTGGTGGCAAACGTCCACCACCATGTTGTCCTCCACCACGTCGTCCTGGAGACGGAGAGAACACAGATGACGAGATGCTTATTAAAAAAGGAAGATTCTGAGGCTCAAAGCCACCAGTTTATTTTCTGCTGCCCTTTAAGTTTCCTTTGCAATTTATATCTATTCAATTTGTTCTCAATGCACTTAAGTTTTTAAGTATAAGCACTTTATAGTTACCAGGTTTTTGACCAGACTTTCCAGTTCCTTCTGAGCCAGACGAACGGCTTCCTCTTTCCCCACGATGGTGATCAGCTCCTGCTCCGTGTCGTCTGGTGACGGGAAGATGATTCGGGCCCCCGTCCTGTCCCGCACACGGCGGATATTTGCCCCACCGCGGCCAATCAAGAACTTGTGGTACTCTGGTTTCGCCTGCAGCTCGGCGGTGAAGTTGTTGACTTGCTGAAAGGGGGGGTTGGGAAGGAAAGAGGACAAGAAAAGGGTGTAATTTTTTGTCCTGTCCCTCCTTTTCTCTTTGTTGTCATTCTCTCCACTCGCCCACCAACCTTCTCCTCAGCCAGCTGCAGCAACTGTTTCTTGGCCTTCTCCACTTCTCCGGCGGGCCCTCTGATGGTGACCTTGTCCGAGCCGGATCCCTCGGAGGGGAAATGGATGTGGACGCCGCCGCAGTCTTCCATGATGGAGCGCACGAGGCAGCCTTTGGAGCCGATCAGGGAGTTGTGCAGCTTGGCTGGGATGGTGACCTCCGTCTCCTTAATGTTTGCCTGGTGGGACAGAAGAGAGACAGATGAATATATGCAAGTCATAAAGATCGGGGATACGTTGTGCGGTTAAAGATCGGAAAAGAAGAATATTTTAGTCGCCAAAACAAATTGGTTAGAGCCATTTTAAATCAATCTTATAGTTATATGGATTTAAACTTCGAGAATAATCACGGCATGCTTGGAAAATTATTTATGCATTTTTTTTTTATCATTTGAAGTCAAGAGATGGCAGGAAATGAGCAAGAGAGAGAGATTCAACAATGGGCTCCAGCCAAATTCAAACCGGGGGACGTTGCAGGGAGCGGTTGGCACGTCAACCCTGACACCACACTTCGTGGTCATCCTCAGCAGATGTAGTTTGCTCAGTTGCCCAAGTTGCTATTATGTGACCAGCGTTTCATACCAGCTAATGACAACTGAGTCGTTTCCATCTTTTAAGAGAGAGTAAAAGATGTGGTTTAAAGCTCAGGAGGAAAAAAAAAAATAAGTGGGCTGTGAATTCATACTTTCATCTCATGTTAGGGACCATGAAAGAAAAAAATAAAATCTTTGTCTTCCCAGAAAAAAAGCAGTCTCTGACTTCTCACCAGTTCTCTCTGGATGGAGAGGATTCGCTCTCTGGCCGCCTCACAGTTGCTCTTCTTGCCCGTGATTACAATCATCTCCGAGTTACTGTTCTCCGTAGGGAGGTCGATCTTCGTGTTGGTCTCTTCTCTAATCTGGTGACGTGAATAACAATGTTTTTTATTTTCTGCCTCTTGCAAAGTACATGATGTAAGGGTTTGTTTTGAATAAACCATCTTTGGGTCAAACATAACTACACTTCTTTTCAACAGATGTATAAGCTTAGCCGTGTCAAATAAAACAGAACTCATTAGACGTTGATGTTTAATGTAGAGCAAGTAGTTCTCACCTTTTTGATGTTGGCGCCGCCTTTCCCAATGATGTTTTTGTGAAACTGCTTGAAGATGGGAACAGAGAGTGAGAAGCTGTTCTCGATCTACAAAGAAAAAGAAAAACTGCTGTGAAGTGAAGAGTAGAGAGACGTAGAGAGACGGAGGCAGACGGAGGCAGACGGAGAAACGGCGTCAGAAAGCGGCGGCAGATCGTACCAGGTCGGCAATAATTTTCTGGAGGAACTTGGCACATTTCTCCACCTCGTTCTTTGGACCTCTTAGCTGGACAATGTCACTCTTCTGCGCCGGGTCGGGGAAATTGATAATGACCTAGATTAGAAGGAGAGATGAGACAACGTGTCATCAAATCAAATTAAAACCGGAGACAGAACAAGTCATTTTCGCGATGATGGACGAGCAAGATAAAGTGCAGATCATTCACCTCAGGGAACTTGTCGCGAACCTCTTTGATCTTCTCTCCCTTCTGGCCGATGATTGTCCGATGGAACTTCTGCTCCACGATCAGGTCTTTGGTGCGTTCGTTTTCCTGTGAACAGGAGAGGACTGTGAACATAAGCGATAAAAAGCTTTTTTTTGTCAACCAGTACGATAAATTAACTCCTGTTCTCACCATTCTGTGGACCATCTCCATGAGCTCCCTCCGTGCCAGCTGGACTCCTTTCGGGTCTCCTTCGATTCGGACCAGACCGCTCCGCTCCGAGTCCTGGGGGATTCGCACAGACACTTTGTACTGCTCCTTGATCCGGTTGACTGTAGAGAGGGGGTGAGGGAGAAGTGAACAGCCCAGCAGTGTAGGGGCCGCAGTTTTGTTTTTTTGTTTTTCTGCTGAGATCATCAGAACTGTAGTCTACTCACTGTTGGCTCCGTTCTTTCCGATGAGGTGTCTGTGGAAGCGCTGGTCGATGATGACTTCGGTGTAGTCCATCCTCACCAGCTGAACAAGGAGGGAGATTTAAGATGTGTCACTGACTTGGAGACAAAGTGAAGAAGTACTGTCAAATCGATCTCTTGTGTTTCTCAGATGTTTTGTGCTAACTGACAGAAAATAAAAATTTAGCTTTAGCCCCTTCTCAAATAAACTATATTCAAAGTCAGCGTGTGTGTGCGTGTGTTACATACAACATACAATTTTCCCTTAATCAAACTTAAAGTTACGTATAAACATTATACGCTAAACGACTACTGATGACAAGTCATCCCATTGTCCTGTATGTTGAATAACCACACTTGTTCGGGAAACAATTGGGTTGTAACGTGTGAATAAGATCGCTAGCTCCGTTATCATAGTTTTGAAATGTTCAATCTGTTTCATAAAGAAAAAAACATTTGATGTGAATATAACAACCATACACATTTCTATGTTGTTGTAAGCTACACCGAAGCACTGCTCAGATGTTTGTGCAGGTCTGTCTTTGGTTTCCAGACTTTATGTTAAAGAGGTTTTCGCTGAAAAAAAAAACATGAACTGAGCTCTGTGTTTGTGTACGTGCGAGTACCGACCAGGTCCTTGATGATCTCCTGAATCTGGGCCTGAGCCTGCTCCACCTCCTCCGTAGGCCCCTCCAGACTGATGCGCTCCTCGCCGTCCGTAAACTCGATGTGAACCTACACACACACACACACAAATGACCATGACGCGATAAAAGAGCCATTTCTCCTGCCCCACCTTGTGTTGATTCTCCTCAGTGTCACAGTTAAATACACAAATCTCAGTCCATGTTACTAGTTTCAATCTTTAACTATCCTCTGCCAAGCTGCAGTCACTATTGTGCTTCATCATTTGCCATTTTACAAGACGCAGGATCGTACACACCGTCTGCCACTCCGGGTTATACTGCAGGGGCAGGATGGGGATTTTGTTTTTCTCCGCCTTCAAAGTCAGATGATCTCTCTCCTCTTACCCGTGGCAGCTGCTGTGTGATCCGCCCAATGTTCTGTCCTTTCTTGCCGATGATGAAGCGATGCAGCCAGGCCGGAGCCGTAACCTCCACCACTATCACGCTCTTCGCCTGAACAAAAATTTGCATTAATGAGTTCACGGTTATAAATGTATTCATCACAAGCTACGTGGAGATTTGTTGTAGCCTCCTATTTCACTGATTTTCCGGCAAACAAGTAAAGATCTAATTTGTGATCATAGTCTTTGTCACAGCCCCCCCCCCCCCTTCTCTTCCTCACCTTGGCATAGACCTGTGTGAGCGCTGGTCCCAGCTTGTCGGGCTCCCCCCTGAGGATGATGGTCTCCGAGCCGGAGTCCAGAGGGGGCATCTCCACGGACACCCCAGTGGCCTCCAGGATCTCCTGCAGGGTGTTGCCCTTTGGACCGATGATGTACTTGTGCTGAGACTTCTTCACCTCTACGGAGATGGTGGTGGTCTTCCTCTTCTGCGGGGCGAAAAAGGGACGAGACTGAACATTAACAGCAGCATGGAGAAAGAGATTTATGGCAGGAGGAAGGAGAGCTGGAGGAAGTGGCAACACAACAGAAGACAAAATGATAAAATGACAGAAACGGGAAGTGGAAACGACAGCAGATAAAAGTTAGAGTGAAAAGAGGGAAGAGGTGGATTTAGAGACGGAAATAAACGGACATAGGTTGAGCCGAGTGCAAGGAGAGAGATGGAGAGTGATTGAAAGCATGAAGCCAACAGAGACATTTTATTTGTTTTTGCCCCTCATACATATGAACCAAAATTACATTAGCATTCTCATCCTGTTGTCGTCTGGTAAAATCCAATCTTCTCTCCGCATTATCTCCGGCCTGCCCGTCCCCAGCGCTTATCTGGCGCACACATACTTCCTCTCACTGCGTTTCGTCCATTCATCTTTTATAGTTTCTTGCAATCTGGATAAACCTTCTCTTTCCAAAAAAAAAAAACCCCACCACAACCCACACAGGTTGTCCAACTGTAAGAAAACATGTTTTATTATAGATGAGGTTTAAGATCTCGGCCGCGGAGAGAACAAGTGGTTTCAAGCAAGACTGTGGGGAGAAGCAGGAATTTAACATCTGCAGTCATGCGTGCGTGTGCTGCCACACAGCCCCGAGCTGAGCCCCGAGGTGCTGCTTTAGTGGTTTTTTTGTTCCTCGTTTTGCTTTTTGCTTTCTTTCTATGCCTCCTTTGATATTTCGACATGTTCCCCGTTTACGAAGTTTTGACATTTTGATGAAAAAGTAAATGTTAAAATAATCATCAGCAGTGATAAAATGAAAATAGATTCGGCACTCACTGAAACAAATGGAATCAAACAACGGCAAAAACGATTTAAGATGAAAAAAGAAAGAAACCCAGAAATAAACGTTAAACAACCTAAGTTTTCCCTTACTAGCTTGACTCAAGATATTGCTAAGCCACTAATTACTGTAAAAGATAATCAATTAAACGTCACCTAATTAATTCTAGGTTAGTTAGAACAGCGTCACATGGCCTCTACGATCAACGCGTACCTTGTCCTCATAGATGGCTCGGATGCGGTTGACCGCCAGGGCGACGGCCTCCTTCTCCCCGGTGATGACGATCTCGTCCTTGGGCAGGCTGGGCGGGGGGATGCTGATGCGCGCGCCCGTCTCCTGGCTCAGCTCCTGCACCAGCCGGTTGTGGGCGCCGGCGATGAAGGGGTGGAAGGCCTTCTCCAGGGACAGACGCTCCACCGCACGCTTGTCCTGGAGAGTTGGTGAGCGAGGCAGAAAACACCCGATCAAACGACCGGACGTGCAAATATTTGGTTTTTCAAAAGATACTGGAGAAGACGTTTGGTGATTTAGAGAGGAAATATCTATATTCTGTCAGCAAGATTAATTATGTATAAAGAGACGGCAAAGTCAATTTTAAAAAAAAAAAGAAAGAAATGAAACCACAAATTGGCCCCAGCAGGCCGACCTGTTCAGCAGAGATGAGCAGGATCTCGTGGCGAGCTTTCTCGATGCCCTCCTTGGTGCCGGTGATGCGGATGTTTGCGCTGGGGTCGTCGGGACGTGGAATGGCGATCTTCGTGGCCGTCTTCAGCTCCAGCTCCTGCAGCTTCTCGCCGTTCTTTCCGATGACAAAGCGGTGGTGCTCCTTGGGGATGGCGACCGTGGCTGAGGCCTGGGGGAAGCGTTGGGGAGAAATGTGGACTAGATTTAGTCATGCAATGGAAACGGTGATTTTTAAAGTTTAGACATATCCATCCACAAAACAAATTTGTTGGTGTACCTTTTTTTCAGATTCCACATTAATTCGATATTAGAAAAGAAACAAGGCATTTCTAGTTTCTAATTCATCATCGACAGCTATTGAGTAAATTAAAAGAGTTTTCACATAAAGGTGCTCACTTGGTAGCTGAACAGATACAGAGGAATTCGACTTTGAGAAGGACAGATGGTTTTCCCATACTATTGTATCAAAAACACTGCAGCTCAGCTAAACAGGTGAAACCTCAATGTACCAACTGAAGTGGAAATCAGCAAGTTCGCTGCCGGAGCCCAGAAAGGCCGCCCTCGGGAGCTGACGGACATTTTTCAGCTCAACTTTTTTTTTGTCCCAAACTGTCCGACTTTGCGCAGCGAGTCGTTTTTTCTATCTGCTGCTGGTCCAAGCCATCCTTGTGTATCATTGGATTTTGAGTTATCTCCTTAAATTTTAGCACCGCGACAAAAGAAAACAATAAAAAGTAACAGATTGTCGCATAAAAAACCTCATCTGGTCCCATTCATCAGTTGAAGTGGTGGTGCTCTCCACCCCAGCAGTATTTCTCAGTGTTATTCATTATCAGGGCAAACATCTTTTCTACATTTCTGTCATGCGGATGATGTGAAAAGTTCAAGAATTTCTGTAAATCTCTACAATACAAATGGTTCAACACTAGAACATACAACAACAACAACAACAACAACAACAACACTAACAACTGTAAAATAAACATTACAAAGTCATATCACAGGCTCAAGTAGCCAGGTACCAACATCTGTTTTAATTGGAAATAACTTATTAAAGTTTTCTAAGCTTGTACCTTCTGCTTCATTGGTCGTTTCAGATTCCATCCTATGTCATAATGACATTTACTGGGTTTTATGAATTGCTTATGGAACCTATAAGACAACTTTTTCAACACATTTAAGCCAGAAAACATGGCAGACACCCACGAGTACCCCACAATATAGACATTTTAACACAACAGAGCACAAACAAACACGGTAAGTTCACCTGTGTCTGCAGGCGAGCTACAATTTCCTTGCGCGCCTTCATGACGGAGTCCAGTTTTCCCGTGACCATGATGGAAAGGCCCTGGTCTTTGGCCAGGGACAGCTCAATGTGGGCCCCTGTTCGCTGCATGATTTCCAAACACACCTTGGCCTCCTCGCCCTCCCCGAACTGGCTGTTGTCCTTGTAGCGACGCTCCTCCAGGGGCACGTGGAACACCTGGGGACGGGAGCCGGTCGGAGGGGGAGGAGGGGCGAACAGGTGCATTTTAGTGAGCTGCTTTAACGCCACTGAAAAATGGCTTGGGGTCAAAATGGAATTAAGATCAGACAAATATCCAAAGACCAGATAAATGCATGACAGACAGACATTTTGTTTTTGTTTTAGACTGTTACATTTGAAACTGAGAGCAGAGTATTTTAACTTTTCTTCTTTCAACATGTTTGTGTGTGTCACTAGTAACATTTGTACATGTAGGCGTGTCTGTGTGTGTGTACTCAGTGGTTTTACCTGGGTGATGACAGAGGCTTTGATGGGCCTGATCTTGCTGCCCCACGCTGAGGCCGGCTCCCCGGCCTTCTCCCCTGGTGCTCCCTTCTCCGGCAGCGGAGGGAAGGCCTCGAGGTAGGTGGGGATGTAAGCCTCATCCTCTGGGACGCAGCCTTGCCCGGAGAGACAAAGATATATATATATATATTTTAAAAAAGAGCCAATGATAAAGGGGAAGAAAACAATACGAGAAGACCCAGAGGAAAAGAGGGATAGAAATAATACAGGCCTTGTGTTAAAAAAAAGGATCACATACAGAATGAGTAAAATGGAAAACACAAAACACAAATGAAAGACGGAGAAAATCTAAATACCTTTACCTGAGCTCTTGAGCTGATAGGTGGCTACTAAGCTTGGGCTAGTAAAGTAAAAACGTTGTAAGAAAATGGACATTACCTGTTATCTCCTGGTCCTTGAGGCCACTGCGATGCTCCGCAAAGCTCTCCGGGGTCAACACTGCCACTGAGCTCATGGTTCAAGACTTGTTCCGCTATTCCACTACAATGGAGAGAAAAAAAAGGGAATAAATCAAACCCTTTTACCTCAGAGGAGACAATTAGCTGCAGTATCTGCATGAAATTTCATATACATAAAGTACAGACTGCACGATCCCACAGCAAAAAAATAGCCATCGGAAACACCGACGGAGGAAGCCGATTTCAAACTGTGTCTCTGATGTTCTCTGTCCCTCCCTTGAACGCACCGTTGTATGTGATTGCTATCCACCGGCCCTAAGAAGCCCGAGGTCGCTTCTGTGGTATCGACAGACTTGCACTGGCATGGCGACCGACACCTGAGGTGCTGCAATTAACACTTTACAAGTCTCAGACAAACACAGCGAAATACAAAGCCTCAGGGACAGGGGGTTATCGCAAGTCAAAGAGCTGTCCTCCGCTAAAAACAACGGATGCTCACGTCACAGGATCTTGTCTGATTACACTACTGCAGAGGGTCAACCGAGAAATCCAAACAAATAAAAACTCAGAACTGCCATAATGATTGTGCTTGAAACCAACTTCGTGAAAACACAAAGACAGCCTTGGGATTCAGGGAGACTACTGCTGGGTTTTTTTCATGGCAAGAATAAAGATAATTTGAATGCCTTCAAGCACAAATTTACGAGATCCCATAAAAATGAGTCTCTTATTAACAGTTGATGGAGCAAATCAACTTTAGTCTCCGACATCTCTGGAGTCTTCTGGTTTTCTACATAAAGTTGCATTTCCGAATTAGCAGTTAAGCCGTGAGGGATGATGGGAATCATTTTTAATATCATTTAAACGCGTTTTTCCTCACTCACAAACGGGCATAAAAATTAATCTCCGGGATCCGCTGCTTGTGTGATGCTTCTGGCTGAGCACAACAGTGATTGTGTTATTATCTCAAATCCCAAGTGTCCCATTGGGGTTTGCTTCTCTTGAAAACGTTGCTATGTACTCCCAGTGTGTATTCAGATCATACATGTCGTGTGAAATCGTAAGTTACTGTGTGGAAAAAATACAAGACGGACGACAAGGAATAAAGCGCAAAACCATGTGGGAAAAAACTGTAACGCTGGGTTATAAACTCTGACCTCAACTAAAGGTGGTCCAGTCAAACTACAATAAACAAAGTGATTCCAGGCTTACCTGCAAAAGGTCAATTGCCAGAGAGTCCGTCCAGTTAGCGGCTACCGTAGGCGCTTCAGTGTGAGTGTGCGTTTCAGCTCCTGGATGCACAGAGAAGGAGAAAAGAGATGAAAAGTGAACAGTGTGAATCCCCCCCCCAAAAACGCTCCACAGATCAGAGACTAGGTTTAATGCTGGAAACACCCACACTGCACTGCACCTTACACTGCTTGGATGTGATTCACTCTCCTCCTGCCCCCCGTTTTCAACATCTCTCTGCCTTCTTCACAGTTTCGCAAATTCAATAGCCGGATATTGGTTTTAACATGAAAAAAAAGATGCTATTTCTTTCTGTCACGCAATATTTTTGTAAATTCAGCCCCAGGTGTTTTATAATGGGTTCACATGGGGGGGGGGGTATAACTTAACCCTGAAAGCAGCTACTCGGTCTGACATTACAAACTCAATGCTGTGCAGCCAAAGAGTGTTCAACTTTTACAAATTCCCCAAATTCCAAAAGATACCAAATTAGGCGAGATAAGGTGCAAGACATGCAGGACATTTCCATTTGACGCATCAGCGGAAAGCCAGGTAAAAACATGTCGTTTGAAGTTTGAACATTTAACCCATTTAGCCTTTTTCTTCCAAAGGCGGAAGAAGCTGCCATGTGACAGTGTCAGACAGTGTGGAAAAGGCTCTTTTTTGTATTATTTAAAGCTACTTAAATGGAATACACAGTTTCAAAATAATGTGTTATGAGCAGCGGTGGACTTCTACATAGGCAAATGTAAAATATATCTTTTTCCATCTATATCCCCCATCTTCATTCATTCGACTACTACTCACCATGCGGAAGAGGACTGTGCACACAAAACAACAACAACAACAACAAAAAAAAGGATCGCGATACTTCTATAAATTGTTGAGGTTTTAAATTTGCCGATATGGTTGCTGATCCTCTACCGTGCATGACCAATCTGGATTTTTGCCACGGGGTTCATTTCTGCAAGTTATCACATCGAAATCCCACTCGGCGAGAAAACTTGACAGAAACAAAGAGCGCTCGGCCGGCTGACTGCAACACAACACACCGAGAGCTGCGGCTGTGACCGTCGAGTCCGCCGCGTCAGCCGTTTTTCCTACCGATTAAAAAGACACAAGAAACTACAAAAAAACGGCGCAGGAGCGCGCGCGCGACCGACGCGTTTCCAGCCCGAGTCACATCTTCGGATCGGCGGCTTTAACGGGATGCGCTGCGTGGCTGTTTTCTGTTAGCTCGCGGGGCTAACGTTATCCTCTCCGCTAACGCTGGCGAGTCCAATGGTGTTAGCCGAGCTCGCTGAGCCAACGCGCGTCGCTTGTGCTCCGACCTCGGCCGGTGATGATTAGGGCGCAAGGACTTTCTGATAATCGGCTAAAAAAAAAAATAAATAAAAACAACAACAAGCCGGGCAAAGGCAGATAACCAGCTCGCTAGCACCACGGGGCTTCGCTAACCTGGCTAACCCCGCGGACTTGCTTCTCGCTCCAGACGGGACCGGCTTTCACGCCACCGTGCCTGGACTCTTAGACTCCCTCCGCCGTGCTCAGGTTTTTAGATAATAATGTCAAAAGAAAGCAGCGGACATTAAGATAAACAGAGGAGTCTTACCTTTCAGAGAGAAAGATATAGCGGAGGGTGTGTGTGGTCGACAGGTGATGGTGTAAACACAGACGTGATTGGTCTAGGAGCATTTCCTCTGCCGGCGGAGCGATACGAGCAAATGCACTTGCGACTCACCGAGTTTAAAGCAAATGCCGCAGTATCTTTGCGCGACAGGGACATCCAGGTTAAATAGATCCTCGTTGCAATGTGTCTCGCTCCGGTGCCATATTCACCCGCGAAAGGTCCACGTGTGTTTTCTCCTGATTGATAATCAATAAACGAAAGAACTAACTTAAGTTATCAGCGCCTCGTAACGTCTCGCGTCCGTCAAACTCACCGGGTCTACTTGTCATTCATAATGGCCCTGGTCTGCTCTGCGGGGAGTCACAGCATCGTACTTCTGAAGTTATATTACAGCACAGATAAAAGCATAGAAAAAATAATACAATAAAATAGTTTTAATTAAGAATTTAGGAGTTATAAACGAAATGTCGTCATAGGTTCAAATGTTGAAATAGTAAGCGAACTAATTGAGGATTTGTGAATGTACATTTTCAATAAGTGAGTCGAAATTATGCCTGAATAAAATCAATAATTATCTAGTACTCGCTACTAATACTTTTGACTTTGTAAAAGTATAATCTCTCTAATAATTGTGAGTTTGGAGAGCAAGTCCATTAAGACAGCAGTAAGTGGGCCTACTTTATGAGAAAGTCAATATTTTGAGTAAAAGCTGTGATGTGGTGAATCCAAATTAAATCAAACAATCAACATCATGAGCTTGTAAGCAATTGTGAGTTTCTAAGTAAGCGTTAATAGAGTTGATGGGGTGATGAGATGTAAAATCTATTTTTAAAAAGGTGCTAAAACTAAATTGAGAAATCTTGAGTATTGAGTATCTATTATGACAATCAACCCAAATTCCTAGAATGCAAATCAAATTCTTAAATTGGAAATAAACTTACACTTTAAAATCTAATTTGCCGAAACTTTTGGCCAACATTTACAGCTCGATTATTAGTGTTCTCACGTGGCAGTGAAACGATAAAACATCCAGAAATCCAAGAATTATCCTGTTTGCGCGTGTTCCTGGCTCAGGCACTAGGTGGCGGTAGGACACAGAGGTAAAATACAGAGGTGAGGGGGCGGGGTGAAGACAGGAACTAAACACCTGCCTCTGTGCACCTGTTCAAACATGAGGTATGTACATATACATGTACCGGATAATGTGATTTTCATTTACAGGCACTGATCACCAGATTATGGTGCTTGGTCAAACACAGAGGTTCAATATATATTTTATAAGGACTTAACAAGGAAAAACAAATAAAACATCATACTTGTGTAACCTCAACCATAAAATACAATAACATATATATATGCATATATTTAGAGGATAATTGATTCCTGTGTATATGATTAGTGTCTGGGGCGTTAGTGGATTGTGAGATTAAAGAAGTTGTGGAAGTTTGCAATGTGCTTCAAAATAAGAGTCTCCAAAATAAAACGAGAAACCGAGTTCACCGAAGCCACATTTTTGTTAGACAATGCATTAACACACAGTAATACAAATGTAAATCACGCAAGAATGAAAGATAATCCATAATTGGAGAGGATACAGCTCTATTTTGTCTTTATTATCCCCAAGAGGAAATTTGACACTCAAACTTGAGCATAAAACATATTTAATAAAGCATAATCATAAGGTATATCATGCACTTCAAGTTATTTTGAATCCATCATTCAAATTAATGTTAAACAATGCCTATCACTAAGATAATTTGCTGGCTTGTTGGGATCATTGAACAGTTTTGAAGCACTACAAAAAAAACATTTGCATTGTCTTGTGAAGTTATATTCATAATATGAATGTACTTTTGCTTGAGGGTGTGTTCAAGATTCACAGCCTTCGTTTCCCAGACATCACGACTAAAGTTCACTGCCGAGACATCAAGTTGTTGTTGTTTTTTTCGTGATATTATTTTATTTACAAAGCCATGGTTTCGTTCAGGGTTTTATTTTGAAGTCCCTTACAGGAACCTCGCCACATTACAGCATGTGACTTACCGGTTTCCAGCCGGGTTGTTACGGTTGTTACACTCCCACCTCCCCTGCCCTCTCCTCCCGTCTCACACGGGCTGCGGGGTAACAAAGACGAGACAACGGGAGGGGGATGATGGGAGCTCGGACCACAAATCCCACTACAAAACTGAAACCGCTTCGCTTTTCTCATTTTTCCATGTAACGGATCGTTTTAACAGCACATTTTAAGATCAAAGTTCAACCAACGCGGCTGCGCCCCGGATCGATTTTAAACCTGAAGCTTTCGATCTTGGGAGGAAGAAAAGAAAGAAAGAAGCGAACTACAGTATGTTGGACTGCCGACACTAGAGCCGAATGACCGGAGAAACACTAACGGACATGTCTGAATGACTGTGGTAAGTTTTCATTTCTGCACGTCGCATTTTAAGCGAGTTTTGGCCAGTATTGACAATTTAGCAAGTGCAGTTTGGTTGAGACTATAAGCACCTGTTCCCTTGTGGAAAACCGCAGAAATACTTAAATTGAATAAAACTTAAATTATAGTGACATTGTTATACTGTAAATTATTATCGTATCACTCTGTCATTACTGCAGCATTCCCCTTTATATAATATTTTGACCTCATATCGCATTTTACGCACTCAGCCGTATAAGAATAAGGGATAAGAAAATATGAACTATTAATGGCAAACATATTCAATAACCTGTCCGTGACACTCAACACATCTTTATGAATATGTAAACTGGGACAATTGGAAACTCAATTAGGTCTCATAGTTGTGATATTTCCCTGTAGCACATTTCCATAAGATATAAGCATCATATTTACAGTGGGGTCCTAAAGTCTGTGACGTATAGGGAAGTGGTCTGCACCTTTGATTATCCATGGGAAGGCTTTTCCATATATATATATATCCCTGTGTGTGTGTATATATGTGTTTTCTTTTTTTCGACACACCTTTTACGTCCCTGCTTCCTGTCCAACGTGGAGCTCGCAGCCACATCACATCACATGTGCTATATTGATTGGTCGATGCTGTTCAGGCTAGAGTGGCTCTCTTAAAGACCCCCTACCCATTTCTCACACACGGACCCATTAGAGCAGATGGCAAACTGTACACACACACACACACACACACACACACACACACACACACACACACACACACACACACACACACACACACACACACACACACACACACACACACACACACACACACACACACACACACACAGAGAGCATTGTGTCAATGGAAGCCCCCCCCGCCGCCATAAGCACTTAAGGATTGTTCTCAAGCTGGTCCGATTGAAGGGATCACACCATATCTGATATGTATTGGATTTACCAGGACAAATACTCTTACTGGAAATGAAAGACTTGGCCCACTGACCCAGCCGGAGTGTGTCGCGTCCAGTCGACTGGACGGACGCGGCTATTGAACTAACCAGGTCGAAAATGGCAAAGGCAGACAAAAGACCTGAAGTCTGGTTAGGGGCTGACTGAAAGAAAGTAAGGTTGGGGGGGGGGGGCTCAAGTGTACCACATATCAGAGTGTGCTGTCCTCGAGATGAGGACGCTCCCTCCCTGTTGGAGGTTTTGTATGTCACCCTGTGGACAATGATGATAACCAGAGGGCCAAATCTGAAACCTTTACAAACCTACATCACACCCACACACTCTAGTATATCATGTTTCCAGCTGTCAGAGTATATTACAAACTAAGAGTATTTTTTTTTTTAATCTGAAAAACGTCCCTTTAGATTTCAAATTTAAAAAAACAGAAGAAGTGTCAGGAAACCAATAGATGTACAACTGGTTGCTGTTGAGTGGTTATAACATCCTTTTTTTTTTTTTTCTCCTTTCTAAAGAAGTCTCATTCATTTTTTATTGCACGCATTCCTGCTTTGTCATTTTCTAATTATTCCAGACATGGCCGTCTATCTGCAGCACACAAACCCCCCCGGTCAGGCTGAAACGTGAAACCCTGTCTGTCTCTTTTATAGTACGGCCACCGACTGTGCAATATCTTCTCTCAAACTGGTCGGACTCGCTGGTGCAGTTCCTCGGCAACAAACAGCTACTGGTTGTGCGTTGCTGTGTGTGGAGAAGAAGACGCGTTGAGTTAGATCACGAACTGTGACACTGTTGTTTGCCTGCAGTGCCGTTGATTCGTTTCCCCGACTTTAATCTGTGGTGCGACTGAGTCAATCTCCAAGTCAAACGCTGGATTCTACATTTCCCACAATGCATTTTCAATAGCATCTTTGGGAAATGCCCACATCCTTTAAACTCCGTCCATCCTCTCTCAAACTCCACAATCAAACTAAACTTGAAGCACTGATTTCTCAGAGATAACAATGAAACCAGTGCAGTAACAAATTTCTGCCCCCTCTCTCTCTCTCTCTCTCTCTCATATCTGCATGAGTCAGACCATGAGTAACCCTCGTTTGGTTTGATATTGCATCAGCTGTTGCACACGCATGAAAAAAGGGAAAAAGAAAAACATATGGTGGGAGGAATCTGCAGCGTGGCCATTTGGTCGCCCCGGAATGGAAACTGAATTTCAAATTGGGGTCGTCATCATGTTTCTTTTTTTCTTTTTTTATAGACAGTGACTGGCTGAATAAGACGACCGGCGCTTTGAGTACGGAAATTTGTCAAGGTTTGAATTACGAAGGATTGAATCAATTCAGTGTCAAAAGGCACCTGCAGAACAGTGATCTGTGTAAACAGCACTAGGGGTGTGAAAACTTGTGTGAGCATGTGTTCACCGGCTGAGAGGAGAAACGGCCACAGAGCGCCCGAGACTCTTCAACATGTCAAGGAAATAGTGGACAGGTTGGAGTGGTTAGTAATGTAAAGTTTGAACTATTAACTGGATTGAACAAGTGCATCGAGAATAGAGCCCGAGCGATGTGGATATTTGGGGAACGATACCGATGCCGATTGGAGAGTGAGACATTTCTGATATCGATATATCGGCCGATACATGTATTTTTTCTTCAATGTTGGCAATGATTCCTTGGCTGACGTTATCAAACCCTTGTGATAAAGAAATGTTACTGAGGCTTCATATTTTAGTTTAACCATAAACTTTACTATAAATAACAACAACTATATAGAACATGAAATAAGAGAATAAACTTTTTTTTTTTAAAGTAAAAATAAATGCACATCGTTTCTGCATTCTTCATTATGAAAAATAAAAGTTTTGATATCAGCAAACATAAAAGCAGATACCAATATGTCCGTGAAAGGTTCATACCGGCGGATATTGCACCGATATATATCAGTCGGGTTCTAATGATGAATCACACAACACTATTATTTAAGTGTCAGTCGGTGCACTGGTATTACACATGAATGAACCGCACACAAAAGATCGGACATCTGTATTTCCCACTTCACTGCGCCTTTGTCCACAGAGGATAAAGATGAAATAATATCATATCATATTTTTTTGCAGACTTTCCACATGTAATCAGTTGTTACTGACAGAACTTACTGGCCTCCCAGTTCTGATACCGCTGACACATCCCAGCCTTTCAGGCGATAAATGAATTAACTAATTTGTGGGGGGTTTTGAGCTCCGAGTCTTAAAATAACAGTTCAAGAAATTGTCAGGGATTATCAGAGTGGGAAATTATCAGGATTCATCCAGCCAACAGACACAGTTCAGCCACTCGTCCGGTTTTACATTACCTCCCGTTGTACTCGTGGGATTGTAATCTCACAAGGAAGGAGTGGGCTATTTAATGTGCAAAGTTCAGTTCATTCAGAGGCCTTACGGTCACAGGGATTTCCTCACACTGAGCTCTGAAAATACTCAATTGTGTAATGGTGTTTATTGCCTCGTTGCAAATGTTTGTGTCAGCCACTGAGATTTATTATAATTAAAGTGTTCCGTGTTTTGTTTTTTTAGGGGACCACAAGCCAAAAAGGTTGAGAAACAATAACCTAAAGTTTAACACGTTCACCATGTAAGTCAGCTGCCAGCTCATTATGACCAATATCTGATGAAGACATAAAATCCCCAGAAACTTGAAATGTCGCCTTGAGTCACATGACAGTTGATGGCATTATTTATGTGGCTTGGGACAATAGAGTATACAAAACAGAAAAAGCACATCAAACTGATTCTCAACTTCCTTATCTTTTCTCATCAGGTGACGATGACATGTTAACACTGACCTCTGCCCTCAAAGCCTGACCTGTGATCGGTCAGGGCTTAGAGAGAAAGCACTCGGCGAGAGAAGACCCCCTCCAGCTACGATGTCTGTCCAGGAGGCGTCCGAAAGGCAGACGTCGCCGTTGGCCGTCAAGCCAGAGGCCAAGCAAAGACCCGAGATCCCCCCGAAACCGTCGGCTCCGCCCGGCTCTCCTCCTCTGGGAGACGGAGGCAGCGCCGCGAGCCTCCCCTGTGGGAAAGTCAAAAGGATTGTGAGCAAGTTTAGCAAGCAGGAGTCCGTGTCGAGCGAACCCGAGGAGCGGCCCAGCAACGGTACCTCAGAACTCAAGCGGCTCAGAAGGCCTCCGACGGTAAAGCCCAAACCGTGCCGCACCGGGCTGCGGCTTCAGGCGACGGCAGAGCAGGCTCCTCCGCTGCCTCTGAAGAGGAGCCGCATCCTGCAGAGACAGAGGGAGAGCGAGGGGGGAGACGAGGGCGACGGCAGCGGCGTGGAAGGAGGCCGATCAGGTACAGTGGATTCTAACCTGTTTCTATCTTGGCAAAAAGTTCTGAGCCAATTTGTGCTAAACTTGGTTGAGGGATGGATCAGGGAAGGACACATTCCACTCCAGTATTTAACTTTTGATTCTAAATATGTTTCCACATATTCTATATCTGTTTATGTTCAATGTTTTTGACATGAGATTTTTTTGTCGTCATGTGTGAGAGCGCCTGCCCGCCGACTCGATTTCCTTTGGAATAAGGAAAAAGTCAAATCAAACAGGAAGTTTATTTATCCATTACAAGATCACTGAACATCTTTAAAATATGCTCAGATCGAGACTAGGGGAGTAGTGCAAGAACAAAACGTGTCCCTGTATTCGTCAAGAAATTTAAGACTCACAGACACCAGGCTGAAGGTAGTTCTCGATCAAGATCAGTCCAATTGATGAAACTGACAGAAAAATTGAATTTTACAGTATTGGGAAATTGTTATTTGACGCACACACATAAAAGAGGGGTGTGTAAGCATGACAACACCTTTGCATGTGTGTGTGTGTGTGCATACACTGGTTGGTCATAAAAGTAACACTCACAGCGTCGTCTGGGTGTTTTCAGCAGGCAGGTGTGGTGCCGCGGGGCGGACCTGTCTCCAACAGTCTTTAACTGGTTCTGTCAGTCAGCTGATTACCTGTGCAAACACACGATTGTGTGTGTGTGTGTGTGTGTGTGTGTGTGTGTGTGTGTGTGTGTGTGTGTGTGTGTGTCGGTGTTGTGTATTTCCATCTTTGTGAGGGCCACTTTGACTGTTAGACCTGACGGAGTGAGGGCATGTTGGCCGGTCCTCACTTTGGGACACACCCTCAAAGGGCTGTTTTATACTTAAGGCTTTGTTTTAGGATTACGAGTAGACGACGTGTCTGTTGCCTGGTGATTATACAGCACATGCATAAATCAATATGAATCACTCGGGAGAGTGTTTCGGTTTCAGTCTGTCGAAGAGGGTGAGAAAGTGACATTATATTGGTCGAGTGGGTAAATAGTTCCATCCTCAGTTACACATGCCATCACACTTCCTTGTTTTGGTTCCCTGGTAGAAACAGAAATCATACAAGTAGGCCATTCATTGCCTACATATGGATTGGGAATATTATCATTATTGGTGATTAGGGCTGTTAAAAACTGTTATATTCACTGTTGTAATAAATTACTCATTTAGACTATGAAATGAAATAAAAATGTAATTTAAATTGCATTTTTGTTTTGTTTCAACAACAATCCAAAAATGCACAATTTCATTGAAATAAAACAGAAAGGCAGCACATCCTAATTTTTGAGAAGCTGCATCCAGATACTGTTTTGCGTTTGCAAATCTGGTTTGGATATTTATTTAACTATATTTGTTTGTAAGTTTTGAAAGCACTCAAACATGGAACTGCAGGACTATCGCATAATGAAGAGGGTGTAGCTAAAGCATGTGATAAACTTCGACATTAAAAAGTAAATAAGAGGAACAATGTCTTGGTAAGCTGACCCGCAGCTCTCTTTACTGTTTTTGTTTAGATGCTATCTGTTCTGTGTTAGGTGGAAACAAGAGTGTTTCAAAAGACTTTTGGGGCCCCCAGGCAAAAGGGGCCTGCGGGGCCCTACATTGAAACCAAACTAAAACAACCCCACCACTCCATCATACAAATGCATGTAGAAATGTCGTTGTTTGTTTTCAAAGAAGCCTCTAAGGCAGCATCCCCATCGCTTCATTTCCGCTTCAAAAAGTCTGGAGACTAGGTGGTCATGTAAAATACGTTTACAGGTTTGGACGGAGATTCACAATGATAAGGAGCTGAAGCGTCTGGAGAGAGATTGTTTTTCCCTCCTGTGGAATCAGATGTTCTCTGGGGGCCCCCTCTCATCTTGGGGCCCCTGGCTGTTGCCTGCTTTTCCCTACCCTGTTGCCCTGCGTTATTCTGACTTTTTACTCCCTGAACCTTTTAACCATCCTCCTAATCCTTCTCTCTCATTCTTCCACCTCCTCCATTTCCTCTCGTGATGATCCAAACTTTCCATGAATTTTTAAAGACACCACTCACGCACTGCATGGTGATGAACTGCTGACTTGACAGTCCAGCATGTGCCACGATAGCAGATGGAGGGAGAAAAAAAAAAGGCTCTTAATCAAAGTGAGCTGCCATGTCTGGGGGGGACACACATTCACGCCATCAGAGAGGAATAGAAAGAATATTAAAGATGTTACCTTTTCATTAAACATTTCAATTCAGCCAATGTGTGTTGCCTCCTTTTTGACACAGCGCCGGACGGAAAGGAAGTGGAGTTTCAGCTGATCGGAGGAGGCGAAGCCGAGGCGGAACACAGTCCAGACTCCCCCCTCAGTCCGTGCTGCGGCCCAGGCTGCAGCTGCGTGTGCCATCGCCAGCGGCCTGGCATGAAACTGATATGGGTGCCGGTGGACGTGGAAGATGGTGGGCAGGAGGTCGGCGGTGGAGGGGAGGACGAGAGCGACGTGGAAGAGCAGGACGGGGAAGATTGGGAGGAGTATGAGGAGGTGGAGCCAGGAGGGGCAGGGGAAAGCGAGGATGGGTTTTCTGAGGGCGATGACAACGAGGCGTCTAAACAAGACAAGTCGAAGTTCAACCAGTCTTTGGATGTTTTGATCTCTGAGGGTTACAGGAGGCGGTCGGACCCCGGGCCTCACAGTGTCCTCGCCTCTCTCACCGTCACTCGCTCCCAGTCGCCCCCTGTTCCCCCGAAACGATCTAAGTCACCCCCAGTCCACCACACGCCCCCGCAAAGCGATGAAGACAATATTTACGAGGCCACACTTCCAATGGTCGACCCTGCTCTTAAAAAGACCACGCCTCTGTGCAAGGAACTGGATATTCCTCTAATCAAGGTGCGCAAACCGGCCCTTCGGTCTAAACTGTCGTACAGCACCTCGGACCCGACATCCGAGTTTCAGACGAACGACGGACCCTTGGCAAGGCCGGACAATGTGCCGCCCGCCATCCCGCCGAGGATGCCTGTGATTCCAGACGTCCGCAGCCTCACGCCGGTGCACAGAGCCGGCATTCCCCTCCCGCAGCCCACCCTGGAGGAGTGGCGCGCCCTGCGACCTTCGTCACCAAGCAGCTCCACTGCCAGCGGGCTGAGCCCCCAACGAGCCATCACTCCACCCCCAGCCACCCTCCTCGTACCGCACAGACCCCCTCCTCCTCCACCAAAGACGGATCCTCGGAGGCTCAGCAGCGCCTCACTACAGTCCCTCGCACCGAAAAAAGGTTTTTACCGAAAATAACTAAAACAGTATTAACTTTGCCTGAGATGACTATTTCACAAACTGTTAATTTTCTGTGTTATTTAAAACAAACCATTTACATTGTGTTTTTAGAGGGAGAGGAGAACGGAGGAAAAGAGGGAGAAAAAGAGGCCTCAGTGGAAGAACTGTGAGTTTTACCTCCAGCCGAAATGATTCTACTACTGTCTAAGTTTTCAAAATCTGAAAAACGCCTATGGGTCTGAAAACATAGAACACATAACAACCTGTAAACATAAATGACCTACAACATTTCACACAGTAACATTTTCCATCAAGTACCATGAACGCAGGCACTGTAGTTTACTATAAAAATAACGCGCGCGCACACACAGTCTTGCTCTGAGAAAAACATAGTATGTTTAATGTGTATTAATCCACAGTAAGTAAAATGTCCCCCATCATTTCCTTAATTTACATACAAACAGCTGTTTTAGAAAATGATTAAGCCTTTTAAAAAATCATAGCAGCATGTTTGTGTGTGCGCGCGTGTAGGAATAAATAACGGTGTCATTCACTGTTATGTTGGTGGCAGTTTGGTTCCGTATCACACTGGTTGATCCCTTTTGTCCCCTTCCCATATTTCCTGTGTCAGGAGGGAGTCTTCGTTCAGCTGGGAGTCCCGCCTGCAGGACGGTAAGACTGACGCCAGCGAAAGCATCACTTGTAATGTCAGCGAATGCATCTTTTTATAATTTGTTGAATTGGGATTTCTTTGCACACTTTGAGCCAATGTTTATCGTCAGCTAATCATTTAATGTACATCTTACAGCTATGTCCCAATTCTCCACGGCATAGTTTAAATATATACAATGGACCTTCTGCTGGTAATTGTGTACACAGGTTTCACCATTAGAAGTAAACCAGTAACTCAGTGTGCAATGCAATATTTAACTCGCTGGTCCAGTTCAGAGTCAAACTGTATCGTGAATTGAGGACAACATGTGTACTGGTTACTTACAATACAATACAACTTCTCGTTTCCCTCAGAGCCTCTGTACCAAACGTACCGTGCCACCGTCATCAACAAAGAAATCCGACGACAGACAGTCTGCCGAAACATCAGTAAGACTAGTGTGGACTATGCGATGGACTTGACCGCCCGTCGCGCTGGGGCCGGCAGCGGTGCTGCCGTTGGAAACGGACCCCCCAGGGGCAGCCCCGTGGCCACGCCCGCCCAGAGCACCCTGTGGCAGGACCTCCCAGATGTACGTGACAGCAGGGTGCTGGAGCAGCTCACCCCTGAGCAGTGCAAGTACCAGGAGGTGAGAGGTTTAAAGGGGCAGGAGACGAGGGGGGGGGCTAATGCGTGGAGCAGAGATCACAAAGACAAATCAATGAGGCCAGGAGGAGTGATATTGGAGACGCAGTATCCAGTTATAAATCACAAGTTAAAGTAATAATGTGATGTTTTTTTATATGAATTAGGGTCCATTCTCCCTCACTGTATCACTCACTGCTGTAGCATTATATTGATTTACTCGATATGAAGTTCATGAAAGCTTTTACAGTCACAGTTTTTCAACATCTGATCTACGGGGCCCTGGAATGGACATGGAGGGGAAATAAATTTTTTTTTTTTTTTAAAAGAGATGTACTTTTGCGGGATCTCGCAAACCGAATCTAATGTAGACTGAAATAATTAGAAAAGTATTTTGTAAAGTCTATCCTTTGCTCATTTATGTGCAGAATGGGACACACCACAGCAGCATTTTAAGGCCGACGTTAATTCTTTGTGCGTATGTGTATTGTTTTCCTGGCAGAGTATGTTTGAGGTTTTGACGTCAGAGGCCTCTTACCTCCGATCCCTGCGCGTCCTGATCGAACACTTCCTGGACAGCCGGGAGCTGGAGGACACGATGATCATCAGGGACAAGAAAACTCTCTTCTCCAACATCCTGAGGGTGCAAGAGGTCAGCGAGAGGTGAGAAATGGCAGATGGAAGGACGAAGGGAGTTCATTTGGGGTATGCTACAAATCATGTGCTGACTTAAGGGCGCGTGTTGGTCAAAGGAAGTTTTGGGTCTTTTATCGAAAGCTTTGCTCTCTGACTCCACAGGTTCTTGAAAGACTTGGAGGACCGCATATTCGAGGACCTGGTCTTCCCGGACATCTGTGACATTATCCATTATCACGCCCAGCACAAGTTCCCCGCCTACATCGACTACGTTCGCAACCAGATCTACCAAGAAAAGATCTTCACTACACTCATGTAAGGAGCAGCAGCCTCAACCAGTTGCTCTCATGGAATTTAGTTGCGGATGTGAAGCAAAGACATGATGGAACTAAAATTCTCTCTTCTTTTTTTTTTTTTAAACTCTGCTCACTAGTTTCAGATTTCAAAGATGAATCTCTATTGCATGAGAACGGGAACGATACAGCTTCAGTGCATGCCATTGATTGGTGGACGTGCGCAGACTTAACCGTGTGCAATTGTGTGTGTCTGCAGGAAGAACAACGTGCAGTTTGCTGCAGTCATCACTCGTCTCCAAGAGTTGCCTCAGTGCCAGCGGCTGCCCTTCATGTCCTTTTTGCTGCTGCCCTTCCAGCGCATAACGCGCATCAAAATGCTCACTGAGGTATAGACCATTACAAAAAGACAATGTTTCAAGCGCTTTTCGGATATTAACGTAAAAGAAACAACAACATGATCATATAGATTTTTTGTTTTTTGAGGGTAAAAAAAAGATAATGCCGGCCAGTGTCATGGAAATGTGACTGGAGCGTGACTACAATGCAGTTAGCCTTTGCAACCTTTAAATACTTTCCGCCAGTGTCCAAACAGAATTCCACAGTGCATCTCGTATACTTGACCCTGAGCTATTGAAAGGCAGCAGTCGGAGTCCATCACGGTGTGTTGCTGCGTGGAATGTCCATTCCAGCATAATCTTCCCCGCTCACGCCCGTCACTGCCTCTTGACCGATTAGCAAACACACTCTTGCACACCTTGTCTCAACCTTATGACCCTTTTTTTCTTTTTTTTTAAGATTTTGATGGAAAAATGCCTCACATTGTTGCTGTTTGTCCATTGCAGAAATGGAAAATTGTTGTTTGTCTTTGCAGAACATCCTGAAGAGAACAAAGGAGGGGACGAAAGAAGAGGAGACCGCCTCCAAGGCTTTGGCCTCCATGTCGAAGGTAATTGTCCCTCACTCCTCACCGTCCCCCCTTTCTGCAGGTCCATATATTTGAATAATCGAGCGCCTCACATGCCTCTGGAAATTTGACGTCAGCCATTGTCTCCATGGAGGATTTCCTATTATGAGCTCTGCAGTGACAGTGAGTCATACGTGTCAGAGAGGACAATGGCAGTTAGTGTCGAGTTCTGTTTTGTTTTTTTTCGTCAGTGGAATAAACCTGATACTCCCAAAGAGACACAGCCAGTCTTATGTAAAGGCAGCTGAAGGGGAACATGAGGTGTGGAAGGATAATAAATCTCTTGACTCATGAGATGATTTTTTTGGAAAATGTTCTTTCTTTTTCAAAAAAAAAAAAAAAAAAGATCATTGACGAGTGCAACACTCAGGTGGGAAAGATGAGACAGGTGGAGGAGCTGATCCATGTCTCTCAAACGCTGGAGTTCGACAAGCTCAAGGTAAACTCAGGCAACAGTAAACGTGACTTTGAGCCCCTTGGACATTCATTCAGAAAAAGTAGTAAGTGCTTCTGTCCTTGCCTTTTTTACCTCTTCGTGTCAGGCCATCCCGATCATCTCTCAGAATCGGTTTCTGGAGAAGAAGGGAGAGCTGCAGGAAATGTCCAAAGGAGGAACTATCTTCAACATGAGGGCCAAGTTCACTCCTGTCAACCTCTTCCTCTTCAACGATCTGCTCCTCATCGCTTCCAAGAAGGGGTGAGACAGAATCGACTGTTACTAGTGATTAGGAAAAAAAAGACACCACCCACCACGGAAAGTTATAAACATTTTCAGTTCTTGATTCTTGATAGTTCTATCGAATTGACAATAAATCAACGTTTATTCTTACGATTACATGAACCATAACCATACGATTTTTGGGCTTTTTTAAAGACACTCTTTTTTCAGGTCTTTACAGACGTCATTTCTCAAAATATGAATCTGTAAGTGAAGCAAACATTGATTCAATCCATCTCCTCTAAAAGTTCAGCAGAAAAGCTAGTGCCAAACACCGTCTTGATTAACAAATGGGAGGTGGAGTGGCCTGTAGACTCATCTCACTATCCAGCCGGATGTTATGTTGTATTGACACTGTCAAAATGAGACCAACAGTCTGTTTTAACTAGCCGTCCCAAATGCCACTTCAACAACGCTCACCGCAAACAAAATCACAACTCTTCAACTGGGAATTAAATGACTCCACACTTCCTCAAAGGGAACGTGAAGTAGTTTATGACAAGAATTGAGGGGAAGAGAGGAGCACAATTAGAATATGCCATCAGTGCCACAGAAGAAATATAAAAAACAAATGCTGCCTGCATGTTAATGAATGCTATGCATTTAGTCACACCACCTTTCATTAAGTCCTGATAAATAAGTAAAAATTTACACGAAAACAACAACTTACCCCTCTTTTTCTTGCAACAGTGCGGAGCGCTTTGTGGTTCTCGACCACGCCCATCGCTCTCTGGTGCAGGTGCAGCCCCTGGATGAAGGTGGGAGCGGCGGCGGCCCCTACGAGCACTGCTTCAACCTCACCCTGCTGGAAAACCATCAGGGGCGCATGATGGAGCGACTGTTCAAAGCTCCCTCCCAGTGAGTTGTCGGACAAGAGGGACGCAGCATGCAAAGTGTTGTCAGGCATTTTGAGGCATGAGGTCACAAATATTCTATCAACAGGTCAGACATGCACAGGTGGATGGCGGCTTTCCCCAACCCCACAATCCCAGCCACAGATGAAGACGAAGTGATTTATGACGATTGGGGTGAGGAAAACAAGAAGATAAAATAATATAGTATAAGTAAAAGCAGAAGAGAAGCAAAATGGGGGAGAGGAGAGAAAGTGTTTGATTGCAATTTTCACCTCTGACGAAATAATGTTTGAATGACGAAGACGTTCAGCTGGTGCACTCAAACTAGTTTGTGTGTGTGTGTGTGTGTGTGTGTGTGTGTCTCTCTCAGACTGTCCTCAGGTGCAGTGTGTGGAGCAGTACACTGCCCAGCAGGCAGACGAGCTCACCCTGGAGCCCACTGAGATTGTCAACGTCATCCGCAAAACCAACGAGGGTGAGAACGTGCGGGGGAATCCCCAGACAGCCTTTGTTTGTTGACTTAGACTAAATGTGAAATGGGGTAGGACAGGATTCCTAATATAATATAAAAAATGTTATGAATTTTGCATCGTTAACATGACTCCCCCCTCCACTCTGCTCGTTTATACACCCCGATCCTCATAACTGCGTCAATCCTCAACCTTACACCTTAGCAGTTTATTGATTTGTTTTGACTTTCTTGCATGAAC
Source organism: Scophthalmus maximus (assembly GCF_022379125.1). Lineage (NCBI taxonomy): Eukaryota > Metazoa > Chordata > Actinopteri > Pleuronectiformes > Scophthalmidae > Scophthalmus > Scophthalmus maximus. Next base: position 4,418,791 of record NC_061526.1, read on the forward strand.
AATACAGAAGCCTCCAATCTTCCCCTATTTGTTGTTCTCCTCCCTTCCCCTGCCCCCCTTTTTTTTTTATCCTCGCAGGCTGGTACGAAGGGAACCGTCTGTCAGACGGTCAGAAGGGCTGGTTCCCCGTGGGAAACGTCATAGAGATCACCAACGAGCACGTGAGGAGGCGAAACCTCCGAGAACGCTACAGGGTTATTCAGGCTGCGAGTGTGGTTTCCTTTTCCAACAGCAAGATCCGCACCACTATTTAGAGTCGGTGGATCCAAGTCGTTTACATTTAACCTTTTTTTTTTTTTTTAAAAGAACTTTATATGGACACGCTGTACAAAGACTATTCTGGGGGCTTTATTGGTTTAACTGTCAGGAAATGAAAGCTAAAAGGAGAACAGCGATAATCACGAGACGCCATAACAGAGCTGCGATCATCACCTTATTTATACTACTGGAGTGTGTGTGCGTTTAAGCAGCAGGGATAGTGGCTCATTTACTGATGCTCAAAGAAACTATGTGGTATGCGCATGTTTGCATTCAACAACAGAGACCAGCGTCTTCGCAGCACCGCAGCTGGAGAGTTCCTCGTACCGACGCCCTGCATTATCGTCTCCTCACGCGCACAAAAAAAAAAAAACGCCACATCGACGTCATAGTAATCATTCTTGCTATAGCCCGGCCAGACCGCACAAACCTGCTCGGGAGGAAAAGAGACGAGGCGTTCCTGCAAACGCCTCTCCCGGTCAAAGTCGTCACACATGCACACTCGAGTTAAATCCTCTCATTCCTGCCACGCACAACAACCTGCCGAGTGGAACGCAAGATGCGACACGCATTACTGGTTAAAGATTGACTGACCGAAAAAGGAATCGCTCTCACCAGAAGACAATCCTATAGAGAATCTAGTCAGTGATTTCCATAAACCGAAACAGCCCGAGGGATCGACTAAAAGAGCGGTGGGAATGCATGTTTACGCCGTTTCAGGAGCCGTTGCTGTTGTAGCTCGTGTCACTAGCCAATCGTGGAATAATACTGTAGCTCCCCCTGGAGCACGTCGTCAGTGAAGAGTTTTGTATTATTTATGGATCGACTGTAAAATGTACAATATGTTGTAAATAATGAGTGGGGGATTTTTTTCCCCCTACGAAAACACAAGTTGTGCTTTTAATAAAACCTTTTCAGCTACAGCAGGTTGATTGTTTTCTAAGTAACGGGCTCAAGAATGGATCGTTTTGGGGTTTTTTCGGTTTTTTAATGAACACTGATAGAAAATGACGAGGCATATGTGCAATACTAGATACGTGGAAACACTGTTTTCGTTTTCACTCAAGTGGGGAAATAAATTTGCGTCCTAGAAAAATAAAGGATTGTGAGTGAGGTACATTTACTTTTTTCCCTGAACAAACGCAGCAAAAAACAAATGGCCAAGAGTCAAAAATTGTGCTCAGCTATAGTTTACATAATGAGGCAGATGCTGTAAAATCTTTAAAAAAAAGAATCACACCCAGTCACGGAGACCCTCAGGTTTGAGACCATCACTGCGGGATATTCAAAGTCCCCCTGTCTCCAAAGCTAAGGAGTGCACGCACAGCATCCCCCTCCATATCTGAGAGCACTTGTCCGCTCGCCTCTGAAAACTCTCCAGAGACACTCTGGTCCTCGACAGAACTGAAACCCCCGCGGCCTGCTGCTCCGTTCTGACTCGCACGAGTAAACCGGATGTGGCCAGTGCCACTTGGAGTAGAATCGGTGGATCGCAATGCGGTTAAAGTCTCAGTCCCTGGCTGGGTTTCATTGCTCATTGCCAATTCCTTGTTATCCCAGTGTGGTCGACGATAAGGAAGCGTTACTGCCGATTCCTGGTGGAACCGGGCCCAGATTCTGTCCTCCCCCCTGACAATGGAGCAACTCAAAAGGGTGTCGGCTGCTTCAAGCTCCTCAACCGACCAGCATTTCCCCTGTTGCGACTGATTCCCCAAAATGGCTGTCCTGGGCCGTTGCCCACCACTAAAGAAGGGTTTGTACAATTCCTCTGCTATAGTAGAAACTGTAGGGCTAGGGTGACTTTGGTAAAAACAGGCGTTCACGTTCACCGGTGCAGCAGCGAGGGTCTCGTCACTTTCTCCAGACTGGTGCAGTTTCAGGAGGTTAGTGATGGCCTGGTCCTCCTCCCAGGTGAGCTGCAGAATGGCCCGGCTCGGCTGCGCCGACGAGCGAATGTGGTTCAGTCTCCAGTCGGTGCTGCCCAGGTCTCTAGTGGGGTGGGAGCCAGATCTGAACGGGTCAGGACGGCTCGGCGGGGCCAGACAGGCGGACATGACTGGTGGTGGAGTGTTGAGCCGGAAAAATTCGAAAACCTGAAGGGAGAGAAATGGTGTAAGCGACGAAAAAGCAGAAAGTACATTCAAAAGTAAATAGTGCAGTCTCCATAGGGAGATCAAAATACACAACAACAAAAAAACTCATACTTCTGAGACAAAGTTTGGAATAAATTTCTGTAATCAAGCAAATGAGTAGATCTCTGTGAGGTCAGGTGCACTCAGAAGAGAGTTGTGCGTAACAAGGACAAACTATAACTATAACAAAATTGACATGGAAACACAGATTCAATATCTCATGATTTGTATACACCCGTCGCTCATTTCCACTTCCCAGATCCTGGTGGTGTTCTTTATACTTCTCGTCCTGCCCGTTGTTCAAGGATTCTTGGCGCTCACGCAAAAAAAAATTGGAAACATCACCGGTCGCTGATATCGTTCGCCTGAACTGAAATATGGATGTACTGTCTGATGCTACGGCAAATCCTGACCAAATTCTCAATATCCTCCCAATCCCCTGGTTTACAGTCTTAGCTCCGTCCGACGGGACTCATTTAATCTCCTCGTCTGTCTGATCCCTTCCATGAGCTCTGCGTGCTCTCATAAAAAAAAAAAAAAACATGTTCATGGTGGTTCATTTTCATCATCCAGGGGCTAGTGTTTGAATGCATTGGTAACCTTGGCAACCTTTTTGTGGATGAGGGGCACTGGGCAACACTTGCCTCAAAATCACTGCTTATGTTGGGGATCCTCCTCCCACAGCTCATGGTGGGGTCAGTGTAGAAGATCTCCTCCGGGGTGATGGGCTGCACTGCAGATTTGGGGGTTGCAAATTGACAGGTTTGAGGGTTTCTCTCAAGTGGATGGAAAGCTTTTCGACACGGGGGGGGGTTAAAAGTCAACTCACGTGCTGGGACGTCGCAGGCCCTCTGCTGTCGCGCGAAGCCCGCGGCGACGCACAGGGGCATGAGGGAGGGGTGGCGCACGGTCCTGGTGGAGAACGGGGGCACGACGGCCTGCCCGGGCCCCTGTGTGACGAGACGCACGGGAAATATCTTCGAGAATTTAAAAATAAATTTTAAAAAATTTTAAAAAAGGGAAAATTAAGAGTCTGTTTTGCTGACAACTAGCGTCTTCAAAAGTGACATTTTTTATATTTTCAAAAATATATATATATGTAGAAAACTCACGGCAAAAGGTTCTTCTCCGAGGTTCATGGCTGACGTTCCTGTTCAACTTTGCAGCTCGGACAGAGTTAAAAAGCCGAAAATAAACTTCTGCTCGTCGATACCTGCTGGAGTGGGACCACCGTGACTGTCGCCCCCTGCTGGTCGACTGAGGAGACCCTCGCGACGAATGCACAGTTTACCCGTCGCGGCTCCTCGGGGGAGAAGAACAGTTATATATACATATATATATGATGACAATTAAACACCTGCGATTACGTGTGTGTGTATCAACTGACTGGATACAGTGCAATTTCGTTCGGGTTATTCATCTCGACTCCTCTGATGATCAAAGCATCAAAGAAGCCTTGAAACTGCTTCGCCTCGGAACAAATTGACAGCCAATCGGAGCTCCGTCTCTAGCAGAGTCGGCCTTTTTCGACCAATCAGAGCCGTTGATAGCAGCGCTCCGCTGTATCTGCACGTGACATAAGTCAATTCGAGTTGATTGTCATATGCACAGTAAGGAAACATGTTTCCCTGTATAATGCAAGTCTTCCTTTGCTGTCCACGGAATGCCAGATAATGAAAAATCTACAACATACACAAAATAAAACAATTTCTACGTAATCTACAATATATACAAAATACAACTATTCTAAAAGGCAGCATGTGAAAAATACAGCAACAATAGTTGCAAATGTAAACAGTGCAAGTTATGCATGTGCATAGAATGTAAACAGTCGAGCACAGTTGTACAAGGTCGACCATGATTATGAACTCCTATCTGCTGTTTAGGAGTCTGATGGCAGTAGGAAATAAAGAATTCTTTAGTCTGGTGGTCTTGCATTTAACACCTCCGTACCTCTGGCCTGAGGGTAGAAGTGTGAACAGTCCATACTCACGAGTGCACTGGTTAGCAGACTCGGCATTTCCCTCATAATCCTGCATTCTCCCAATAGTGGTGCAAACTGCACCAGGTCCCGTCAATTAAAGCAATTAAGACATTTGGCCACAAAACACAATGTCCAGAGCCTGCACGGTCAAGTGAAAATGTTATCACGTAGTTTAAGGCCAGATATTTAACCTTAATCTCTTCCAGACTGAAGGTATTCATCCAAAATATCCTGCTTTGAGTAAGTGTTCATTTACACTTGATATTCTTAAAGTTACCTCAATGCTTCAGTCAAAAAATAAATCCATGAATGTCCAAGTGATTATTGTCTACAAATCCATATGAAAGACACAAGTACAGCATTTAAGAAAAGTTTATTCAATTACAAATTCTCCTATACATTTTTTTTCCTTCAAATGTTGGCAGCATTTACACTGGTTTGCAAGGTTTCTCCAGCTCCTGTGAAAAAATGTCAAAGATTAAGTAACTTAAGACCGTAGCCCTATAAAATAATAAAAGTTAGAGTTTACCTTTTATCATGCCACGAAATCTATTAAATGCAGGCACTTTGACGTAGCGAGCAGGGGGGTGGAAAGCAGGCTGGAAAGCTACAGGCGTTGGGTTTGGTGTTTTTGTAGCAGGTGTGGTTTGAAGCACCTGCTTGGTGGTGGGGACCTGTGGACCTGGTGCACCTAGTGCATAAAACCAAAGAAAAACCAAGCAAATGTTCAAAATAAAAAAAGATGGGATGAATAACTAACCAAGTCCAGCAGGCGCTCCACCCATCTACTATACCTGCTGTGGATGGCATAGTGTGGATGATGCTGCCGATGCCAGCTGAGTCAGACTCAAACCTGTACGTCGAGAAGAGGCGATGGAGTCCGGCCAGGGGATATGTACACTGCACCGTCACCCTGTAAGACAAGATCAATTTACTGCCATGGAGCCGTTCAAGAAACACTTTTGTTCTAGAACACCATCAGTTGCAGGAAACTTAAAAAAGGGAGCAGTGGTGATATTCACCTGTCAGTAATTTCTTCAGAGGCAGCTTTGCTCACACTGTGGTGTTTCTTGCTGTACAAAATCTCATTTTGATAGGTCACAGTTTCCTTGCCAAGCTTAAAAAAAAAATGTTTAAAAAAAAAAGCAGATGGAAATAAAAAAAATATATATTCACTAGTATTTGTTCAATCATTAAATTTGAGTTTACAGGCAGGATTAAAGTTTTGTTGCCGGAGTTATGCATTGGTCAAACTGGCATGAACTACCTTGACTGTGGATCCACAGCTGTTGAGTAGGAAAGAGAAGAGAGCACTGGTGTCATCGGCTTCTTTGGGGCCACAGTACATGTTGATGAGGTTGGTCCTAGCAGGGCTTCCTCCACTTGGGATGGCCAGAGACAAGTTCGCCACCACAGTCATCCTGCCATCAGTCGAACACACTGCAGAGGTAAATTAAAAATAGTCAACGATATGTTAAACCCACAAATCATAAAAAGCTTGTTTGTTAACCTACAACAGGACAGTCTTACCAATAAGTTCAGTACTAGTGAATGGACAAGTCTTGACAGCTGAACTCTGGACCTCTGATGTTTCATGATCCCTCACAAGGATCTCAAATGTACCAAGGAACCCCTTCAAAGCGAAGTCCTGCAAATGCAGTTACATTATTGATCTCCACATCAACATTTGCTCATGCAGATCCAAACCAAAAGTAACTTTCCTCATTCTACCTTGTATTCATATCCATATGTGAAGAGGGGCACCTCAAGCAACAGACTCTGGCTATCGTTGCTCATGATGTAGCCGTGCTGGGCTGCCAGCTCTGGCGTCAGCAGTTCAGAGCCGATATTAATGTACCACATGTAATCGAAAGGCCGGTGGTCCAGTTTGAAGCGGATGCCAGACTCCGAACAGACTGCACCAAACTCTGGAGGAGCTGTTAAATACAGAATAATTAATAACTCAAATTGTTTGAGTCGGCCCGACTAAGTATAAACACAAGCTATGTGACTTACAGACATCAGTTAGTGCCATGACGGATGCCAGATGGTAATAAGGCTCATTTTCAGGTAGAATTGTTAGTGTGTAGTTGATGTCCAGCGTGTGCTTCATGGATTCATCTTCTTTGGAGAACTAGGACAGTACATATAACTACTGATGTCATCTGGGAGATGGCATCTTATCAAAGACCATTTAAACAAATACAAACAAATATCAAAGACCATTTACCTGATGTATGATGTACGAGTCATTGAAAGGCACCTTCAGCGTGTAGCCATGGGTGTTGTTGGGATGAACAACTTTTGTGACAGCGCAGCCGCTTGCATTTGTAAAGGGAACTGAAAACTCTTGTCCGTTCAGCTGAACAGCAGCCAGCTCAATGTCTTCAGGGATATCGCCAAGGTAGATGGTGAACATTTGCTCTTCAAGAATGGTTCTGTTAACAGTGAAAACAGGGCGCAGCAGCAGGGGAGTGGCCAGTGTCCTGTGTAACCTCATTCTGGTCTCTGCATCATCCTCATCCACCAGGGTTTGCTCCAAGTAGAGATTAAAGATGTAAAATTCTCGGAGACCCCCAGTCACAAAGCTCTGCAAGATAACTTGTGTTAGACTGTAGAACACAACAGTCCTTTGTTGATGCCAACATCTTGTTTTAATATGAAATTTTGACTCAAAAGTTGCTTTTCACATTAAAGGTTCAGTGCTGAAACAAGTCAATTGTCAGAAAAACTGCACAGCAAATATTTTACCCACACTGCAAAAGGTGTTCTTAAAGCAATTGTGCTTTCTAGCCCGGCATTCAATTCTTTTAGTAGTCTGATGTTTTCTGGTGACTAGAAAAACATGGCAATAAATAATAATCTGATGTTTTTATTGTTTTAATGTGTTTAACTCGAATTTATGATTATTTAGTTTAATTTCAGATTGCCAAGGCTAATACCTGCCTACCTACCCTCAAAGACAGCCATCTTATGTCAGTGTTTTCTGACCTTTCTGTATCCTCCTTCAGCGTTATAGGGGATGCTGATCTCAACTGTAGCGTTGTGCCTCTCCACAATGTAGCCTCTCTCCTCTGCAACTGGCTGCTCCAAGAGTTCACCATTCAGTCCCAGTGTGACCCGTGTTTCGTTCAAACCAGACACCAGCGGGTGCAGCACCTCAGGAGTCTGCCACTTCATGTATCCATGGTCATCATATGATCCTTCGTCTGTTTACAAGAGGAATAGTGTTACAAGTACACTTGATGATAAATTAAAAATTGGCTATAGGAAAACTGACTAATACTGACGCATGGAGCAAGCAGCCACAAGGTCGACCATGAGGACAACCCAGCTTTGTCTGGAGAACAGAGTTGCATGGACCACCTCTACTGGAACACCATTCACCTGCAGAGAGTCTCAAGTCAAGACCTGGATTGGACTTAATGCTTTACAAGACACATCATGCATCGGCTGTTTACCTCCTCGCTGAAGGAGTCTGCTTGTCCATAAGGTGTACGAAATACAAGTCTTCTGTCCGTCAGGTCAAACACATAGCGCTGATTACGAGCTTCAGAGAGGTTCATGGGTATCAACTTCTCCCCCGCTCTCTGAAACATCACCTGCCAGTCTGAAGTAGCTGATGCTTGGTCCTGGAATATCATTAAAAAAAAATGGCTGCTAGAGGGCAACAAATTCAACATGAGTGGTATGCAACAGTGATTTCACGTACAGATTTATCAGCAATTGAGTCGTCTCCATTTGTTCCAGATGGACAGGCCACCTCACTCCTCACGGACACCTACAGAGAAATCATGATTAGTCAACATCTAAATCCATTAAGTAAAATATCCCAAAATATAGCCAAGCTTACTTCCATGTAGTTGGTCTCACAGGTAACCTCTCTGGGAGACCAAGGGAGGGAGGGAGAACAGGTCTTGTTCAAGGCATAGGTGATCTCCTTCCCTTCATGGTTTGCAATCAGGTTGAAGTTAAATGTGAACACTTCGTCATCCTAAGAAAACCAGCAGGATATGGTGTATTCAGATACAAGTACTGGGAGGAGGACGGTCAATTGTCAGACCACAGAAGGCCTGCACATGTTTCATGTGTGTTTGTACGCACGTTGTTGTCAGCGTGACAGCTGAGGTAAGAGGCTCGGAGCTCCACGTGGCCTGGAAGAGGGAGAACACTTACAGTGTAGCCACACTCAGCTGAATACTGCTCAGTGATGGGGTACACGCCTGTTCCATCTGGAAGACAAATATTATAATAGTATAAAGGCTGCACAGCACTTAATAGGTCCATTCTTGCAAAGTGAAGTTATTTTAGGACTGAAACAATTAGCAAAAGGTTCTCTAGTACCACGGTGTATAGGTTTGTCACTTTAGCTAGAGATTGCTGTAATGTGCTTTATTTAATGGGTGCTAGTCAAAATTGTCATGTGAAATATGGTTTTATGAAAGTCATTTAGCTCCCTGCCGCAGACGGTTGCTTGCCTTATAGTTGTAGGTGTTAATGCTGTGCAGAACTCACCGACGGCCTCAAAGCGGGGTTCCTCTCCAGTGAAGGAAAGATCAACAGCTATCATGAAGTAGCGATCATAACACTCCATTTGATGAACTCCTGTATGAACAAAACAAGTTGAGCTCTTAACGGTCGCCTACTAAATTCTTAGAAGCCCGTAAACAATAATTGTTGTCACCTTCAGGAACATTTTCAGATTTTGCAGGGAACCATGCAAACTGGAGTACGGCCACGCTGTAAGACACAAGAGCATATCACTTCCATGCAAAAAAGGAAAAAGAAAAGTCTGTCCAAATCACGAATGGTAGCGCGTTAATTTGCCACAAAACCAACTTACCAAAAGCAAACCCCAAAAGCCATAGCCGCTGATGTGTTAGCAGTGTCTAAAGCTAGCCTCGCTGCTAGCAAACTACACCTGCTGAACACCAAACGCTAAAGCGAACCTCTTGCTGGATATTTCCTGGCCGCACTGGCAACATGTGGCGCTGTCTCCTTCACCAGCTTTTATAAGTTCACCTCTTGACCTCATGAGGTCGGAAGGGGGCGTTAACTCCAACCTCACCAGCTGCGGGTGATTGGAGAATCACTGTGATTGCTAATGAGCCACACATGTGGCTGCATCGCCTGAGGGCCTCTGGGTAATTGGCGGTTGAATGAACTGACGTATAAAAGCTGGCGAAGGAGACTCTGCCACCGTGTCCAGGATTGATCGAGGTTCAATTTAGCTTGTGTTGGTTAAGCAGGTGTAGTTTGCTAGCAACGTGGGCTAGCAGTTAGACACTGCCAGCACATCAGTAACCATGGCTTTTGGGTTTTGCCTTTGGTAAGGTGCTTTGCTTGTGTTTTTACAAGCAGTCGATTGGCACCTTGCTTGCCATTTATTGATACATGTTTTTGGTTTTTTTTACAGTTTAGCCCTACTCCTGTCTGTGTGGTCGACTATAATTTGTGATCAGATTCCTAACGGTAAGAATAAGTCTTCAAATGCACCAGTCTGCAGCCGTAAGCATGCTCTCAAGCTCTTTTGGTTTCAAATTGTTTGGATACAGGATTTCATCATATGGAGTGTCGTGATCGTTACTTCATGATAGCTGTTGATCTCTCCTTTGCTGGGAATGAACCTCGCTTTGAGGCTGTCGGTGAGTCCTGCGCAGCTTTATTAACCCCCACAGCAGGAAATCATGAGTATTTCGTGTTTCACTTAAGTGTGCAAGAACAGCAAAGATGGGGACATGTTGCACTTCACTCTAATGTGACTCTCTTTCAGATGGAACAGGCGTGTACCCAATTACAAAACAGTATGCAGCTGTGTGTGGATACACAGTCAGTGTTCTCCCTCTACAGGGCCAAGTGGAGCTCCGAGCCTCTTACTTCAGCTGTCACACTGACAACAAAGTACGAAACAAATGGAAAATTATACGTGTCGCATCTGTGGCATACTCCTCCAGTCTCTTGGATTTTCCCTTCTTGCATCTGTTTCTGTACAATGCCATTTTCTACATCTTTCAGGACGATGAAGTGTTCTCATTTAACTTCAACCTGCTGACAAACCATGATGGAATGGAGGTCACTTATGGTTTGAACAAGACCTGTTCTCCCTCTCTCCCCTGGTCTCCAAGAGAGGTTACATGTGAGATGAACTACATGGAAGTATGTCTTAATGCATTTAATATTTATAAGTGAGAAAAATATCCCAGCTGCTTTCTAACCCTGAATCCTCTACAGGTGTCTGTGAGGAGTGATGTGGCGTGTCCAACTGGGACTAGGAGAGACGACTGGAATGCTGCTGCCCAAACTGTATGTTGACCTTGCAGTCTTGGAAATGGGACTCAACTTTTCATTGGCTTTTTTAAAAAATTGTGGTGCTCTCAATTTCTTCCCAGGCATATACTTCAGCCACCTCAGACTGGCAAGTGATGTTTCAGACTGCAGAGGAGCAGTTGATGCCCATGGACCTCTCTGACGCTCACAAGCAGGGCTATGTGTTTGACCTGACAGATGGAAGACTTGTATTTCGTACACCCTATGGTCAACCTGACTCATTTAGCGCTGAGGTAAATGTCATCTAGTTAATAGTATTTCAAAACATTCACACACCCAATTTCTGTCATCTTGGACAGAACTTGACTCCACCTTGTAAAGCATTTCGTCCAAACCAGGTCTTGACTCTCTCTCCAGGTGAATGGTGTTCCAGTAGAGGTGGTCCATGCAACGCTGTTCTCCAGACAAAGCTGGGTTGTCCTGATGGTCGACCTCGTGGCTGCTTGCTCCATGTGTCAGTATTACAACCTTTGGTTTCCCACTGCCAGTCGTTCATTTATCAACATGTGTACTTGTAACATTACTCTTCTTGTAAACAGATGAAAGATCATATGATGACCATGGATACATGATGTGGGAGACTCCTGAGGTGCTTCACCCGCTGGTGTCTGGTCTGCACGACACGCATGTCAACATTGGTGTCAATGGTGAACTTGTGGAGGAGCCAGTTGCAGAGGAGAGAGGCTACATTGTGGCGAAGCACAACTCCACACTCAGAATCAGCATCCCCTATAATGCTGAAGGAGCATATAGGAAGGTTAGATGTAGACATGCAAAATCAGTTATGGTATTAATTCAGACATGCAGTGTTTCTTAAAAAATGTACTTTATTGCAGAGCGTCGTGAATGGTGACCTCTACGAGTACTACATCTTTCATCTCTATTTGGAGCAAATCTCAATGGATGGGGATCATGTTGACACCAGACTTCGCTTACACAGGACACTAGCAACTCCTCTGCTGCAACGCCCTGTCTTTACAGAGAACAGTAAGTATACATTGACCCTGTTCACCTGTATTGATTCAAACATGATCTGACTGGCTTCTCATTTCAGGAACCGTTCCTGAGGAACGGACGTTCACAGTCTACCTGGGAAATGTCCCTGAGGATGTCAAGCTTTCAGGTGGTGAATTGAATGAACACAAATGTGCAGTTCCATTTACAAATGCGAGTGGCCACACCTTCGCAAAAGTTGCTTATCCCAACAACACCCATGGCTACATTCTGAAGGTGCCTTTCGATGACCCTGTTGTCATACAGCAGGTAAGGTCTTTTGTGTGAGCAATACTTATAAACCTCAGGCTGGTTTATAAAAAACTATTAATCATTTATTTTGTGTTTTTCTAGTTCTCCAAAGAAGATGAATCCATGAAGCACATGCTGGACATCAACTACACACTCACAGTTCTGCCTGAAAATGAGTCTTATTACCATCTGGCATCCGTCATGGCACTCACAGATGTCTGTAAGTCACAGAGCTTGTGTTTATACTTGGTCAGGCCAACTCAAATATTGAGCTATTAATTATTCTGTATCTAACAGCGCCTCCAGAGTTTGATGCAGTCTGTTCAGAGTCTGGCATCCGCTTCAAACTGGACCACCGGCCTTATGATTACATGTGGTACATTAGCATCGGTTCGGACCTGCTGACGCCAGAGCTGGCAGCCCAGCACGGCTACATCATGAGCAACAATAGCAGGAGTCTGTTGCTTGAGGTGCCCCTCTTCACATTTGGATATGAATACAAGGTAGTATGTGGAAAATGACTTGAGCATGAACTTGTACTGCAGTGCCAGTTGTTTTGAACATTGAAAGCTACAAATAAGCTATGTTTTGCAGGACATTTCTCTGAAAGGATTCATTGGTACATTTGAGATCCTTATTCGAGATCATGAAAAATCAGAGGTCCAGAGATCAACTATCAAGACTTGTCAATTCGCTTCTACAGAGTTAATTAGTAAGAACATCCTATATTTTACTGTGAAAGTGGGTGACTTATGTGGTTGACACGTGGTAACACATCTCTCTGCAGTGTGTTCAACTGATGGCAGGATGACTGTGGTGGCTGACTTGTCTCTGGCAAACCCAAGTGGACGTATCCCCGCTAGAACCAACCTCAACGACAAATACTGTGGACCCAAAGAAGCAGACGACACCAGAGCTCTCTTCTCGTTCCCACTCAACAGCTGTGGATCCATAATAAAGGTAGTACTAATCTCTACCTAAACTGTTTTACTCATTACATTCATACATAACATTGTTCCTGCACTCTTTCCAGCTCGGCAAGGAATATGTAACTTATGAAAACGAGATTCTCTTCAGCAAAAACCATGCTCTTAAAAACCCATTGGCTTCCAGCAGTGAGATTGATGGGTATGAAGCTCCACCCTCAAATTTAATTCAGTTATTACCCTTCACTAAGCCACTCTAGCTTAGCTAAAACTGTCTTCTCCTACAGGGTTAAAATGCAGTGTACGTATCCCCTGGAAGGGCTCCATCGTCTCTTCTCAGCGTACAGGTTTGAGTCTGATGCAGTTGGGGTCGGCCGCATTGTACACCCTGCACATTCAACCAAAGGTAGGTGGCTAGTCAGACTGTATACTGTAAATCTCCCTCAACATCTTATTTGCTGACCAATTTGGTTGTCATAATGTACTCTAGAACTACAGAGACCCATGGAATTCATTGCAGTGCTTCAAACTCCAATGCCTGCTACCAGACGTACAAGACCAGTTTTGGTAAAGCCTGGTTACCGCGGCAATGTTCAGCATATCAAAGTACCCAGATATTTAATGAATCCCTCAAAAGGTTTGTAATTGCTTTCAATATTTGACTAGTTTTAAATTAAGTCTGTTCTAATAATTTTCATCTCTTTACAGGAGTTGCAGGATCATCATAAATCATGGACTTGAATTTTAAATGTATTTCTCAATAAACTAGTCTTTAAAAAAAACAAACTCCAAACTGCTTTGTCTTTGATGAGCAACACTACTTGCCTTGAAGCTGATATTGACCCAAAATGCAAAAGGAAGTAGTTGAAAGTTCCCTTTGTATCAGAGCAACGCTAATTGAATGTTGTAATGGCTTATTAAAAATGATTATTAGGTTTCTTTTTGTACTGACATTCTATATCTCTTTGGGATGGTTCAGCTGACTGGTTTCTTTAATTTCATAGGCCTTGCATATGCACAGATGCCACCAATTGTATTACAATGTTATTAAAGTAGCAGAGTAAAGTGTGCCACGTAATTACTCCTAAACTGTTAGGGCAGAAATTCAATCTAAAAAGATATCAATCCTTCATCTTGATTACATGTTTGGCATCTATAAATGGGACCAGGCCCATTTATGCCTTAAGCACAGCAAGATAATTAATGCACAGGTTCCTGGTGAAACTTTACCAATTATCTACAAAAGCATCTTGCAAAATGTACTGCAGCTTGGTCACTGCTAAAATTTTGAATTGGGTTTTTGGGCCATTTGGCAAGGCATTCCAAGGACTGAACATTTCAAATAACAGTTGCATATGTCAAAGAACTGCAACATATCAGTTGGAGACATGCCTTTTCAGTTTCTGTGCTCTAGTGTTAAAGGATTTCTAAAGTGCTTTTACATGAGCAATATGCAACAGTCATGATTTGAGACCTGCAAAATTTAAGGTCTGCAAAGTTTTAAAAAAAAAAGCCAAAAGTCTGTTAAAGGGAGCTTCTCCTCCAGACAGAACACATTGGTCGTCAGTATTCTGGCTGTTACTATGTGGCTAGTCTGGCACGCCCCGCAACATAGCAAAAAGAGCGAGAGAAGTTCCTACATGTGCTTAGAGCTGTCTGAGTCGCGACAACGGAAGTCCAAAATGCTTGCACGTCAAATGACTCAGTTCTTGGCACAATTTGAATACATTACCCAGTGACCAAACTGCCACTTTTGGTAGTTAATACATTTTTTTAAGTCAAATTATTTATTTCTTTGTATATTATCAGCACATCTGAATCACGTCACTGATTATTTAAACGTCTTACCCTTTAAGTGCAACACAGGCAGTCCATTGACTCCATTCTGTTGCTACTCTAATGCGCTGCTGCTCACTTCTGGGAACTATTGAGAGGCTCCATGATCCACCATTGCTGGAAAAAAGTCCACTCGGATGGCTCTGCATGTGCTGAAAGCAGAGACCCAGGGGGGCCTTAAAGAAACAGGAGCTAAAACCAAACATTTCAGACAGGCAGAAAAGGATCTGCAGAAATGGACATGAGGATACTGATGTTCACTGATTAGAGCATATTAACCTTTAATCAAAATTGAATTATTTACCCGAGTATGAGCATGTCTCCTTGTAATATGTAAAATATACATCAATTAGATGCACATGTCAGGAGGTGAAAGTATTACTTGTGCAGTAAAGGTAATATTGTACTTAGGGATAATGCACTAACCCTGGCGTTCAAAGTCACTGCCCTGATTGGGAGATGCTTCAATAACACGTCCAAAGCAGTAAATCGCATACACTTCGCCCAACAGATGACTTAAATTCACCGCACCAAACTGCCTGCCATTCTCATCAAGATCCATGTATTATTCCCAGGAAAATAAGTGAAAATGGGTTCTCTTGGCCCTTTCACAAAGTTGGGTAAAAGTGTGTTCGGTAGATTAATCCTACTGACCAACCAAACCAGAGCCGTTGAAAGAGTAGCTACAACTCCATTCACTCCAATGGACTTTTTTCTCCCAACAAGGGCGGATCATGGAACCTCTCAATAGCTCCCGGAAGAGAGTAGCAGCGGAATGGATCAATGGACCATTTGTGTTAAGGGTGAGACTTTTAAATAATCAGAGTGTATATTATCAGCACATCTGAATCAAATCAACTCGGCATTAAAGCATGTTTATGGATTTTGATTTGAGATTGTTAATGATTTAAAAAAAAAAACTACATAGGCATGTCGGTCTGCTATATTGTAAATCCATACATTTGACTACTAATTAGCAAAAATCCTGGTTCTGTCGCACTGCATAATGATTTCAATTGCGCGCCAAGAACTAATTATCTGAAGTCTACAATGAGTCACGTGACTTGCAAACATTTTGGACTTCCGTTTTCGCAACTCCGAATCAAACATGTCCAGAGGTAGGAATCCGTTAATGTAAAGACTCATGCAACATTAAGGATCATCGTAACATTTGTTTAATGTCTCCATACCAAAATCACTACATTTGTTTCAGACCGATTAGATTAACCCACAGCTGGGTTCCAATTGTAAAGCTAACCAGCATTTCATGCACTGTCCTATATAAACCTGCACTGGAGGGAGTTTATATAGCGCAACTCCTAAATGCTCCGTCCCAATTATGGAAGGCAGGTTTTTTTAATTTGTCAACCTTGACATTTGCATTCCTACACATGCCAAATAAAAGCATTTTATAAAGACAAATTTATTGGGAAAATTTAAAAAAAACATTTATTCAGGATTCAAATTGTGGAGTCACTTTAGCTTGTGATGATCCCCTGGCTCCTGTGAACAGAATTCAAGATTTAAACAAAGCCTTACAAATTCAGATTTAACAAAATTGAAACAAAAAACTAACAAACCTTTGATATTCTTTAAATAGTTGGATACTTTGATATGCTGAACATTGCCATGGTTACCAGGCTTTACTAAAACAGGTCTCATAACAGGAACTGGATATTGAAACATCGCAGTGAATTCCATGGGTCTGTGTAGATCTAGAGTACAGTATAATGGCCAAATAAATTGTCAGCAAATAGGTCAATGTTGAGATTTATGTAGACCAACCAGTGAGTCAACTACCTTCAGTCGAGTGTGCAGAATGTACAATGCGGCCGACGCCAACTGCATCAGACTCAAACCTGTACGCTGAGAAGAGACGATGGAGCCCTTCCAGAGGATATGTACACTGCATTTTAACCCTGTAGGACACAGTTCTGACATCATGAGTAGTTCAGCGACAGGTGAAAACTTAAAGAATTGGAGGTTGAAGGTTTATACCCATCAATCTCATTGCTGGAATCCATTGGATTTTTCCAACTACGCAACTTCTTGCTGAAGAATATCTCATTTTCATAGGTCACATTTTCCTTGCCGAGCTGGAATGAATGCATTTTAAATCAAGTTTAGGCATATTCTTGTTAATGTACACATTAGTATCCAGTACTACCTTGACCATGGATCCACAGCTGTTGAGTGGGAAGGAGAACAGAGCTCTGGTGTCATCTGCTTCTTTTGGTCCACAGTATTTGTCGTTGAGGTTGGTTCTAGCAGGCATACCTCCACTTGGGATGGCCAGGGACAAGTCAGCTACCACAGTCATCCTGCCATCAGTTGAACACACTGCAGAGAGATGTGTTTTAGCACGTGTCAACCACATGATAAGTCACCCACTTTCACAGTAAAATATAGGACGTTCTTACTAATTAACTCTGTAGAAGCGAATTGACAAGTCTTGATAGTTGATCTCTGGACCTCTGATGTTTCATGATCTCGAATAAGGATCTCAAATGTACCAAGGAATCCTTTCAGAGAAATGTCCTGCAAAACACAGCTTATTTGTAGCTTTCCATGTTCAAAACGACTGGCACTGCAGTATAAGTTCATGCTCAAGTCATTTTCCACATACTACCTTGTATTCATATCCATATGTGAAGAGGGGCACCTCAAGCAACAGACTGCGGCTATTGTTGCTTATGATGTAGCCGTGCTGGGCTGCCAGCTCTGGCGTCAGCAGGTCCGAACCGATACTAATGTACCACAGGTAATCAAAAGGCCGGTGGTCCAGTTTGAAGCGGATGCCAGACTCTGAACAGACTGCATCAAACTCTGGAGGCGCTGTTAGATACAGAATAATAATTACTCTGTACAATGCGCCAATTGGCTTGACCGAGTCTTAACAGAAGCTTTATGACTTACAGACATCCGTGAGTGCCATGACAGACGCGAGGTGGTAATAAGGCTCATTTTCAGACAGAACTGTCAGTGTGTAGTTGATGTCCAACATGTGCTTTATAGCGTGACCCTCTTTGGAGAACTACAAAACACAAAATACAATATTTGACAGAAGAAGAAGTTTTGATAAACCAGTCTAAGGTTTATAAGTATTGCTCACAGTATTGACCTTACCTGCTGTATGACAACAGGGTCATCGAAAGGCACCTTCAGAATGTAGCCATTGGTGTTGTTGGGATAAGCAACTTTTGCGAAGGTGTGGCCACTCGCATTTGTAAATGGAACTGCACATTTGTGTTCATTCAATTCACCACCTGAAAGCTCGACATCCTCAGGGACATTTCCCAGGTAGACTGTGAACGCGTGTTCCTCAGGAACGGTTCCTGAAATAACAAGCCAGTCAGATCATGTTTGAATCAATACAGGTGAACAGGGTCAATGTATACTTACTGTTCTCTGTAAAGACAGGGCGTTGCAGCAGAGGAGTTGCTAGTGTCCTGTGTAAGCGAAGTCTGGTGTCAACATGATCCCCATCCATTGAGATTTGCTCCAAATAGAGATGAAAGATGTAGTACTCGTAGAGGTCACCATTCACGACGCTCTGCAATAAAGTACATTTTTTAATTAACACTGCATGTCTGAATTAATACCATAACTGATTTTGCATGTCTACATCTAACCTTCCTATATGCTCCTTCAGCATTATAGGGGATGCTGATTTCGAGTGTGGAGTTGTGCTTCTCCACAATGTAGCCTCTCTCCTCTGCAACTGGCTCCTCCACAAGTTCACCATTGACACCAATGTTGATCTGTGTGTTGTGCAGACCAGACACCAGCGGGTGAAGCACCTCAGGAGTCTCCCACATCATGTATCCATGGTCATCATATGAACCTTCATCTGTTTACAAGAAGAGTAACGTTACAAGTACACATGTTGATAAATGAAAGACTGGCGGTGGGAAACCAAAGATTGTAATACTGACACATGGAGCAAGCAGCCACAAGGTCGACCATGAGGACAACCCAGCTTTGTCTGGAGAACAGCGTTGCATGGACCACCTCTACTGGAACACCATTCACCTGGAGAGAGAGTCAAGACCTGGTTTGGACGAAATGCTTTACAAGATGGAGTCAAGTTCTGTCCAAGATGACGCAAATTGGGTGTGTGAATGTTTTGTAATACTATGAACCAGATGACATGTACCTCAGTGCTAATTGAGTCCGGTTGACCATAGGGTGTACGAAATACAAGCCTTCCATCTGTCAGGTCAAACACATAGCCCTGCTTGTGAGCGTCAGAGAGGTCCATTGGGGTCAACTGTACCTCGGCTCTCTGAAACATCACCTGCCAGTCTGAGGTGGCTGTGGAATATTTCTGGGAAGCAGAAATGTTTTAACAGTTGCACTTGACCTAGATTCTGTTACTCAAGCTGTTCATAATGTGACATGAATCATTTTGTACAATATTCAACAGTACTCATGTTGAAACATACAGGCTTCAAAGCAGCATTCAAGTCTTCTCCCTTTCCGTCGGATGGACAGGTAACTGTACTCCTAACAGACACCTGAGCAGGGACCAAAATTAGCAAAGCACCCGAGTTTGATCCCAGAATTTCCCTTATACAAAATGAAACCAAGCTTACTTCCATGTAGTTGACCTCGCAGGTAACCTCTCTGGGAGACCAGGGGAGAGGGGGAGAACAGGTCTTGGCCGTGGTATAGGTGACCTCGTATCCGCCCTGTGCCAGAATCAGATTGAAGTTGAAGGCGAACACGTCGTCCTGAAAGACCCGGGAAGAAAGAAAAATGATGAAAGAAAGTATCTGATCTGCAGCCACCAAGGGCTGTGCTCTACTGCTGAAGATGTGCCACTAGTTTTTCTCTGGCAAGGTACAAAGGTTTTGTTTCATTTTTAAAATTGTGCCACTTGTACGTACCTTGTTTTCAGCGTGACAGCTGAAGTAAGAGGCCCGGAGCTCCACATGGCCCGCTAAAGGGAGAACACTGACCGTGTAGCCACACTCGGCTGCATACTGCTGAGTGATGGGGTACGCGCCTGTTCCATCTGGAGGAAGACATCACATTCGTTCGAGACTCAACACATCCCAGCACCATCAAAGAGACAAGTTTCATTTTCAGGCCTTACTGGGCAAGTTATGGATTTGACGCCATCTCCTTAAGCAGTGCAAAACTCACCTACAGCCTCAAAGCGAAAGGCCTCTCCAGTGAAAGAGAGATCAACGGCCATCATGAAGTTACGGTCGCGACACTCCGTGTGCAAAACTCCTGTGTGAACCAAAAAAAGTTGTGTCAAAGATGAGCAAAACATTATTGTGGGCCTACAAGCGAACACGTCAAAGTCATACCGGCGGGAATCTGATCACACTTTGCGGTTCGCCACACGGACAGGAGGAAGGCCAGCCTGAGAGCGATAAAAACCATGTTATGAAATAACAAGCAATACAGCTGCGTTAATGGTAACAAACTGCTTGTAAATCACATTCAAACAGCACCGTACCCGACGCAAAACCCAAAAGCCATAATCAGGGCTGTGTTGGCAGTGTCTGATGCTAGCCCAGCTGCTAGTAAACTACACCTGCTGAACAAAACAAGCTAAAGTCAACCCTCTCGCCCTGGCAACATGTGGTGCTGTCCCCGTCACCGGCTTTTATAAGTTCACCTCTTGACCTCATGAGGTCGCAAGGGGGCGTTAACTCCAACCTCACCAGCTGCGGGTGATTGGAGAATCACTGTGATTGCTAATGAGCCACACATGTGGCTGCATCTCCAGAGAGCCTCTGGTTGGTTGTTGAATAACGGCAGGACGTATCGAGCAATTTTTTAATATATTTTTTTAATCCATAACTTTATTAAGGACAGTTTGCACATACATATAACACAAATACACTAACAAACAACAAAATAAAGTAATAAATAATGAACAATTCATATTCCAGGGAATCAGCAAGGATTAATCAATAGGCTGTCCAATTCATATCATCAACTGCAGTTAGAAGAGTTCCAATATCCGACACGGGAGGTCACAAGTGTTGAATATATCTGTCTTCACAGCTTCACAGTTCTTTGGATATTTTACGGAGTCCAAATATTCATTGATTTCCTACTCAAACACAGGAAAAGAATGGGTTAGAGCCCCTGAACTCACATCCATGGATGTGATATTTAGCAAGCAGAAATAAAAGATTTATTATAAAATACTTTCCTTCCCTCTCTATCATAATGAGATTGGATGAACTCAAGAACATTTGACCAGAACTTCCCTGTATTGGAGCATTTCCAATGTATCCAGCAAGTTGTTCACTATATAAATGGTGTTGTTTCGCAGGCGTACTTTGCTAGCAGTTAGGGGGAGCTGAGTTTATTCACCCACAAAACCAGAGGCTCTCGAAATGATAGTCAACATTATCTTATTGGAGATCATATAAGTGAGTCATGACAATGAACCAGCATGTTCAATACACGGTATTGGAGCACGGAAATGGAATGCAGACATTATTAATGTTGCGATTTCCTTGTGCTTTGGCATTATTATAGCCGTTATTATAGTAATTTGAAAATTGTAGTAATGGTAGTAGTAGTAGTAGTAGAAAAGTTTTTAATGAAGACTTCAACAAAAAGACAATTAAAAGAATTCAAAAAGAAACAATAACTTTTTAATTTCTTGAGACCTTATCGTAAAAAAGAACTTAAGAAAAGAAAGGCAAAATCATTTGGAACAAAAGACCCAATTGAAAAAAAATATAATAATACTTTGGTTTATTTGATTTACAGGTCCAGAATGCAGAAACAAATGTGCAGAGCATGAGTGGCGGCGTGATGGAAAGATCCGTCCACGTGATCCACGCTGAAACTCAAAAAAGGAGACAGAGGTAAAACATCGTCAACTACTATTTGCAGATTTTTCAACTAATCTCCAATACAAGAATAAATGTCGCCAGTTTCAGTCCAAAGCACAGTTTTAACGATTTTAAAACAGTTTTACATCACCCCTACTACCTTGATGGACTTTTTGCTTTTCCTACAAATTCACCCTCCATTTATTTGACCTGAGTGGGGAAGATGTTTTTTTTGAATATTACAAATGTTTATAGATAACTATCACAAATCATAAGCAGATCAAACTTATTTTAGTGCTATTAAGTCACCGTTTACATATGTACCTGTGGTTGCAGCTTCCCTGCGGGTTGGTTTGACTGGCCTCACGGGTGAAAGGTCCAGAGAGGAGTACACAGGATATTGAATAGCAAGTGCCCTACTACCGTTTGCAGGGTATCGACACTGGATTGTCAGCCTAAAATGGACAAGATGTGCATTAACACAAATTTGACTTTTTCAACCACAGATGGATTTCAGTGTACTTTCCCCACCTGTATGGAGAATCTCTGTGTATAACAGGATCATCCAAAGGCAGAAAATCTTGATTGTAGCTAATCTGGTTTTCATAAACCAGGAGATTTCCCTCAGTCTAAAGAAACGTGGAGGTCAGAACAGAGGCCAGAAAGTATATCCTCCGTGTGGATTATGAATAATCAAGGTCCCTCACAGTGACGATTGTCCCACAGGAGTCCAGGCTGAAGCTGAACAGAGCTCTGGCACTGTCCATCTCCATGGGAACGCAGCTGGGGTCCAGTAGAGTGGTTCGGTTGGGGTGAGTAGGGGGGATGGTGTGGGTGGTGTCCACCACTGCCACCATTCTTCCTTCTGGCAAACATACTGTCAGAGGCAAACAGAGCAAGAGTGATGCTGTGAACAACTGAAACATTAACTTGGTGGTAAATGATTAATAATATATAATATAATCTAATCATTTGAGGTTTTAAGCTTCAGTAAGAGCTTCCACTGTGTACCTAATAATTCTCTAACAGGAAAGGTGCATTTGTGGAAAAGACTGTCCTGTACTTTCAGAGACTTTGCATCCACGATGAACGCGTTCACTCCAGCAACAAGACCCCACAATGTCAACTCCTGCATGGGGGAAAAGGAGCAAACATGTTCATAATAAAGGATGTAGGTAGTGAGTAGGCGCCTTGCAAAGGAACAAAGAACCGACATTGCAGCTCTTTTCTGTCACCACTGATGGGAATGTAAAGAAACTTTTAAGAAACCCGGCTCACAGAGAGCCTCTAATTCTTTATTCACTCAGAGTTAATTTACTGAATTTGACACACAAATGGTATCCTTTTGTCAGAATTAATTACATTGACATTATAGTGGTGTGAGCTATTTAAAAAAAAACAACCTCATGCAGTAAAAAAAATATGCTAACAGTAATAAATCGCAAAAAAATAAGTTAAATTTCAAAATGGCCCTGAGAATGAAGACAAAAAATAACCTTTAAGGAATTAGGATCAAGAAAAAAAAAAAAAGGGAAGACTGCTACCTCATAATTCATCCCAGGGCTGTAGAGAGGGATCTCCACAATTAAGTAGTCATCCTGTGCCTCCACCACGAACCCACCCATCTCCACCAGGTCCCAGTCCAGCTTGCGGGCGCCAAGGAAGAGCTCCCACTGAAGCTCGACCTGGGCCCCATGGTGCAGCAGCACCAGCAGGCTACTCTCAGTGCACTTCCCCTCCAGTTTGGGGGAACTTGGAGCTGCACCGGGACAGTGCAGAATCATGTAGGTTGTCATGAGGCTTTTACATTAATCAACCCGTGTTTTTCTGCTGCTTGACCACCAATTTTTTCCCCAGTTCATCCTTAAATCCAAGTAAATGCTTAACAATGACAACGACAATGGGATGAACACATGCATGTAGACAAATAAGCAAAGACAACCTGAAAACATAATGCCTCCAGGTACAGCTGTTGCCAATGCGGAGCCATAAAAAGAAAAAAAAACAATGGTATGGTTTGCATTACCAAAACGGCCGGCAGTGTTGACACGTATACACTCATATTATTGGCCTGAAACATACACAACGACAAAAATACCTCACCTGTGTACTCAACACTATGCTCTATGGTGGCTTGATGGTAAAACACTTCTCTATTGGGCGAGATGTTAAGCGTAAAGAGGAAAGTGAAGCTGTACTTCTTATACCCAGCACCTATATACTGGGATTAGACAAGCAGGTTGTTAGAAATATCTTTTTTTACTTCTTCACACGATGAAGCCGTTTAATGTTTCTCACCTCAGGGATTATTTTTCGGTGCGACAACGGGAAACTGAGCCGGAAGGAGTAGGTCCCGTTCACGTGGGCGATCCTGGACACCGCGAGGTCTGCGTCACTCTGTGTTTGGCGGCTTTGGGTCCAGGTTAAAAGGTCACCGCCGCTGTCTATTGTCACCTTCCGCAGGGACACATCGGATGCAAACGGGCCAAAGGTCACGGAGAAAAATCCCTCGGATGGGGCTGTGTCTACGGTGGGACAGAGACGGGTGCGTAACGGCGGCATCTTCAACACACAATATTCTGTGAAATGACAGATCTGCGCCGTTTGTATTTTGAATGCTTCTGTTCTTTTTATCAACTGAATTTCCATAAATACGCTTTACTGGTTTAAGAAAGCCTTACTCCTGATCAAGTTAAGGGTTTGAGGGATGAGAGGCGTCTTAAGGAGCCTGAAGGAGCGGAGCTGTGAGAGAGGCCAGCGCTCGTCTTCCCACTGACTCATGACGAACAGATCCACGGACATGGACTGGCTGTACTGTCCCCTGATCACACCACTCTGGGGAAGAAAAAAATCACAGCAGTCATTACTGAACAAATAAACCCCTATCAGAACATTTTGTACAGTAAATTACTCTTATTATTGTCTATATATTTTATTGTCAACAAATGCACTAATGTATAAAAATGTACTTATATCACTTTTGTTATTTATGACTTTGTGACATCGGATCTAGAAAGGTACTATTAAAAATTACTTTTACGCTACTTTGAGTTCAAGTTACTGGCATTGATCCATATACAAGTGAGCATAAATTATAATTTTTTTTCCAGTGGACAGACAAATACCCTGCATCCGTGCTCACAACCCCAGACAAATGCAATGTGTTACTTGTTATGTATGTAATACCTTTATGTGTCCACCAGGGGCTCCTATAGGAATCCTGACCTCCACCCTCCCCTCCTGCAGGCCGATCGTGTATCGTCTCTCTTTGGTTTCAGATTCACTCAGAGCTTGGCCGTTAACTCCGATCCTTACGCCTCTGTCCCTGACCTGCCCTTGAACTAGAGGGGAGGGAGTAACGGGGACAGTCCACAGCAGTTGCGGCCCATCTGTTGCAGCCTCATCTGGGGGGACGAGAAAAGAGGGAGAGGAAAGAGAAATTTCACACCCTTCCCTCTGGTATTTTACCAAATAGCCATATACGATTAAACTTTACGAACTCAGGGCACAGGCAACAATGGTGTCAATGGCTACGGTGTTCCTCTGGAGTCCGTAAAGGATAGTTGCACTGACAATCTCCAAATCCACTCCATCCTCCTGGGGGGAAAAAACTGAAACACTGACACACAGCATCCAGAAAAAAAAAAACAATGCACTAACGCTGAAGGCAAGAATTTCAAGTGACTGAATGATTCTGGTCTAATGCAGAGTAAACAATATTACCTTCATGGTGTATGAGAGAGGAGAGGCATAGGGGCAGCGGAGGGTGAGATGTGAGCCACGCACGGAGATGTGGTAGCTCAGAGCCGCAGCGTCCACCAGGGATAACACCGCGGCTTCCTCTGGCCGCTGGTCAGCTCTGTGGAACACCACAGCCATTTCTGCCTGAGGAGCTCCCTGCTCAGCAACAAGAGGCATCTCATCGACATAGCTCGCATTATTTGAAAAGTTAGGCAAGTAGAAACTCTCTCTCTTTTTTTTTTTTCATTTTAAGAATTCCGCATCATGAGTGAGACAAAAAATGGCGATGAAACAAAATGAATGTCTGGGCGTGTGCCAGCACTTACCTCCTTGTCATTTTTGGACTTCACAGTCAGGACAGGCAGATGGATGGACACCTAGAGAGGAAATCAAACATTCATGCGTTTTTACAACATTACACAACCCCCAGCATGTATTGGACAAGTTAACTTTCAAAAGCATGCTGTACAACTTTTCTCCAGAGAGCTACACTTTTTCTGAGTCAGACTGCAGTTGACCATAACACATCCATCCTTTCTGAAAAAAATTAATAAAAACAAATCTGTCAAAAAGTCAAGTTCCTCATTTCACCCACTCAGGTTTTAATTTTGATGGACTTTCATCAAAGCTCACACTAGTCCGAACTTCGCTGTGCCTCCCAAAGTTAGAAAAAGGTCAAATTTAACCCCCAATGAGTAAGAGAGCACATGTAATGACATGAATATGTGGGTTAGTAATTCACCTCCATGTAGTTTTCTTCACAGACGATCTCTCTGGTGCTCCACTGCCCCGGCAAAGAGCAGTAGAGCTGGAAGGGGAACAGCGCCAGAACCCTCCCATCCGCCCGGAGGTTCACAAACCAGGCGCGCAGGCGGTAGTCTGCGCCCGTCTGCAGAGAAGAGACACAGAGCTTCAGATGGAGTGCAACATTTATGCAACGTATCAACGCACCAAAATGTCCGCCCAACGTACCTGGGTGTGGACATGACAGGCCAGGAAGGAGGCACGAAACACCAGGTCTCCAACCTCATTGATCAGGACGGTGTAACCGCAGAGCGCAGCCTCCCGATCAGAGAGGACGTGGTGTCCGTACTGGTCTGTTGATAACAGAAGTTTACAGTTAGACGATCACCAGGAGGCACAACTTGCCCGGCAGATAAGAAACCAACAATTTTTTAATCTCACAAAAAATATCAACAACTCCTCTGCTAAATGACGCACACCTTCAAAGTCAAAACGGATCCTTGAGCTGAGGGAGACGGACTTGACCGACAGCCAGAAATGACGCTCCAGGCATTTGGTCTGAAAAGATCCTGGAAAATATTATTAAATGACATTCTTAATCTCAACTAATTCCAAAACAAATTTGTTTATGTGAACACACTCATGCAGTCCAGTAAAAAAATAGATACAGAAGGGTCAGATCAAAGACTACTGTTAACCAGCTTCTTTCCCACGGGATTCAGACTTTGAACTGCACACAAGAGACTGTTCCTCTAAAAATATTACATTAAAACTACTTCTTTTATTCTATTTAAGTGTAGTCTTAGTTTATTTATTAGTTCTCTTATTTATTAGCTTAGTCTTCTGTCTTGAACTGAACTACTGATTGATGGATGTTTTTCAAAACATAATTGCATTTTTTATGTGGAGCATAAAAATGACAAATAAAGGAATCTTGAATTTTGAAAAAATGCATGATTAAAACACTCAAAACTCAACAACTTTTGTCTTCTGCAATGTGCTTACTGCTTTGAATATAAATTTAATTCGATTTTTTTTATATCATGCAAACATACATGGCCCTATCATGAGGCATATTTGACATCGTAAAAAAAAAATATATATTTAATATCTTAACACTAAGTTTAGAGATATGTCCAGTCCCTTTACAGTACATGCATATGTTAAGAAGCCAATCTCATGAGGAATCTTGAACTTTATTAATGTTGGTCTCGTGCATCGTTTTTACATTTACTGAATCCACCAAAACAATGTAACGTTCAGCGCAGAATTTGCTATAATATCATTTCATTGTCTTTTATGACACGAGGATGCTCCGATATTTGCCGTGAGAGATCAGCTTTGATATTGCCACCGTATAAAGGTCTGTATAATAAGTAATATGCACAGAGCCGTGGAGGCCCCTCAGTCGGTCCCGTGTAATGTGATGACACGTTGTCTTCCGGTTACCTGTCGCCTCCGGGCCGGTGACGCGCAGAGGAGGCAAGAGGAGGAGGAGCAGCAGCAGCGACACACTGAAATGAACACACATCAGTTGTCGTCGAGTCAATTGGGAAAAAGCGTGGGCCGTTATTTTCATCTCCGAAGGGGCAAGCTTTAGTCGACTTGGCCGCTGTGAACGCTTCCGGTCGCGTTGACCTTCGCGGCAAACGACGCCATTTTGAAACGCTCACCTGTTGATTGAGAGGCGAATTTTGGCGGAAAAAAGCTCTCAATCTCCCTCCTCTGTAAAACACAGGCTGTGCGAATGCCGCCAAGAATAATCACATGTGTGTTTTCCACTTCATTTATTTATCTGCTACATTTGCACAAACCTGCCTGAACTAACGCAGGCGAGGCGCCGAATCCAGAATGTGGCCTTACAGTGACCCCTGGTGGTGTGAGTGTGTTCCGTCTCTGATGTAAATATACAGCACACAGTACTGCCCTGTACACATTGTATGTTTGGCTACACTTCATATACATGTTCCATTCAGGTACACATGAAGGCTAATAAAACCTTTCACGCCTGTTTAATACTAGTTTCCTGTACCGTGTCTGTTTGAAATCAATGAGGCGGCTTTGTGTGCAGATGATGTGATTTGTCTGCAATGGCAACTTGAAGTTAGTACATTTTCCCAGGAACTATAATAGTGCTAGATAGATAAAAAGCAATAATCCGTTACAAATCAGTAATCCGATCTCACTCTCACTTTTATATTTAGATATTGTACATACAGTCTCCTTAACTCCCCTCCAGGAATCACGGCTTGCTATCTTGTGCAGCCACAGCGTCATCTGATTCTGTGTGAAATAATATTACAAAAATTCACTATATTACAAGAGAAATATACAGAAATACAAAGGAAATCACTGTCATTTTATGAGTGAAAATCACAAGAATGGTGCTAAACACGATAAAAACAAGAAAATCTGTGAGTAGAATTGGCAAAGAGGAGCCTAGATAATCCCTCCTCGTCATTCCCCAGTTGATCTGTCACCTCTATGCGGTGAATTTTTTGCAAAGATGTGAAATGCAAATTGAAGTCTAGTTTTGGTTGTTTGGTCTTGTTAAATTCAAAATTGACAGATTCCCTTTCAAAACAATAAAAATTTGTAAACCCCTTACAAACTCTATCTTCTCTAAATGTGTGGAATTAACCAAGTTGACCAATACTGTTTCTAATGTTTTTTAGTTCTAACAATTTTCTGCACTTATATCTACACTTAAAATAATTCATTATTTCTGTTGTGACAAAGGGAACAAAATAGAGATTCTTAGCCGTGGTGGCTCCAGCATCAAGCTGATTTACATCATTCAAGGAAGAAAGACAGTAAATATGACAGGGCAGCGACATTTGCATTTATGTAAGCGTGTGTTTGTTCAAATATTTGACTCACCATCTTCAAATATAGAATGAAACGGCAGCACGAAGGATCCTATGAAGTGACGTGTTAAAGAGCAGGAGGAATTGCTGCCTGACTAACCATAGGTGGAGATTTTTAATTATGCCTGACAAACTGTTGGCACTGTTTTAGATCATGCAGCGGCACGTATGTAGGACCCCCCCCATCCAGGGCAGCACAGCTGGACGCCTGCAGTCACGACATCCTCCGCTTCTTCGCTCCACGACGAAGGTGTTACGCTCAAAGACAAGTCGTGTCATGATTAAGGAAGGAGTAATTGGGCTGATCAGTGAGCGTCCCGTGGAGAGGAAAAGGGAAGACTCAGCCTCAGAAAAGGTCAGTATCTATTTAAAGGCTAAAGTGAAAAACGATAGTGATTAACGTCATTTCAATTCCTCAGGAAGTGGAACAAGATATTGATTTAATGACGTCCTCCTGTAAACGTGCAACATTTCAAATAGAAGGAGATAATTTTCCTAATGAGGATTAAAAAAAAAAGAGTTTGTGTGGAGAAAAGTATGTGCTACTGTGTGGCAATGACGGTGCTTTCACACTGGTAAGAGTCATAGATCAATGGCATATCAGTGAAATTCAAAATGATGTTGAGTCGTGAGTTCGCTGTCAAGAATGAACTAGATTATTTTTGTACCTTTTGTGGGGCCAAAGTTTGACTTTTTTCCCCACAATGCTCGAGAGGTGCAAAGAAATATGGTTGTCAAGTTCTTGGTAGGGGAGCATGATTTTCTTTTCTTTTCTGTTTGCTAACTTAAGAAGCAGAAAAAAAATGAATGTCAAAAAAACTGCCAGATACAAACACCTGAAATAAATAGCATATGTATTTATTTTTCTCCTTGACCTCACTGAACTCGCTTCTTTCGAACTCAATACCTCACATTATTACTACTATTATTATTATTATTATTATTTTATTTTCATCCTCAGCTGCAACCGATGCGGACCCACGTGACATCACTTGAGGCCGTTTGTCCGACTTTGCTCCCTCTGGAGTTTATAAGACTTGAAAAAAACAAACATTTGCAATAGCACACCCCCCAAAACTTCGAAAACAGGTCGTGTAAAATGGACTCTTCTCAAAGGTCACGACTCCTCGGGACGAAATTCACGGCCCAAGCAACGAGCTAGGTGGCCTTCGCGGTGCCTGGGACCCCTCTGCTCTTTTGACGTCATGTTTTAGGAGGTTAAAACGTGAATTCTGTGAATCAAAGGAAATAATACATGATAGGAAGGCTGATCTATTTTTTTTTTTTTGTTCGCAGTTTGATATTTGGATGATGAATCTCCTTGTTTATTTTCCCCTTGGCTCAAAGTGACAGCGTGCGGGGTGGTGCAGAGAGCTGGACTGGTTAGCACCGTCCAGGCCGCCTCATTAACATTTGAGTCACATTGTGTCAATGACAACTCTGCACACAATGCAGGAGGTCGTGCTGTGCAGGACGCCCACAAAGCTAATCGTGGCTGACAGAAGTTCTCAAACCGCAGCGTTTTTCGGGGTTACTTTATCGTTGTGTTTTACGTTTTTAAAGTTATTGCAACGCGAGCACAGATGAACCCAAAAGTCGGGTCTTGGGAGATTTTTGTTGGGTGCGAAACGCGGGAGCTGTTTCGTCCCACGCCGTCGAGGCTAGTGGTGACCTTATCCCATCCAATGACGCTTTCTGTTCACACGCCTCTTCCGTTTCCCTAAACAACCCAGCTTCTTCTTCTCCTCCCCCTCCACCAATCACATCCTCCGCTCGGCTGGAGAATGAGGAGGATTTGAGGCTGAAGAGACCCTATTTATCGGCTCGACAAGTTTCCCGCTCACACAGTGGCGGCGTTCAACCCTTGCACCACCTTCTCTCTCCGATTGCATAGAGGTCATAGTTTGGTCTTGGATTCTTTTTGTCCTCGTGTCCCAAGGTTTGAGATGCGTCGCTCTCAGGTGCAGGTTCTTCTGGTGGCTTTGCTTTCCTGTGTGCTGCTGGTGCAGGTCCACGGCGCTCCACACAGGGACGAGCAGACAGGAACACCAGGAGAGGAACTCACAAACAACAAGGTAATCCACCGATATATTTCATGTCACTGAGTTGAAGGAATATCTTTAGGATCTGGTGTCCTGAGCTCGTCCGGTGATTCTGAGATTCGCCCTAATGTCTTTAAACCTGAAAGCTGCGAAACTATGTTTTGTTGTTGGTTTGTTTCCTTTCCTGTCCACTTCAGGATCTCTCTCCCCTGCTGCTGTGGAAGTTTGTGTCTGAGCTGATGGCAGCGAGAGCGGACCAGGTGACGCCCGAGCTCGAGGAGGAGGAAGAGGTGGGAGGCAGCGTGGAGGTGATGCGGCGACACCTGCCCCTCTCCCAAAGAGAGCGCAAGGCGGGCTGCCGCAACTTCTTCTGGAAGACGTTCACCTCGTGTTAACGCAAGGCATCGAGAGCTGGCCCGCGCCGGGAGTAGATTTCATTTCATTTAAACTGTGCGCTTATTATTTAATCCACGTCTGCTCACTTCGTCGTGAACCACTGCAAGGTGCCAAATATGCAGGTGTTCGGGTAAATGTAAACAGTGATAAGGATGTGCTTTTTTAACATTGGCAGGAATGTACGCAGTGTCGAGAATAAAAAAATTCTGATTTAAAGAGAAACCTTTGTCAGGCTACACCATGCTAAGTGTTTTTTTTTTAAAAAGTGACAAACACACTGATGAACTTGATGACATTTTAATAATCAATTCTGTTGCTACAACCTGCATTAGGAGCAATTCCACCATTGGCTTCACATGCATGTAATTTACTGTCATTTCTACTTCGACAGCCTGTTAATCGGAGCAAAATGGCCGCCTCCTCCTCCTCTTCCGTGTGAATTCAGTACCGTGGGCTTTGATCGACGAGCTCCAATTCACAGCATTTCAGACAGAACATACCGTCGGGATATTAAAATGGATGAGTTGGCATGATTAGGGGTTTCCAAAAAAAATGACACAACTGAGCATTAGTGAAATGATAACATCGGCGATATAAAGCGGTATATATACACATCATGAGATAAATTAACAAGAGATGAGGACTACTATACTGTTTTTGAGCACGATCGAGTTCTGTCACAAAACGAGCAGAATTCACAGAAAAAGCCCAGTTCCACACGAGGATTGCTATGAAACTGAATGACATCCTTGAGGTACAGTAAGGTTTTTTTTCCAAATTTCTAGCCCTTTAAGTTACACACACACACGCGCGCACACGTACAAAATGCGGACGGAAAGACGGCAGTTACACCCAATCGTAACAGACACTGCGGCACCAGAGTCTCAGAACGTGAAGACATTGGCCCACACGAGTGCAAGGGTGAACAAAAATAAAAAATAAACTTCACGTGAGGACGTGTAATGTAACTGTTGGAGCGGGGGCGAGATTCATCGCGTTAAATTCCACTTTAAATTTTGTCTAATGTAAATCAAGTTTGTGAAAGTGTTTGTCGAGTAAACAAATCTAACCAATCTTCTTTCAGATTCACTACGACTTCAGTTTCCCCACAGATACAGACGTGAGCCCCGAGCTTCACAGTCGGATGTTTTGGAGCCACACAAGTGAGCGACAGCCTTTTTTCCTTAAGACAGAAGAAAAAGCGTTTTGACTTCATTGCACCATCGTCTTCTTCAATGTAACAGTCAAGTATCAACCGATCAACAAATTTATAACAAAAAAAACCAAGCGAGATTGCGTATCGTAGACATTTAAAAAATGTTATTGTGGATTTCTTGTGCCCTGAGGCTACACACTGCAAGGTCCACTGCACTAGCGGTTACACGGCTTCCAAACCAAACCAGCCTGTTATGTAACGTCACAGCCTCTTCATGGTTGGTTTTTTTTTATATGCTTGTTTAGGAGGCAGTTTTGCTCTCTGACGTGTTTATGTCCTGATTATTATTTACGTCGCTTCTCTAAAAAACAAACAAAAAAAAACATTTTAAGGCCTAAATCAATTTAAGCCTGAAATCCGTCCAGATGAGTAGTACCGGCGTGAATAACTGGTAAGTGGAGCCCAAGCTGCCTGCAGGTCAGGCCTCTGTGATACTAATACTGAGTTGAATGTGAAAAGCAGGGCAGCTGTGTACCACAAAAAAAATAAAGACATAATGTGGAAGAAAATTTGAATGAAAGGGAAGTAGTGAGGCGGTCGCTCTGTGGAAACTCTCCAACTTCATTCAGCAACGCTTAAAGATAAAATGTTCTATAAATGTAATTCCAGCAGCAGACCAACAGAGGGCGCTGCTGTTCACTGTTTGCCAATTCATGATGAGAGCAACCACAGGAAAGAAAAAAATGTAATTCACTTGACAGAACATAATAGGGGACGTATATCCCGTCCGTGATATCGATCGCGTGTGTCACGTCGACCGTCCGTGTGTTTTGTACCGGTGAGACTGCCTGGAAGTGGACAGAGGGGGGTCTGTTAGCAGTCGGTGGAGATTTTGGCCGAGAGGTCCTGGATGCGGCGAGCGCTACAGCTCTTGCACAAGATGTGGCCATCCAGCGGATAACAGCCTCGGCCCTCCCCCTCGGACGACAGCAGGAGACCACATTCCTGATGGACACAGACACTCCAGTCATTTTCATCGCAACACTCGCACACAGACTTCTGCACTGTAAATATTTGGAGAAAGGTAAGAAATCCGAGCAGATCACTCGGGAGTGTGTTTAAAACCACTCTGAACCTTGTTTAGTTTTCACTGCAGAGCATATGGTAATATATTGAAATTTAATCCCATTTTTTCCAGGAAACCTCAGAATTCTGAATAAATTTATTCGAGTCCCTGAAGTGCATACTTTAGAAGAGCTACAGAGACACTTCAAATTCTAAATGTTCAATGGCAACACCAATTATGTGATAAGTCATTTTATATAACCGTTTGGCTCAATAAACTAGCAGACCCACCCAACGCCAAGGTTACAGTGATCGACTCATTTTAGACTGACTTTAAAACTATCACATGAACCTGAATGAATGTGCCAACTCATGACACTCTACAAAACTGAAGTCAACGGGTCCTGATGTTTCTGGTCGACTCACCTCACACACGTAACAGTTGACATGGAAGCTTCGGTCCAGCGCCACTATCCTGACGGTCTCCTCCTGGCCCCGTTCTGGCATGATGGGCTCACTGCACACGGAGCAGCGAGGCGCATATTTTCTGTCGGGGACAACAAGCGTCAAGATTATTACTAACGATCATTTCATGATCAATTAATCTGTGGATTATTTTCTCGATTAATGGAATAGCTGTTTGGTCCGTAAAATGTCATAAAATGGTGAAAAATGATGATCGTGTTTCCCAAAAACCCAACATGATGTTTTGTTTTGTCCACACAACACAGGATATTTAGTTTACTGTCATAGAGGAGCGAGGAAACCAGAAAATATTCTCATTTAAGAAGTCGAATTGGTAGAATATTGACTTTTCTTTCCCATAAAAACTACTGAAACCGATTTATCGATTATCAAAATAGTTGGTGATTAATTTAGTTGTCTATAATTAATCGATTACCTGCTGCAGCTCCTAATCTCCATCCAGACTAACACACCTGAAAACCAGATCATGCGACCATGTGGACGGAGTCATTTGGACGGCAGGTGTAAACTAAAACTAAAACGTAGGATATAAGCCGAGTTCTACGAAGAAAAATCTGGCGTGTGCAACAATTTTCAGCATGCGGTGTGAATGAGGTTGTACCTATGAAAGTCGTCTATGCAGTGTATCTGAGAGGTGGCGTCCACAGTGAAGGGCACCCCGTCCAGGCAGCAGTTGCACACCACGCATGTGAAACAGCGAGGGTGGTAGGCCTTTCCCATGGCCCGAAGGATCCGGTCCAGGATGGGCTTGGAGCACTTTGAACAGCGCTCTAGTGTACTCTACTCGGAAAAAGATGGAAACAACGGTAAAAAACAATCACTTTAAAATCGCCGGACACGTTCACATCCCATCAGGCCACCCTCCCAGCCCAGACTGTATGAATGTGGGATGAAACTAGACCTTCGTCCTATCGCAGTCCCTTCTACTTACAATGTAACAACTCTCGCAGTAGCTCCTCTTCTCCAGGGCATAGAACGGCTGCCCCCGGAGACGGGCATGGCAGGTGATGCACGTGAAACACTCCACGTGGAACACCTGCTCCATGGCGATGCAGCCGCTGCCGTCGCCGACCACGTTGTCCCCGCAGCGGGCACAGCGGCCTGAAGCGGTCGACACAGGACGTCAAGCTCAAACTGTTCCGATAGTGTCGCTTTATTTGAAATGACAGTAAGTCATTAATGTAATGAGTTGGGACTGTACCGAAAAAGTCCTCAGTGGGTGGGTGGTTCATGTCGTACACCAACTTCTTGGTGAGTCGGTCCAGCTCCTCCTCGGGCCTGCTTGTTGCTATGCCCTGCTGGGAAGAGAGGATTCACAAAATTACTTACAACTGGAAAACCACAATTTAAAGTTCATGAAATTGCGCCCGTTGAAAGATCATAAACCAGCGCTTTTGACGCCATTATTATTTTAATTTTATGATACTTAAGGCTTTTGGTTTTTGACCAAAATGCATCCATATGGAGTATCAAAAACTGTTGAATACCAAACCCTGGCAGCGTATTCACTCCATTTATTAAGTCTATAAGTGTAATCCTGTTCTTGAATGGCTACTTGTGTTACGATACTTTACGCCAAAAACCTTGCTTATTTATCTAAGGCATCAAAAAAAATTATGTATTAGGGTATTCGTACCAAAACTGGCACTAGTAGCCAAACATTTGCCTGTCCCTTAGAATGGTACCGTTATTCAAATACAGCCTGTGCGATATGGGCTGGTACAAGAAATTCTAGGAATATGTAGAAAACATTTGTTTAGACAAAAATATTCTCAATTTTTCTTTTAAAAAATTAAAATAAAAAAAACAGACTAGAGATGCAGATTTGTGCCTCTACCTTGCTGGTCTGATAAGCAGGACTCTGTGCAGCTCCTCCCCCAGTTTGATTGTTTTCCACCCCCCTCTTGGTTATGGGGACCTGGTTGACTCTTCCCCCGGACCCTGAGCCGCCCCCCTTGTACACCGGCTCCGAGTGCAACTCTTGAGCCTGTGAGCCGTGGTGCGGAGGGTACCAGCCCTGAGGACTTG
Organism: Scophthalmus maximus; assembly: GCF_022379125.1. Lineage (NCBI taxonomy): Eukaryota > Metazoa > Chordata > Actinopteri > Pleuronectiformes > Scophthalmidae > Scophthalmus > Scophthalmus maximus. Next base: position 4,454,833 of record NC_061526.1, read on the forward strand.
CCTGAGTCTGGGGTTGGGGGCGTGACACGTGCTGGCGAGGCGGTGGCGGAGTGTAGGCCTGTTCGGCCTGCCTCCCCGTCTGCGAGTAGGTGACGGGCTGCGCCGTCTTCACCTGCACGCTGAACCTGGGTCCCGTCGGGGTTGAGGCAGTGGTGTAGGAGGCTGGAACGGGCTGAGGGTAGGGTTTAGGGGCTGAGGAGTAGTAGTCCTGCTGGTGGGAGGTGGAGTACTGTGGTGCCTGGTGCTCGCTCGGGTAGGGCGGCGCCGGGTGATATTGGGTCTGAGGGTGAGGAGGGTAACTCATGGATGGCCGACCCTGAGGAGGGGCTGCGTTCTGGTGCATGGGCTTGTAATGATCCCCTGAGAGGTATTTGTTGTAAGGCACATTGTCGTACAGCTGTTGCGGAGATAAGGCATTCAATTAAAAAAAACTAGCGATGGCAAAATTCACACAGTGATAATGAAATACAAGTGACTTTCGGAGTTTCTTCCTACTTGTGTGCTGGCGTCCTGCGGGTGGCTGTCGAGGTCAGCGAGCATGCTGGTGAGTGAGTCGATGTCGGCGTCAATTTTGGAGTGATAACTCACTGGCTTTTCGGGCCCACGATGCTAACAGGAGAACAACATTAGAAAAAAATATTTGTGCATAAGAACTGTGCATTCAATCAAAACAAGAAAAAGATTTCTATTATTATTTGATAGTCATATATTTGTCCCCCACAGCTGTACCCACCATAAGCTCGTAGCTGTCCATGTGCGGGCTCCAGCGGCGTTCTTCCGTAGGACCATGAGGAGGGGCGTAATAGTGATCGCTCGACGGATGATGGATGGGTCCACCTTTTGATTGGAGAACAGACATCACAAACATTAGTCCAAGAACCATCTTTATCTTAGACTCAGTAATTCATAAAAGTACAACATTAGAAGTATGTCTGTCTTTTTGTCTGTCTCCTGCATTGGATTTGCTTCACAATGTATAGAAAGGAGAGATTGCAACATTGACCAATAACAGCTTAATTGTAAATATGAACATGTAAGTCATGTTTTAAGATAAGAAATGTTTAGATTAGTAGGGGTAAGAAAATAGACATTATTGTGGACGCAAGTTTTATTGTTGCACCTTAAAATCAGTTACGGAACATGAATACTTGACAGTTCCCTTAGAATAATAATGTCTGCACACTGTACGTATGACTTTGTTTACTTTATAGTTCCCACTTTGGTGTAGCTACAGTTTCTCATAATGCTGCCATGAGAAGGGAGAAGGTTTTACAGTCAGTTAGTCTGTCAGTGCTGGTCTCTTCCCCAAAAATGGCAGTGAACGAACCACATTTCAGGAACTACGTGTGTGCAACATGTATGTACAGCCAGAACAAATGTGTAATAGTTTAATTGTACTGCCAGTGTTGTACCATCAGATTAGCTTTTTTTCCCTGACTGCAGTTTGTGACTTGTGGCATGGTCTTACCTGTGGGTCCAGTAGCCATGTACCTGTTGGCCATCTCTCCTCCTCCTCCTCCTCCTCCTCCTCCTCCTCCTCCTCCTCCGTTCTGGTCATAGGGGCCATATTTTGGCCTGAAGTCAGAAACGCCCTTCTTGTTGGGGGCTCGGTAGATCGCTGACCCGGCTGAGTGGGACATGTGGGGGATGGCTCGCTCTGGGCTGTCCAGAGTCCTCGGTGGAAGCCAGGTGGGACCGGACATGGCACGTTACTGAGAACAGAACGAGGAAGGAAAATGCCTTGGTCACGTTGTTCTGATGAGAAAGGAAATTTTGGGGAAAGCTACCTACTGCATGCATCTAATTTGAAAATAGTACAACGGCATTCTGAATGCAAACCTCACAATATTGCTCTGTGAGGTTTTTGCTTTGTCTGACAACTGTTCAGTGAGTGTGTATGTGCTTATGCTTTTCAGTGTTTAGCTATAATTTGCATGAACAAAGCTGTATCTGTTGTATTTGTGTCATAAGTAACCGATGGAGACCACAGGATGCTTTAGACTGTGTTTCCAATGGATACGGGGACACACGGCTTGAACAATAGCTGAGGAGCAGGAAGAGAGCGGCCATTCTGAACAACACGGGGATTTCCACCGGCTCTGACATTGCCGCAAAAAATATGAACGAGCAAACACTCATGTAAAGAAAAAAATCTCCGGCGCACATGGATACACACTCACACAGATACACTAACAGGTGCAAATGTGTCGCCCGTTATCCCCCACAATGGTTATTGTCTCCGGGTGTTTACATGCCGTATCGCTGCAATCCAAACAAAGTGGGGACGAAAAACAAGGCAGGAAATGTTGCGCAATAATATGTGCCTGTATACACGTGAACACCTGGCTCATAACAATATATCACGTATCCTCTGTGGGATAAATAAAAACACTGGAGCGCACAGCTGAGCCGACAGAGTGCTGACTCGCGTCAGAGGGGCTTCGGGACACTGGTTTCTGAAAGGAAAGGGGTCAGATGGACCAATCTGATCTCCATCATAGAACATTTTGTAATTTTTTTTTGGGGGGGGGGGGGGGGGGGGGGGGGGGGTAGAAAAACAAAAAAACGCAAACATCACTATTGTCAACCCCACAAATGCGAGAAATTGCATACGTCACCAATTCCACATCTTCGTAAAATGAATATCACGGCGGAGTTAGAATGTATAAAAGAAATCCCTTTGTGCTCTGGCAACCTCCGTCTGTGCAATTGTCCTTTTATAGAGTAGGAATGAAGCAGGCTTATGCACGCGCACACACACACACACACACACACACAGACACACACGCTGTGTGATTGACACAATTCCCTAAAGAGACGAGCCACGGCAAAATCTGTATTGTCAAAGCGGAGAAATGAATAGTCCACTCAGACTGATTGTGTGTGTGTCTGTGTGTGTGTGTGTGTGTGTTGTGTGTGTCCGTCATGAATCCTTGCTGGTAAAGAGGATTATCATGACGGATGAGAGATTGATGCCTCCACACGCAGAAATACAACACAGGATTAAGGCCATTTATTATTATTATTATTATTATTATTATTATTATTTTATGATTTCTATCCATTAGGTTGTTGTAGGAATTAAGTGACATTACACTATGGAGGAAAGAGTGACCACCACCACACACACACACACGCACACACACACACACACACACACACACACACACACACACACACACACACACACACACACACACACACACACACACACACACACTCAAATCCGAGGATGGGCTGGGCCAGGAAATTAATCTCAGCGGATTATCACCTGTGATTAATACCGAGAGTGAGGTTTCTGTCTGAGTTGGGGGAAAAAACAGTGCAAAAGTTAAAAAGCGGACATCCGGTTGTTGTTGTTTTGGGGTTTTTTACATTTCAAAATAAAATACATCCACTGCAAATGTTTCAGCAGTGAGGAAAGCTGATTAGAAATAAACGCGGAGCAGCTTCAACGACTGGTGCCACAGATCAAACTTAGCTGAGCTCATTCCCTATTGTTCAAAAGGCCCACATTTTTTTCTTTCGACAATTTGGGATTTTATTTTGAAGGCGAGCGACTACAGCTAGCTTAACACGTTTGACACAAAGCAGTTTAACGAAGACGATGCGAGCTCGTCGGGACGGAACAACGTGTCGAGGCGACGCCGTTGTGACTTCAAATGACCAAATGTTGGGAAACTAGATAAAGAAAATGTCCGCGAGCAGCGTCGCTAGTGAACACTAGCAAACCTGTTAGCATCGCCTACCTTGTACAGCGGCTTTACGGCGTCTCCCCTCGTCGCTTCGGTCTCATCTGTGAACCGACAACAGTGTGAATCAGGTCGACTGATACAAGAGGGGCAGAGTTGTTTTTTGTACTTTAACGGTAACGTGAGTTCCCGCACAGCGACGTTAAACATCTCACACGGACGGACCCCGGTCGTTCCAGCACATTTGTGCGTCACAACAGAATGTTAACACGAAAACAACACACACACACGTCACTCACGTGATGAAATGAGCCATAATGGCGGATAATCAGCGGTATTCGACTTTTAATAGCGGGCTTGTTTACTCGTATGCCCAGCCCCGGTTCGTGCAACTCGAGCGAAAGCTCGTGCCTCTCCGCCTCCGGTCGGGGGGCTGAACTTCACCCGAAAACAACCGAGGAGAGGAACCCGACAACCCTCCGAACCGGACCGGACCGAACCGAACCGGAACCGGAACCAGACGAACACAGCCTCCGCCTCCGTGTAACTGTCCCAACCGTCAGTGAAAGTTGTCCCGGGATAACTCTCTTTGAGCCCGAGCGCCGTGAACCTACTTTGTCGCGGATCCCGAGGCCTTCGGCGGCAGCGGCGGCTCCTCACTGCATTCCCGATGCGTGACGTCGCTGCGGTGTGTGTGTGTGTGTGTGTGTGTGTGGAGAGAGAGAGAGAGAGAGCGAGAGGGGTGGGTGGTCCATCACAGTTTTGAAAATAGAAATACTAGACTCAGCTGTATTGTGAGCGCTGTGCATCCTGTCGGATTTCAATTGGCCGATAAATGTGAGAAATAATAATGTAGACATCGTGGATGTAGACATATTCTCAACTCAATTACAATTCAAGCCACAAAAATGAGACAGAGTGCAATAAAATAAAAGCAAAAAAAGGAGAGCAAATATCATTTTACCAAGACCAGGGTTTATATATATATATATATATATATATATATATATATATATATATATATATATATATATATACATACAGTGTTTCCTCTACCATTGAGTTGGGAGGGCGCCCCCCCCCCCCACACACACACAGCGGGAGCCCCCGCCCCCCCTGAAATGTCAAATTGATTTGAATAAAAAAAAATATATATATTTACATTTTTTTGGTATTTTACATCAAATGTCAAGCAGAAGTCATTTTAGGTCACTTTCCTTACACACCGTATTCCTCATTCCTGTATGAAAGATTGTGGATGAAACTTAATGTGATTTGTGAACCCTAACCTTGACGGGAACCCTTGGTCTTAGTGGGTGTGTTTTCTCTATATAGTTGTTTACCGCCCTGCAAGCAGCAGAAGTATATGAAGGTCAAATTCTCGCCTTATTATTTTGCGCTTCATGAGATTTGGGTCAACTGTCCCTCTCCCATCACCCCCAGCCCAGTTTTTTTCTTCTTCCTCCCACTCCACCCGACCCAGCACCATGTCAGAGGCCCACTGCTTTTCCTTAAGGCACTTCTCCGGAGGAAGGGTTTCATAACCATCAATTATCTGTTTATTTCTCTGTCTATTTCTGCACGGTAAGTGGACAAACAACCAAGGCTGCTCCCTGGGATATCCCCGCTTCCTCCCCCCCGACTCCTCCTTCCAGTGTCTCTGTGCTGTTTGCCCATATATGTCCAGGGCGATCACAGGAAAAGGCAGAGTTCGGGCAGATCTGTTATTGTCGCAGGAGCCATCAACACTTTGGCACCGACTGGGGGGATTCGAAGTCAAAGCTTTCTTGGCTCCGGTCCACACATTATCAGATAAACAATGTAGTTCCAGGCTGCCAACCAGGAACCAAAAGAACAGGGGGGGGAGGGATCCCCGTCTTTGCTCCCATTCGACACGGAGCGAGAGCAGTTAATTATGTCGATCATTTTCATTTGCTCGTGAAATTTCACAAAATCTTATTTGCTTTCTCTTCAGAAGTTCATTGGAGTCTTTATACGTTGTTTTTTTTGTCGCTGATGGACACTGACAGATGCAGGAAGTCACTGCATGTGAGCATCGCCCAGCCTTGCCAACGGGATAGACTCAATGGTTTCCGTCCATTGGTGAACCTGTTTAGTAATGTTCTCACTTTTCCTCAACCGCCTCCCACCACCACCACCACCCCCGCCCCTCATCCGTTCTTCTCACAATGCCTGGAAGTAGCGGAGACCTACATCTCCCTCTCTGTTTTCCTAATTGTTGTTTTCCTTCATGTCTTTCCTTTTTTTTTAAAAAAATTTGCCTTTTAACAAAGCACACAAACGATCCAACCTCCATCCAAACAAATAAAAGCAGGACGACACGCACACGAGCTCAATATGCCGCATGCAAACATTTACGACTCACATTTTCAAAGGATTTATATCAAAATACGGCCATGTTGTTTGATTTTTATTTCTTGTCTGACTCATTAAATTAAAAAAAATATGTATCTGTAGGGAATATTTTAAAATGTTTTACTTTTATACTTAACACTTCAAACAACTTTTGGTATAATGTTTTACACCACATGCATGAGTATACTGGAGGCAGTCAGAAAATATTAATTTGTGCAGTAATTTATGATGCAGGTTCACCACAAAACGTATTCACTGATTAACATCTGCAGCTCAAAGGTCAAACAAGGAATTCCATCTTTTTCTTTTTCTTTTTGTGCAAGCGGCGCTCATCTACTGTACGTCAACCTTGAGGATCGCTCTCCTCTTTCTTTGTAATACTTTGATGTGAAGGAAACGGTTCACGATTCACAGTTCACTTCTGGGTCCTGCCTCTCTCGTCTGAACCCAAAGGCAATTCAGAAGAGGGATGAGGTAACTTTCCACTTGTTTTTTTGTGGCTTTTCGTGACCTCTGACCCCTTGCCCCCATCGCTCCATCGCTCCATCAACCCCCCCTACCCTCCCTCCACCAAATCTCCATTTCTCCTCCCTCATCTTCGGCTCGCTTTATTGTTGACGGATGTCCTGCGCAGGCGTTTTCATTCATGTCTCTGGGCAAGTTCGCAGGATGCCTACAGAAGTGTGTGTGTGTGTGTGTGTGTGGTTGGAAGGGGGGGGGGTGTGGGTTGAAGGACAGTTCCTGTACATCTGTCGGCTGCAGTTCTCTCCGTCTGGGCGGGGTAGAGGTTGTTTTTCAGCACCAGGAGAAGGTGTCTCCCATCTACAGCGATCAATGTTGTCTCGCTTCCTTCCTCTCTGTCCTCATAACACAACGCCTCTGCACTCAGGCAGCAGGCCAGCAGCTTCCGGACCCCGTTGTGGGGCCCTTATCAATCCCCCATTTACCTGGACTAGTCGACTCAGCAGCGGCACGGTTTGTCTCTGAAGACCCCCGCCTGTCACAAAGAAGTAAAATCCCTACAAATGAGGATGGAATGCCTTAAGATAGCGTGCACCGACATATCAGTGAAACTACAATAATAATGATTAAAGAAAACCCCTTGATAAGACGGAATCTCAGCAATCTAGATAAGCTTCCTCTGAACCTTGAGAGGGGCGAGGTGGGAGGAAAGCGTCGGTGGGGGAAGCCTGATGTTCTCTGGCCCTGGACAGCCAAGGCACGTACCGCGTCTCCCCAAGGGTCCTCATGTATTTTTTCAAACGTGGCACACAAACACACTTTGCTTTCCTGCCATTACTCCGCTCAAAGCTATGGGGGTTTAGAAAAACTAATAGGCCACTAAAAATACTTGGAGCCCAGAGCCTGGGCCGGGGCTTTTTTTTTTCTTCTTTTTTTTTTCCTGCGCTGCTTCAATGTGTACGCGTGGGCCATTGAGGAAGGAGGAAACGAGCAGCTCTGGTCGTACGGGGGGCTTCCTGCACGACATTATAAAAGGGCTCCCTCCCTTCAGCCTCCACTCACTGCATCGCTTGGAGCCAGTGGAGGCTGCGGGTGAGCCCCTGCTCCACGTCTTTGATTGCGGACTGAACGCTGAGCCAAAGGGGGGTTTGACGTCCGCGTGGTGCACGTCAGTTCTCGTCCCTGCTGGTCGGGGTGAGTTGGGAAAACTGTTTTCTCTGGGGGCAATGACCACCTTGCTGCATTTGGCAACTGGTTTGATATCTGCAATAGTGTAAATGGTAATGAATAATAAGTGGATTTTCCTCGTGTCTCTCCTCATACAGGTACGAGTAGGGAGCTGGTCTCACCTAACAGATGTGTCTGGGACACTCCAGCCTATTTATTCTATCATTTACACACAGGTAGGTTGGTTTTTATATGGAAGGATTCAACATTGTGACTAATTCAGATAATGCAGACCGTTGTTGAATCCCAAGTTGCACTTAATGATTCCTTCCTCCTTTTTCTTATTTTTTTTTACACAGAAAAGCATGATGGAAGTATTGGGAGGATACAGGGGCGACAGAGAGCGGGAGCTGAGGGCCGAGGGATACGTGAAGGAGTTCACTCGCCACTCCAACGACGTGCTGCTGAACCTGAACGAACTCCGGCACCGCAACATCCTGACCGACGCCACCCTGGTTGTCGGGAACGCGCACCTACGGGCGCACTGCGCCGTGCTCGTGGCCTGCAGGTCGGTGCCAAGGGCATCACACAAAGTGGTCCCACTGCATTCGTGCTTGAGCTTGAGACTGGTGCAGTGTTGATCTGATGATGCTGGCTGATGTGCTTTATTGAAATGAACAGTAGTATTTTCCTTTAATGACACCACCATCTGTCATGGTTTCCTCTGGTTGACTCATGGTTGTGGCCAGTTCCTGCTGCTTCTGCTTCACTTTATTTTTCTACTTGAGACATCAATTGTCTTTATCAAAACCACACCCAGATGAATATGCCCATAAACGGAATATCTTACCCTAAAGTATATCTGTCCTCCCTCTCTCTCTTCTCTTTCTCTCTCAGTGGCTTCTTCTACTCACTGTACCACCGCCACGTGTTGCTCCAGGGGCGTGGCGGCAGCGGGGGGCAGCTGATGACTGTGTCCCTTCCCAACACCTTGGACCCATCCAGCGTCTCCCTGCTGCTGGACTTCATGTACACCGCCCGCCTCCCCCTGACGCCGGGCATCGTCCCCGGGGTGCTCGCCGTCGCAGCCTACCTGCAGATGGACCACGTGGCCGATACCTGCCGGGATTTCATGCATCTGCACTGGTGAGGGGCCCTGGAGAGAACGTGCGTGTGGTCAAGCCAGGAATGTTTTTCACGCTGGGATATGAACTGTTATTTTTTTTTCAGTGTAATTTAATAGGATTGATTTTAATGTTTCATCTTGCATGTTTGTTTTTTTAATTGGGTGATCGAAGGGTTCTCTGTGTTTCAGCAGGGGGAATACGAGTGCAAAACACCTGCGATTGGAGCTGGACTCCGGTGTGTCTGTGGCCCCTGTAGCCCCTAAAGGAGCGGATCTGCCTCCTCCAGGACCAATGGCAGGGGCGACAAGGTGAGAGAAACAAAAAAAATGATTAATTGTTATGGAGGAAGTGCAGAATTACATCATTGGTGTATCTCTTGCTTTTTCTCCTTCCTTATTACTTTGTTTTCTTTGGTCTGTTTTTAATTCATCTGCTGATCAATTGATAAGATGGCAAATAGAGTTTATTAATGTGTGGGGATATGTTTAAAGATTGCCGTGAGCGCGTCTGCCGGTGGTTTGTGCTTGTGTGCCTTTGTCTGTTGACAGCTTTAGCTCATTACAGCACTTCCTTTGTTTCTCCTGCAGGTTCCCAGCGGAGGGTGGGGGCTCTCTCAAGCAAGGGGCTTTCCCGTCCTGTCAGCCCGGGTCAAAGGGGCTGCGGGGAGGGCCAGAGTCGCCCCAGGTGGGCACCCCGACCCGGTCTCCAGACAGCCCCGCCCGCTCCAGCTGCCAACCGAACTCTCCAGCCGAGTCCAACACCTGCAACAAAAACCTCGTGGTAAGTCTCTTAGAAAATCGGGCAGATGAATTTGTGCCCTTGGAAGTTTTGTTTTTGCAGTGAAGTAATGTGATGGGTTTTGTTCATTTCTCCAGAGCGATCCCAAAGCCACACCAGACCCAAAGGCCTGCAACTGGAAGAAGTACAAGTACATTGTCCTCAACCCTCTCTGCGCTGCGACCGCGGTGAAGGAGGAGGAGATGGAGGAACCCCAGAGTCAAGCGTCACCCATCACGGACGCGATCGGCTTGACACCCACAGCACCAGCAGAGGCGTGGTCTGGAGAAGTGCCTGGTCAGATTGATAGGTATGAACTGGAACGATGAGAATTTGAGGCGGAGAAATAAATTGAAACAGTGTGTTTGCAAATCCAAATTTCTGAACGTCTCGCCATCAGACAGGGGCAGGCCTCCTGCTACGAGGGTTCTGGCCGAGCCCCTCCCCTCGGGCCACCCCCCTCTGTGGACCCCCCAAAAGCTCCCCCAGCTCAAAAGCAGGGAACAGGTAATCGAAACATGTTTTTCCTTAGATTGTTTCAGGTATCGCAAACACAGACCTTCCAAAAACAAGATCACACTCAATGTCGTGGTGTGTTCAAAAATGTTTATGCGTCCGCATCTCCAGGTTCGCCCTGCACCATTCTCCCAAAACTGGATCCCGCTGATCCAGAAGCTGCCAAACACAGCCAACACGCAGTCAAGCATGAGAACTACTATGTGCCCTACTGTTATTCTGGCAACCTGCAGGGCACCAAGTCTACCTGCTCAGGTGAGGTTATAAAAACAAATCTCTGCCCGTTTTTCTATCCGTCTCTGTCTTAGTTGGAGAAATTAATAAGAACCAATATCTAAAGGGGACTTTTTGCCCTGGCAGGTGACAAGCCGTACCGCTGTAACGTGTGCGGTGCCCAGTTCAACCGACCAGCCAACCTGAAGACTCACTCCCGCATTCACTCGGGAGAGAAACCGTACCGCTGCGACACCTGCGGCGCGCGATTTGTTCAGGTTAGGACTAAGTCTGTGTGTGTGTTTGTGTGTGTGTGTATGTGTGTGAAAGCGCGTAAACGCGTCTCACTGAAGGAGGTGTCGCATCGATTGTCTTCTTTCAGAATACATTTGATTTATCTGCTGGAAAATATCCAGAATATTACCTGTCATTACTTTATTTAAAAAGAAACAAAGACAAGAGCAGCTGACATATTTCTTGTATACTACAACCTTTCACAGTGAAACACCAAAAACAACACTAAACTCCTGAGAAATCATGTAGTCGGATGTCTGACGATTCTCCAAACATTACACGGAGAAAGATGAAACATTCAATATTTGTGAAGAACCAGTTTTTTTGTGTCCGGGAAGGAAACTTATTACCATCATCATATCTGACGCCCAAGTTTTACTTAAGGGGATTGACTAAAGGAGATGACTTAAGTGGTTGACTTAAGGAGATGACTTAAGGGGTTGACTTAAGGAGATGACTTAAGGGGTTGACTTAAGGAAATGACTTAAGCGGTTGACTTAAGGAGATGACTTAAGCGGTTGACTTAAACGGCTGCGAATATTTTTTTTCAGGACAAATGTTGACTTGTCTAGTGCTTTGACTCCATGTGTCACACCCCTCATGGTGTTTGTGTGTTTGTGCTGTAGGTGGCCCACCTCAGGGCGCACGTCCTGATCCATACGGGCGAGAAGCCTTACCCCTGTCACACCTGTGGCACCCGCTTCCGCCACCTGCAGACTCTGAAGAGCCACCTGCGCATTCACACCGGCGAGAAGCCTTACAATGTGAGTACGGGCGCCTGACACGACGCATGTGCTGTCACGACCCTGCCCTCTGACCTCCCGTGATTCTCCCCTTTTGTTCCTCAGTGCGAGAAGTGCGACCTACACTTTCGCCACAAGAGCCAGCTGCGTCTTCACCTGCGCCAGAAACACGGGGCCGTCACCAACACCAAGATCCGCTACAAGGTCCTGGCCGAGCCCTATCAGCCTCTGCTGCAGGCCTGCTGAAGAGGATGACCTGCGGCCCATTAAACAGATGTCAATATCTGAATAATATCTGAATCTGTAAGACAATGTGAAATCTGAGTGAATGAATTAACTTGTGAGTTGCCGGTGTTTCAGTGAGGTTCAGCGTTTAAAAAAAAAATCTCATTCCCCTTCTTTTTGAATATGAGGTGGTAATTTATACATTATCATGCACTGGTTAGACGACCAGCTTGGAGTTCACGTGTAAAATTAAACTGGATTACATTTGGAAGAGAGAAAAAAAGAAAAAAGATTAACATCATCATTTACATGGATGAGGTTTGGAGTTTTGGAATATGAATCTTGTAGGTCAGTTGGGAGTCCTGGGAGGTTTTTTTTAATGGAGATCATGTTAATAAAAGTGTTTTTGAGGGTTCGAGAATGGAGAGAGAGAGATAAATGGAAAGGAGAGGATTGATAGTTTAGTTTGTAGGTACACTGAAATCGGAAGAATCTTGAGTACGTGAAATAGTCTGAAAGAAAGATAAAGCAAGTTGTGTGAAGGAGAAGGTGGCGCGTTGTGGAGGTTTTGGAGCAAATTAGAATTGAACATGAGTTTGAAGCCTGGAGGTTAAGTTAAGTTTTCTTTCTTAAACATGTATTTAACTCGGATGTATCTTTACCTTGAGGCCTGGGGCCTGTGTGTTCTTTAAAAAGAAACAAATCAGTTTTTTAAGTGAGCAGTTATATCTGCTGTTGTGGTCCAAGCAGGCAAAGGACTTCGCTGCCTTGTTGTGAATACAGAGTGCAGCAATTAAATTAAATGATACATTTAAATACGATAAATGTAAGAAATTGGTTGATTAATAATGATGTAAGATTTGTATGTGTATGGGTTCATTTGCAGGACAAAGATGGTTTTGTACAAGTTAAATTAAATCATTCTTTTTTTAAAATATCAATTGGACTTTTGGTGTTTTCGTGTCTCATTTATTCATCATACTATGGCACAATGTGAGGTTGTAAAACGAGTGAATGAAAATACGGACTGGAAATATTTCCAAGCTCTTAAGTATCAATATACCTTGTGCTCACTCTGTGGCCCACTGCCCTCCTCCAGCCTTTCTCCTCCCTGAACTTCCTTCCTGTCATTACCACACTCGCTCTGTCCATGAATCACGTCTGCTGTGCCGCCATTTTATCCATTTTGTTTTGTCGGTTTTCTTCTTCTTCTTGCTGCTGGTGTGGAAACAATGAAGCAGTGGGCACCTGTTTCCTCCAGGGTCCCTAATACTCGATGAACACACGCACGCACAGACACACACACACACACACACACACACTACCAGCCGACAACGCGGGTGTTTTGTGTTGTGGTGCCGGTGCTTCCTGAAGGTGACGGGCTGACGGCGGAGGGGCTGCAGACTCCCGCTGAACTCTCCCACCCTCTGTCATCCCGGCCTTCCTGCTCCCTGATGAGTTGTGGCTCGTGGGGCTTATTGTCCACACTCAGCGGACAAATGCTGGAAGTTTGACGGGACTTTCCGACCCTCATGCCCCATCATCAACCTTTTTCTTTTTTAAAGGTTCTTGAGGCCAATCAAAACTTTGACCCTGAGGGGTCTCCACTCAAATCAGATCAGAAAAGTTATAGCTGTATTTCAAGAAGGCAAAACTTGTAGTTATCTAAAAGGAAATGTCAACACGTTTCAGAGAAGTATGCCTTCTCCTCTGGGCACGTAAAAAGACGAGGCCGTGCACAGTTTCTATTCAGCTGACATCTTGAACCTTGCGGTTGCCTCCCTCTAGCTTTGGCCGGGTGCGTATGATTTGCGTCACCTCACTCTCTCCCTGTCTTATCTCATTGACCTCGCCCTTCTGCCTCACCACACACCAAAGATATTTAGTTCACTGTCATATAGGAAGAAAGAAACAAGCAACAATATTCACATTTAAGAAGCTGAAAATCAGAGAATTTGTTTTGTTTTTTTCATAAAAACGACTTGATACTGATTAATCGATCATCAAAATAGTTGCCGATCAGTTTAGTAATCGATTACTAATTACTGCAGCTCTAGCTCTCCATGAAGAGGTAACCGAACACTTTTAAAATTCCAATGAAACAACAAATTGCAAAACTATGTAATATACAAATGTGAGTATAGAGCCCACAGTCATTCGGAATAATGAATAGAATAGACATTATTTTTCATAGACTGAACCGTATGTATGTGTATGTATATATTTAAGTTCAACTGAATTTTTTTTTTAAATAATGTCACAAAGTGACATGAAACAAAACATTTTCACTAAGCTGAAATTAAATGCATATGATATATTATGCTCATATTAAAAAAAAAGCACTTTTAGGAGTTTTCTTTTCCAACAAAGGAGGAGAACATGTACACACAACATAATCAATAAACGAATACGATTGGCAGTGACTTGTTGTGCGAGTGCCTGGGAAAGGTGTGTCCATCGAGGCGTTTTGGCGGAGACTGTCGCGCGCGAGTCCAGACTACTTGTTAACTGGGGACATCGCCAATGCGCGCGTGCCCGTGATACGCGTGTGCACGCGGGCCGGTGTGGACCGTTGAACTTCTGCGCGAGACTTGTTGTCGTCGTGAACTCGGGACACCGTGGGGCACGTGCTGCACCGGAGGGAGGAAGCTGACACACCGGGCACGGGGGGGGGGGTGAGTAGTTCGAAGACCATCGAAATGCGCTGACAATAACAGCACAGAACCAGCCGCACCGTCACAGTGACATTTGTAACGAACAAAGGGGCAACAGTCTCCAAGGTTTCGCTTTTAGTCACGGGGTCGTGAAGCGGCGAACGTTTCACCGTACCCTCATTCATACCGCTACAGCAACAAAAACAAAAAAACAACGTTGTTGGCCAGTTTTGAAAACGAATTGAATACATTACAAAAATTTACACAAGCCTGGAACACCTGTCATTGAAAATATGTGAAATTTTTTTGGTTTTTTTGTCTTCATACAGCCGCGGGTGACAGCCAGTGCGCATGCGCCGTACGGAGTCTACGTGCGCGTTCACGACCGTCTACCTGGGTGAAGCGGACTAGTCCTATGCAGGTGCGTGTCTTCACCGTGTATATAATATATACATACATATACATACATATATATATATATATGTATGTATATATATGTGTATGTATGTATCTATATATATATGAAAATACAATTGATAGCATGCCTCTGTTATATATATATATATATATACATACATATATGCAATCAAATCATGCAATCATATAATCAAGACAGGTAATATGGACTCAAAATTAAGTTGTTTATTTTTAAATGTTGCGCACACCTGTGAATTTAGCTAAAGCAGAAACATTTCTGAAAAAAATAAGTGTGTCGCAAATGAATCACAGAAAATAATTCTCAATATAACAAAGGCCCCAGCCAGGATTGTTGTAGTTCTTCAGTCCTTCCGGTGCCCAATCCGTCAACATGTTCTGGACACTGCCATGAATAAAATGGCGTTGGGGGAAATACAGAGTCTTTCATCTTTTCGTTGACCAAAAAGTACTCAGATTGACAGGAATTTAAAAGTATTGTAATCTGCCTTCAAAATACCCAAATGTCGCTTGAATGGAGGACTTGATCTCAGCGTCGTCAACGGCAGTTACAGCACTTTAAGGCAAATTTTCTGAGTTTTCGATATTCAGCTAAATATATAAAATAACTGGAAGTATCAACATGAGCAACCAACAACTCTCTAGCCGTTTGCATGTTTCTGTTGTCCGCAAAGGACAAGAAGAAGAAGAAGAAGAGGAAAAGGAACCTAATAAATTTCAAAATGCGTTAGACATTTTTTTATTATTTGTTTCAAACATCACACATCTTAGAATTTGAAGAATGAAACCTAAAATAGAAGATTGAAACTGTCAGTAGAAGAAGAAGAAGAAGAAAAAGAATTGTTAAAAAAAGAATTAAGAACTAGAACTGGAAGAGGAAGAAGTGTGTGTGTGTGTGTGTGTGTGTGTGTGTGTGTGTGTGTGTGTGTGTGTGTGTGTGTGTGTGTGTGTGTGTGTGTGTGTGTGTGTGTGTGTGTGTGTGTGTGTGTGTGTGTGTGTGTGTGTGTGTGTGTGTGCGCGTGCGCGCGCGCGTGCGTGCGTGCATGTGTGTCTTTCCCTCATTAATCCACAACTCCTAATGCATCTTTTTTGTGTCGGAGGAGCACTTGGTGAAAACCCACGCAGACACGAAGATGTGCAAAGTCACATCACCAGCTGTCCTCATGTGTGTGTGGGGGCTATGTGATGAACACAGCCGCAGGCTTTGACTCGGCAGTGGCATCTGCCATTTGGTGCTAGATGCCGAATCGGGCGGTTCAGTTGGAACCGTCTGATGCGTTCGAGTTGCTGAACTAATTGTCAGCGCCCCGCGTCGCTCTGACCTCTTCTCTCGCCAAAGCAGAGAACACAGCTGCTGCAACCGTCAACACGGCTGCAGGATGACCGCTGTCTTTTGCGACGTTGAACACATCCGCCATAGTGCTGAGCACCGGCGCAGAAACCAAGAGATCTTCCAGCACCGCTGCGGCTTTGAACAAAGCTGCCGCGGCAATGAGCACGTCTGCGGGCTCTTTCTCAGCGGCGGCCTCCGCCTCTTCGGTCGGTTCAGTCGGAGCCGCGGCTTCACTTGCCCAGATGTTGTTATACAAGTCTAGTAACCGACTGAGAGGGTTGTTCTGGTCTTCGGACAAGTCGGCTTTGTCGTTGCACACGTTTGCTACAGTGTTGAGCAGAGATGCGTGGATGCCGATCTCTTCGAGTGCTGCTGCGGTATTGAATGCAGCCGCAGCAGCTTTTAGCACGGCTGCAGAATCGCAGGTGTCTCTTGCGACCTTGAACACATGTGCTATTATGCATAGGTGTTGACCAGGAACTCCGATCTCTTTCAGCTTCACTGCAGCGTTTCTCACAGCTTCTTCTGGACTGACGGGCTCATCCCTGCTTTTGTCAAGGGGGAGGAAATGTTGAAGAATGCTCCTTACAACCTGACCGACTGCAGTGGCCACATAAGACACTAGGGTTCGAATGGGCATGTTGCCGGTTTATAACCTCAAATGTGTTCGTGGACTTGAAACGGGGGAACTGCTCTTTTCTTTGTGTCTGCACTGAGGGATCCTGGCTCACGAGAGAGAGAGAGAGAGAGAGAGAGTATCATAAGACATTGGATAAAACCAACAGAATGTCATTTGAATCAAAGGCACGGTGATGTCACGCCGGCGTCATAAAGACCGGACTGTGTGGAATCAAAGGTGTGGCGTGTGTGTGACGTCACCGTGAGTCGAATGTTGAGTGAAGAAGCGGAAGTTAGTATTAAGAGTGTTATCTCGAATTTATTTGGTAACTTTTGAAGGATTGTGTGTCTGGTCTGTCTTTTGCACAGGGACATTTTTTATCTCATGCCAACACAGAAAACAGGAAAGACTTGAAAATCCGAGAGCTGTTTGAAAAACTGAATTCAAAACTCTCGTTTAGTGAAAACTTGTTGGTGAAATAAGAAAAATAAAAATAAATAATAAAGAAGAAAAATAAAAAAAACAACTGACAAACTCTAGTTTTGTGCATGTTTCTGATGTCTCTGAAGGAGAGGAAGAGGGACAGGAAGCCAATACGTTTCAAAATGCCATATACATTTTACGTTGGTTTATTCTTTTTCTTTTTTTTTTACATCACTCAGTTTTATAATAAGAGCAATGAAATCTGAAATGGGAACTGTCAGTAGAAGTCAGTGTGTGTGTGTGTGTGTGTGTTTGTGTGTCTTCCCCAGTTTCTACATGTTTTTTCCAACCTCCTAAGCCAATACATGAAAGTCTCTATCCCGTCGTCGCTGAGCGTTGATGCTGGCACATCACAGCTGCAGGCTCTGCCTCGGCAGTGGCCTCTGCCTTTTCAGTGCAAGATTGGTTCTGTCGGAACAGTGGACGCATTGTCCGATTGGGACGAGTTGCTGGACAAATCTGCCCCATTAGTGTCACACGTTGCACTGATCTCCTCCTGTGCCGCAGCACGGAACACAGCGGCTACAGTGCTGAGCACGGGCTCACGAACACCGAGCTGTTCCAGTGTCGCTGCAGCTTTTAACACGGCCGCCGAGTCTCTGGTGCCTCTTGCCGCGTTGCACACATTCAATATTGTGCTGAGCAGAGGCGCGCGGCCATCGAGCTCTTCCAGTACCGCCGCAACTTTTAACACAGTTGCGGCAACTTTTAAGACGAGCGCAGATTCACAGGTAGGCCGGTCCCTCGCAACTTTGAACACGTCCGCTATCTTGCAAAGCACTGGAGCCGGAATTCTGAACTCTTGCAGTGTCGCTGCATTTTTTCTCACAGCTTCTTCCACACTGGTCTCAGCTGCAGGCTCTGACTCACCCCTACATCTGTCAGGGGGGAGGAAATGACCAAACAGGCCTCTGACAGACTGCAGAGCCCACAACGAAAGCAAGGGTTAGAATGTTGCTGGTTTACAACCTTAACTGTGTGCGCAGACTTGAAATGGGGAAACTGCTCTTTTTATTTGTTTCTGCACTGACGGATCCCGGCTCACGAGAAACTTTGGACCTGCCAACAGAGTGTCATTTGAACCAAAGGCGCGTCGATGATGTCACGCTGACGTCATAAATGCCACACTCTGTAGCACGTGTGTGGAATCAAAGGAGCTATAAATGAGGCCGTGAACCAGATAAGAGATGGCAACGCGGTTGGTTGTGCACTCTTCTTTGGCGTTTTTAATGGCGGCTGGCAACCAGCGTAAAAGGTGCATCCATCCGCACCTTCTGCTCCTGAGTTTTCCCTTTCCTCGGACAGTGGCAGATGTTCAAATGTGGCGGAAAAGCGAAAGAAGAGAGGTAGATGTTGCGATTATTTGTTTCATTGAAGTGAATATTTGCTTTTCAGACCAATATAGTCTTGGTTTTGATGGGTTCCAAAAAAGTTGGCATTTGATGTTAACTTTAGTGTGCAACGACAACGAACCCTCACCCGATTTTAAATCAAACGCAGCATTTAAATGCTTTGAAGGTGTCAAATCAAAGAAAAAATGTGAGATAGGATTGATACAAGCTCATTCTGATCGCGTTCTCGGCTTCGCACACACCACGGGCAAAGGCCTGGCGCCACGTTGTGTCTCAGGAACAAGGATTCTCGCTAGGTCAAAGTAAATTCACTGTGATGTGCAACAACTGAAGAGAAATGGAAGTCTTCCCTTTCACACATGGACATATTTTGATTTTGACATGGTAGTCACTTTGACTCTGTGGTGGCCATGACGTGATCATACACTATAGAAGAACGGACTAAGACTCAGGGTCCGGGAAGTTTTTCGCCGATTTTTACAAAAGTATGTTGGACTACTTTAAGGCTTCACAACGGCATTTCACAAACCAATGGCTGACGTCACGGTGGGTTTTCCCGTCGCGCGGCAGTTGACTCTGCGGTGGGCGTGACGTGTTGGCATCCCTAGAGACCATGCAAATATATTCAGTTCACCTCTCACCTCCAGTATATCTTGCTCTCAAATGAAGGTCCACTTGTTGAGCAGCCTGGTCACACTGAAATGGCTCAACCAGGGAATTTATTGGCCTTGCGGGAAGTTAATGATTACGGCTGTTGACAGCCACAGCGAGGATCTGGGACTTGTCCTGGACTCCTGCTGAAGGAGGGGAGAGAGCTGTCACACTTCCACCTCTTGCAGCTTGTGTCTTTCTGTCCTCTGTGCCTCCGTTTCTTCTACTCTGCCCTCCTTCACTCTGCTTTTACGTTGACCTGTGTTTTTATTTGTATATTCTTCTTTATTATAATATTTGTATTTACTGGACTCTTGTCTTAGACATGACCAACCATAAGCCCGAAGCAAAGAGCCGCAGTGATGAGGCCGCTGAGGGCCCGGACGGAGGCTGGAGCTGGCCGCTGGTCGGTGCCCTGTTCGTCAGCACGAGCCTCGTGTTCGGCCTGATGCGAAGCTTGGGCGTCTTCTTCGTGGAGTTTGTCCAGTACTTTGAGGAGAGCGCTCAGGCCATCTCTTGGATCTCTTCAACAGGCCTGGCAGCACAGCAGTTTTTCAGTGAGTCCCCAATACATGCATTACATACATACATCACTGTTAAAAAAAGTTATTGATAAATGTGTTGATCATTTTTTACAGTGAATCCAATCATACAGGCAATAAACGATGAGAAAATTGTGAAAAATGCATATTATTTACTCAGAGATATGTCTCAAACTAAATATATTAAAATTACAATGATATAAACCAAATAAAAGCATTAAACCCTCTTATTCAGGCGGCTGGAAAGAGTTAATTGTGTTACTCATAAGATTAATTGATGAATAAAATTGTTGACAGTTTGTTATCTGGTAGCTAATCATTTTTGCAGTTTTTGTATTATGTCCTGTTTAGTCCAAACTTAACATAGAAAGAGATGCAACTGAAGATGGCGACCCAAAATTTTAAGAATGGATTTTTCTGAGATGTTTTCGTGTCTTTTGTGAAAATGGGACGGAAAACTTAACCCTTTAACAATCACCAGTGGGTCACTCGACGTCAAGCTGAAACATTTTTCAAAATCACATAACTTTATTTTAAACATGTCAGGCTGGATTTTTGGATGGAATATGTATAAAATGAAACATAAAACGGCTGTAAAAAGTAATTTAGTATATAGATCTATCTATTATAATGACCTTAATCTATATATTGTGAAATATAAGAATAAATATGATTGATTCTGACAACATCAAATCCATAATTGGAAACTTCATATTGGCAATATTCATTTTCATTAGTTTTAGAGAATGCATGTCCTTTCATGGGCTGAGCAAAAAGAACAACGAAGCATAAGATAAAAACAAGATTGTTTGTAAGTTTTCTGCTTTATGCTTAAAGAAAAAAAGAAAAGTCCTCACTAATGGGGACGCCCTTCATGTGTTTGGTGTGCAGGTCCTCTGGGTGCAGCGCTCTGTAACGCATACGATACCCGGGTGGTGGTGATGACGGGGGGCTTCCTTGCTGGACTCGGCTTCATACTTGCCTCGCAGGCCACCTGCCTGGTTCACCTGTACCTCAGTATGGGTCTCATTTCAGGTGATGTGTGTAACTCTTTTAATAGGACACAAAATAGTTACGTTCCTCTTCCCGTGGGATAAGAAAATACATCCTGTTTACTTTTAGATTGTTTCCAGAGCTATGCTTTGTCTACCTTGTTGACCGTTTACCTAGTTAATTTGCAGGTCAACAAACTGACCTCTGACGCCGTGCCTCCCCTCCGCACCTCTCCTCTCCTCCAGGTTTGGGCTGGGGGCTGGTCTTCACCCCGATGGTGGCCACTGTCGTGGCTAACATCACGCGGCGGCGCGCCCTAGCGTTGGGACTTGGGTTCTCCAGCATCGGCATTGTCTCCTTCATTTTCAACCCGCTCTTCCAGTTCCTGGTGGAGACGTATGCCTGGCGAGGGGCCCTGCTGATCCTGGGGGGCCTCAGCCTCAACATAGTGCCCTGCGGGGCTCTAATCCGTCCACAGCGGCGCCCGAAAGCCCCAGAAAAGGTGGGACAAGACTCTGCTGTCTTCAACTGTTCTACCATCTTACAGATGCACAGCGGGAGGGGTGGATTCAGTTCAAGATTAAATGATTTCTATGGGATGATTCTACTGTGTGTAGTATAAAGTTAAAGGCCTACTTTCTCATTTACTTCCAGTGGTATCTTAGCTTTGTGTCAGCTACCTTTTTATTTTGGGCTTGTTTTAGAGCTTGGAAAATAATTGAGCCACTTGTCACTCTGCAATCAGGAAGGATTTATAGTTTGATCAAGTTCCTCATTTCCTTTTTTCCCCATTAACCACAGGTGGATTCTGAGAGCAGGCCATCGTGTGCTGAGGTCCTGCGACGAGTCGCCTCCTACGTGGAGCTGCCGCTGCTCATGGAGAGGCCTTATCTCACCTACACCTCCGCCGTCACGCTGCTCAACGTCGGCTACTTTGTTCCATATTTCCACCTGGTGGCCCACAGCCGCCAGGCTGGCTTCTCAGATTACCAATCTGCCTTCGTCATGTCAGCCGCCGGAGCTACAGATATTCTGGGCCGCGTGGCATCTGGCTGGTTCTCGGACCTGGGAAAATTTCGGCTGCTCCACTTACTGACCTTGTGGACGGGGCTGGCAGGAGTCTTCATCATGCTGCTGCCTGTGAGCTCCGTGTTCGGTTCGTACGCCGCACTGATGGTGATCAGTCTCCTCTACGGGTTCTGCTCCGGGGCTATGACCTCGTTGGTTTTCGCGGTGGTGCCCATGATTGTCGGCGTGGAGCGAGTGATGGGGGCCCTCGGGCTGCTGCAGCTCATCGAGAGCGGCGCAGGACTGCTGGGGACGCCTCTGTCAGGTAGGAGAGCATCGCGGGGTAACGTGTAAGAGGAGGTGCAGGGAGTTATGTTTACCATAGAGAAAGTCCAAGCTGACAATGTGTTATCTAACGTGACCTCAATCAGTCGGTAAACATAAGTTAACACACTAAAGGGAAAAGTAGTCAAACATTAATTGGGAGTGATCAGGGTCAGGCAGTTTTCTTTCCCCCTTTACTGTTTAAAAAAAAAAAAAAAACTTTACGTTTCTGACCCTCACTCCCAGGATTCACTCAGCAGGTGGAAAGTAATGACTGTAGAAGAGGAAGTATGTAAGCGTGTGACGTCATGCAGAGAAAGACGATACTATGGGCTTTTCCTGAGCTTTGGAGAAGTTTTACACAGATTAAAAATCCATGTCTTAAATAATATACAATACATACAAAAAATATAAAAATATACAATACATAGAATATATTTATATCTGCAGGGAGATGTCCTGTTAGATGTCCGCAGGGGATTTTTTCTAAAAATGTTGACTCTCCCTGTAACGGGATCAAATTGTCTCATTAATGATTAAACTTGATTGTCCTAAAAAGCAACCATATGCACTTTATTTAAGTTCTTAATCGTTTTGATCTATTTTTATCGCATCATGTTCTTGATCTCTTATCAATTTCTTTATTTATTTTACTTGATATGCAAAATATATGATGTACTTTTGTTAATGTGACCCAAGGTCTGCTCAAGGACGTCACGGGCAACTACATCGCCTCTTTCATGGTAGCGGGCGGCTTCGTCGTTCTCGGCACTTTGACCATGACCACCCTCCCTCACTACTTCTCCTGCACGGATCCACCGTCTCCTCGCAGACGTTCCCACGATGACAACGATAAGAGTTTACACTTTGAGTTGGAGCAGATCAGTAGATCGCCTTCCGACGCCGGTCACAGAGGAGTTCAGTGATCTGGTATATAGACCTCAAGACTGTGTATAGTTAATGGTTTGGTTTCAAGGGTCTTGTTAATACTCCAGCCAGAGTCATGGTGGTGGGGCCTCCCTGAGAGTCACCTCCAGTTTGTTTGCTGTAGCACATTTCGCTGGCTGGCCTCCATTATATATTATTACCTCAGATATGTGACCCAAAGCGGAGCTCACTGTGATACTTGACAGCAGATATGGGGCCAATATAGTTCCTCACTCTTGTTACACATCTTAAACTCAGTTTCCTCAGTGTTCAGGAAACACACTGAAGTATTTTATTCACAATGGCATAGAAAATCATTCTCTTAAATAGAAGAAAAGACTGTGATTTCTCTGTGCCTTTTCTGATGCACTTTGTACTGTTGTAAACTATAAACCAGGTCTGCAGCTGAGTGAACACCAACTTTACATGAGCAGGTCGCTGTGACCTACTGATTTCAGGGTCCTTGACCCACGTATGACCCTTCATCCGACTGGCAGCTACTGAACAATGGAGCTTCAGCAATAATTGAGAAGGATTTTTTTTTTTTCAGCTGTTGATTTCGTCTTAAACATACAATTTCTTGTCTTAACTGTTCTGTGTTAAAATGTGCTACTTCGCGCTAAATCTTCATTAAAATTTTTTTTGTGTGTCTTGGTCTTTTAACATATCATACCAGGGGAGACAGGTGAGGCACCTGTCATCATGAAAAGAAAAAACAAATGATGATAAAATAAAAAATAAAATAAATAGATATATTGATATTTGTCTACTGATCTGTGCTATTAATGTAATTTATGTACGATTCCAATAATTTCAATCATTTTTATTATCCAAATCGCTAAATTTGCATATTCCCTGTGTCCAGAGGGGAGATACAAACTGCAGTTTGCATGCCTCTTGCTTTTTCACCGTTTGTCACCAATGTCATGTTTGTAGACACTTTGATTATATGTCCGCACGTTACTTAAAATAGTTAATGCGTTTCATGTGTGTGTATAGCATATTTAGTCTTGCAGAAGGACTAAATATGCTGATCTAATAAAACCGCGCTGAAAAAGCATGAAATGAGGCAGCCAGTACCTCTGGCTGACTGAAGGGGGCGTGTGCGTGAGCGTGAGCTCGCGTGGTTTAAACCACGGTAGATTCAATAAGCGAGCTCAGAAGTTTCTCAAAACTGGACTTTCGATCAAAAAGCGAAGTGTTAAATGACGGAAGACCAATGCCGGAGCTAAAACGGTTTGCTTCAAACGACGGGACGGGAGAAAACTCGCTCTTTTCAAACAGAGTGGCGCAGCTTCTACGACGGAGTCACGGAGATGTTTGTCAAGAAGCATAGGAGAATGGACTTCATTTTCAAGTAAAGGTAAGACCGTGCATACACTGCAGTACATCCTTTAATTTGTATTGAAGGAGTATGTAATGAATTAAATACTAATTGTGGAATTGCATTGGCAAATTAGCCGCTCCTTGTCCAAATATGTACCCTGATTATGCGCGTGTAAAGAATGCTGATATGGGATATGAAACAAGCAGTAGTCAATGTGCAAGCCGCCAAATGAACGGTGAAGTGAAGCGACTATATTGGTGTGGTATCTTGATAGCAATAATCCACAACCTGTACTTTAGTTGAGCTGGCTTTATTTATCCATTCCGTAAAACAGGTTAACAGGACTGACTTGGCAGTACGGCATCTTCTGTTCCGACTATGAACATTGTGACTCTGCACCAGCTCGCCATACATAGAACAGTGGCGCCCTCTACTGTTAAACGCCGGTACTGTATAACAATGGGGTTCGTATATTTGTAAAATCTGACTCCGAAAAAGTCAGTACCTCATCCGGCCACGAACCTCACCGTGGTCACCTGGGGCAAGATCCTAAGAGGCTCCATCCCAAAATGATGGCTCCCGCTGCTGGAGATTTTGTACAATTGCCATCAAACAAGTATCAATTGATACATAGACGTGTAATTATTCCCTCGTTCCAAATGTGACGTTCGAAACACTTGAACACAGTGAGCAGTGAATTTTACATTTCATTTTATTACATCGTGATACAAATCTCAAGTGCCTCACATGAACACAGAAACAGCTATGATTCGAGAACGTAAGCGAACAAGTGACCAATAATTAATGCGATGCAAAGCCACAGCATGCATATTAATACATACAAAGCTATGCACTTAATAGTAATAAGTATACCTAAAGTTGTTCCACTTTAGCACATAAAAGTACACTAATTACACTTCAAATTTTGCTTTTCTACAATCTAAATACAACTAAAATGTACTAAGTGCAAAATTAGTTGTTTCAAATTAGCAAACTTGAAGTTAAATAATCTTTAACATACTTGAAGTATACTAATGATTAATCTGACTCAAAGTATACTCAATTATGCTTGAATTTAATATATTTAGCATACACATTTTTCACCAGAGGGAGAAAGTAAAATTGTATGGTAAATTAGCCTATTGACACCTTGTGGGACTGATTAAGGCAATGTCCCAGGTAAATAATATCCAGGAAAGGGAAGGGAAGGAAGACATTGACTGGTTTTCGACATAGAAATCAAAGCACAACATGAGCTACTTACAAAACATAATGAACGCGCATTGTATGTACACTAGAGAACCATGGTGAGAATCAGGTGATACCATTAAGAACTACCATAACCCGATAGACTCTGTACGTAAACAATAATACGCCAATAAACTCTGAACAGCCCAGCAACACAGTCCTATTACAGTCCAGGCCTTTCAAAAAAAAGGTTGACTACCGTAATATTCTCCATGAGTGATATTTCTCTGCATCAAGGTCTGTGTGCTCCCAGACACTGCTACGAATTAAATAGTTTGGGGGAAAATAAGCTTTTAACATACCCTCCGCGGATTACTCCCCAAATGTCGCAGGGATGGAGGACTTGATGCCAGCGTCCATGGCAGTAGCAGAACGGTCAGTAAAATTTATGAGTTTTCGAAATTCGGCTAAATAGATAAAATCACTGGAAGGGTCAGATATCAGCATGTGCAGTGATTTACCACAGTGGAAATGTGTGAAAAGTCCATGCGATGAGCGTCCGAAGTGCTGCGACGGCGTAAAAAGTGAGGAACATGTAACTGCAGCCATTTGATCACTCCTCTGTTCATGAGAAGTGTTGCGCGTCGGCGATAGACACTAACTAACCGACCACTCTCTAGTCGTGTGCCTGTTTCTGTTGTCCGCGAAGGACGAGAAGAAGAAGAAGAAGAAGAGGAGGAGGAACGGGAACCTAATCAATTTAAAAATGCCTTGCACATTCTATATCTGTTTATTCTTTTCAAACAACATTGAACTGGAAGAGGAATAAGAGAGAAAGAGAGTGTGTGTGCAGGCTATGTGATGAACACAGCTTTGTCTACGATAGTGGCGTCTGACCTTTCGGCCTTAAATGCCGCATCGGGCCGTTCCGTTTGAACCATCCGATTCGTTCGAGCTGCTGAAGCAATCCGTCCCGCCAAGCCCTGACCTCTGCCCGCGCCGCAGCGGAGCACACAGCTGCCGCGACGTTCAACACGAGTGCAGGCTCGCTGCTGGCTGTCGCGACGTCGAACACGTCCGCCATAGTGCTGAGCACCGGGGCAGAAACGTGGACGTCATCCAGCGCCGCGGCGGCCTCCGCCCTGACCTCCTCGGGGTCAGGCGCAGAAGCGGCCTCCCTCGCCCAGATGTTGTCGTACAAATCTGTGAACAGACTGATGGGGTTGTTCTGGTCTTCGGGCAGGTCCACCTTTGCGTCGCACACGTTCGCTACGACGCTGAACAGAGGTGAGTGGACGCCGATCTCCCCCAGTGCTGCTCCGGCGTTGAACGCAGCCACTGCAACTTCGAGCACGGCCGCAGAATCGCAGGTGTCTCTTGCGACCTTGAACACACGTGCTATTATGCATAGGTGCTGACCAGGAACTCCGGTCTCTTTCAGCTTCACTGCAGCGCTTCTCACAGCTTCCTCCGGACTGACGGGCTCGTCCCTGCTTTCGTCGAGGGGGAGGAAATGTTGAACAACCGTACAGACTGCGGTGGCCACAAAGGACACCAGGGTTGCAATGGGCATGTTGCCGGTTTATAACCTCAAATGTGTTCGTGGACTTGAAACGGGGGAGCTGCTCTTCTTTTTGTGTGTCTGCGCTGATGGATCACACATTGGAACAAACCA
Organism: Scophthalmus maximus; assembly: GCF_022379125.1. Taxonomy (NCBI): domain Eukaryota; kingdom Metazoa; phylum Chordata; class Actinopteri; order Pleuronectiformes; family Scophthalmidae; genus Scophthalmus; species Scophthalmus maximus. Next base: position 4,481,936 of record NC_061526.1, read on the forward strand.
ACAGAATGTCGTTTGAACTAAAAGGCATGGTGATGTCACGCCGGCGCCATAAAGACCGGACCGCGGGGAATCAAAGGCGTGGCGTGTGTGTGTGTGACGTCGCCGCGAGTGAGAGGGTTGTGCGCAGAAGCGGAAGTTAATATTAAGAGGGTTATTATCGATATCATTTGGCAACTTTTGAAGCATTGCCATTGTTCGTGCCTTTTGTACGGGGACATCTTTTTTTTAATCTCGTGCCAACACTGCGAAACAGGACGGGCTTGAAAAACCCCGAGAGCTGTTCGAAAAACTGAATTCAAAAGACTTTTAGTGGAAAACCTGGAGCTAAGACGATAAGCTTTTTTAAAAATGAGTATTAGTGGTGTAGTTTGCACCACTATATTTTCATTCTAATGAATGAAATCAATTCAACGTTAACTAAACACACGTTATGTTTGATGGTCAGTGTTCTTGGCATACGGTAAATGTTTCATCGACACTGGCTTGTCGTCTTAGTTATTAGCGCCGTTTATTTCGTTCTTTTGACCTTTAGGGACATGCACATACACCAAACACCCGAAATAGAAAACCTATAATTCCCCACACCACTGCCGTAAACGGTGCACAGATGGAGTCCGTGGTAGTCTACCTTACCTGTACTGCTACAGACATTACTGTGCCAGATTATCACTTTGAATATGACTGTGAGAAAGGCACTTTTGCATTTGTTTCTAGATGTTTATTACTTCCAGCACACTGGTTGTTGTTCAGTTCACCCGTGATGCTGCCACTGGCTGCACAAAACAAACCAGTTCCGGTTATATAGTCTGTCTGAAAATCAAGTATTAGAGAATGTCATCAATGTTCTGAGATGCAGCTCTTTGGTTCCATTTTATCCTACAGATGTGACATAACAGTGTTGTCGACATTAAAAAAAAAGAAAAAAAGTGAGCTACACTCTTCAGTGGACTTCACATTCGTCGTTATCTGAGGCATTTATCCCACTCATTTATTCATTTGAATCCTACAGTCGCAATGTGGACGAGGCTCCATCACAAAACGATGGCTCCCTCTGCTGGAGGTTTTGTGCGATTGACACCAAACGACCATCACTGGAAACGCGTGACCTTCGAAGCACTTTCAAACACACTGAGAGGTGAGTTTTTACATTTCGCTTTATTTGATCAAAGTACCTCACATGAACACGGACATGAACGGCGTCCGAAAAAATTTCAGAAGAAAGAAAAAAACAAAACAATCTGCAATACATAATCATTCAACGGAGGGTGAAAAAATGCCCCCTTTTTTTTTTGCAACAATTAGGTGCATTTCCAACAAACGCCTTCGCTCTCCTATAAAAAGTCGATGGAAATGGCAGATGGACGTTAAAACACGGCTCCTTTGGGTTGCAAGGAAGAAACAATAGATTTACTGCATTTAATCAGGAAATGGTGGCAGATTGATGGCGTTACCCTCGGCTAGACGTGAAGACACCTCCCGCTGGTCCCGCTGGTTCCACTCGCAGCACAATAGTTCCGCTCTGACGTGCTCGCACAAAGAATTCACTCTTCGGAGAGCGGATCCCTCTGAAGTCAACACCAGCTGAGCTATGACCGACCATGTGGCACGTAGCCAGGGGAAAGAGTGAGTGTGTGTGTGTGTGCAAGCGTGGTTTTCTGAATGTCTGGCTGAAGTGTGAAATGTGGCGTCGAGGAGGAGGCGGCGGCGGCGGCGGCGGCGGCGGCCGGTTAAAATTTGGGGTCTGCGCTGCGGCGTTTGAGCTTCTCGGGGTTGTTGGAGGCCATGTGTGAAAAGTCTCTGAAGATGTCCTGGTATGTTTCATCACCTGGAAAAGATCACAAAAGGGCATTTTTATTTTTTCTATTATGGATTATTAAGAGGTTTGAAAATCTGTTAGGTTTTAGAATTCCTTGACAAATGATTGCCATATTTTTCTCCTTTTTTATTCTTGGTTTGATGTCCCCTTTTCTCCCCATTAACGAGACACGTGTGTGTTTGAACCACGTGTTTCCTCGTAGGCTGGGTCATGTCGAAGGGGACATGTTCAGTTTGACTGACTTTAACTCCACCAACTTCTTCCCTGAACACGTTTAGTCGTCGCCCTAAAGCAGGAAGCATGCAACCGAACAAATACACACACATTACGGCATGCACATGCACTTTACCTTTCTTTCTTTTTTCCCTTTTCAGTAGGTGGCACACTGCACAAGCAGTTGAGACCAGCTGGGCATCTCAGCGGGCAGAAGGCAAAGGCACACGAGTGCATTTGACAAAGACACACACACACACACACACACACACACACACACACACACACACACACACACACACACACACACACACACACACACACACACACACACACACACACACACAACGATAAAGCACAGCACGTCAAATACTGACCAGCAGTTGTTTTTAGAGCAGACAATAAAGAAAGCCTCAAGTTTCCATTCCTTCATGAGTCGAGACCTGAAAACAATTCACACCAGAAAACTGGGGTGGAAACTTAACAAAAGTTGAGATGTCGACTCAAGGGCGATCATGAAAGAATGGACTGTGCAGCTTGAGAAGGAGCCAAATGACATGAACGCAAACAAAACCCACTGTTAACCTCGAGCACAGGGCTCTTCCTCTTGGCCCCATGACATTCTGATACATACTAACATGTAAGATATATATGTAAATGTTTAAAAACGGCATCATTCACTATTCACAGAATAGCAGAAGAACATTTTTCTATGAGAACCAAACCCAACTGAATTTAGCTTCACTGGACTGAAAATAACAGTCCAATGTACACCAACGGCCATGACAAAAAAAAACCAAAATAAACATGCAGGCTGTACATTGTGCATATAAAAAATTATCCCAAATATAGACTTAAAAAAAAAACCCAGGCCTGATTTCGGTCTATTTTATATATATATATACACACACATTTTCGTAAACTGCAGGTACACTGTTGTGTACCTGCAGTTTAAGAAACCAACCAAAAAAACAACCAACTCTACTGAAAAGGTATTTCTAAATTTGGTGGATTTCAAAGTGCAGGGTGATGTGCGTTGGTAATGCAAAGTGCATGTGGACGTGCGTGTGAAGAAATGCTCACACGCAATGTCCCTTCTTTGTTTCGCAAGACATGTTCCCGTTTTCTTTCTTCTTTTTTTTTTTTTTTTTTACAGATCAACAAATCTGTTTTTCATTCATGTCCTGTGAGACTCTGCCTCCGAACCGTCGTACCCTGTGTTTCTGGCTCGTTCTGGGTTTACAGGACTTGGACTCTATGCTCTTATCAATGCGGCCAATTTTGTTGTATTTTTTTCATCTTTGAATTGTTTCCTTGAATGATACACGAAGGAAGACCGGGATAACTTCTCTGAAAAGACTTGCCGTTGAATTTGATTGTGATTTTTTTATCTGCTTTACTGCAAAAAAAAAAAAAAGCCCATTCCAGCGCTGACTTTTACCCCCACTAATCATTCTGCCCCCCCAGAGCCCAGCCACTTATATGATTCTTTAAAGCCTGGAGGCTCTTCCTGGTGTGGGCCCGCCCACCCCCAGTCCCGCTCAGAATCCCCCCAGAGCCCTGCCCCCTTGAGTGACCTGGTTGGCCGAATGCTCCGTCCATCTCCCGCATCTCCTTGTTCATTTTGGCGATCCGCAGCCTGAAAGAGAGAGGGCGAGAGGAGCATCAGTTAGGGGAGGCGCTGTCGCCGACGCGTCGCGTCAAACGGTTTCTCTGGTCTCGAACGCTCACAACGTGACGATGTCGGCGTTGGCGTTGTCCACGGCGATGGTTATGGGGTCTTTCTGGTTCTTGTCCCGGGCGTTGTAGTCCGCTCCTCGCTTCAAGAAGAGACAAACCAACCTGTGGAAAGAGAAGAGACACATCAAAAGAGAGTGTGTGTGTGTGTGTGTGTGTGTGTGTGTGTGTGTGTGTGTGTGTGTGTGTGTGTGCGTGTGCGTGTGTCAGGACATTTACAGATTCCTAGGGTTAGGCCAGGTAATCCCGACTTTCTGTAACACACTTCCCAGTGAATACTTAAAACAGCACATTGACTCTGCGATGTTGCTTTATTGTGTGAACAGTGAATCTCAGAGTCCCTTCTATTTTATTTGGGCCTTCGCTTCACGGTCCTTCAGGAGCGCGCAAATCTTTCCACGGTGTCATACTCGTTGGACTTATTTGGTCGAGCAGGGGACGAGCAGTGTCTTTCAGGACCACGCGAATAGCCTACAACCTCGGATACATTTGTCTCAATCGCTCCGTGTTGTGTATAACCTATTCCTGCACGGTTATGGACCCAGGCCAGACGGGATTAGAGCCAGATGCAGCCTTTTACTTCCCGATGAGCATTGAAATACTGGGCCTCCATGTTATCTACGTCTTCTCCGTTTCGAAAAAACGTTGGACACATAAACTGTCACGTTCATTTGGCAAAAGACTGCGCAGGAAATAGAGTGGACGCTGATTGGAAATGAGACGTTTGGTAATAAAAGCTGCATCATAAATCACGTCAGCAGCTTTAAGATGAAATACACTTTTTAAGAAATCAAGTGGTTACATTAGTGATACCAGCTTGTCATAGGAGCTTGTTATATTTCATTTCCATTCATCTCTTTCGTAATGCAGAGATTCGCCACTTTACCCAAAGAACAACAACGAAATGTCATTTGGACAAACGGGCTGAATCCAATTTGTTCTGTTGATGGTTTCGGGCACCGAGCCCGGAGGCTTAAATAGATTTGAAGTAATGTGTTTATTTTTCAGCACTCGTATTTCTGTCTAATGAACCAACCTTTGTCTATATAAATTGATTACAAGGTAAGAAATCATTTGCGGCGGTTCAGGGTTTTGTGCAGCCTGCAATCTTTTACTTCTTCTCTGACTTTATCTTATTGTTCTGTATGTGATTGGTCGCCGTTTTTAGTCCGGTAGCTTATTTTCGTCTCTAGAATGAATATTCGGTGACACGCGAGCAATTTACCAAAGGGAAATGGGACTGTTAGTCTCGTGTGTGTGTGCGCGTGTGTGTTAAACACAATACAACCAATGTATTCACCCCAAGCCATCCCACCCTTGGGACCTGGGAAGTCTATTCCCTTTGTGCTATGCCTGTGTGTGTGTGTGTGTGTGTGTGTGTGTGTGTGTGTGTGTGTGTGTGTGTGTGTGTGTGTGTGTGTGTGTGTGTGTGTGTGTGTGTGTGTGTGTGTGTGTGCGTGCGTGCGTGCGTGTGTGTGCGGACAGTGCATCCTACCCAGTGTGACCAAGGATGGTAGCGTGGTGCAGCGGACCTCTGCCGTTGCTGTCGGCCTGGTTGACGTTGGCGCTGTTCTGCAGCAGGAACTCGCAGGCTGCCAGGGCGTTCTGCTCGGAACACAACAAGGCGTTAGTTGCCGTTGGGGATTCCTGTTTTAAGACAACCTATGTGATCCTCTCCGGACGTCCCCTCACTATCACCTCGTCCACACAGGTTAACACAACTAAATGATGAACGATTGCCATGGTTATCCTGACGGTTTATCCCCCTAGTTGCATGAATGAGCTCAGATCATTTTAGTGTATTTTAATTGGTGGCTGGTGCAACAGGGAAGCTTGTAGAGTTTTAAAAATATCACCCTGTCAAGAGCACGACTGTGTTCAGTAAATTCCATGGCCTATTGTTTCGCGAGATCTTTTTATTTTGCTTGTGTAGTTGTGGAAATTCGGGTTGTAGCCAGCATCAATAGGGTTTATCCCCTGGGGACATTTCATATTCACAATAGTGAATATAATTTGTTGTTGGGATACCTTCTAATGCACCAGAATGTTCAAGAGATTGGCCTGCAGGTGGTGCTAGAAGGAAAAGGTCAGGGGGTCACCAAAACTCCAGAGGATTCATCCTCTGAATAACATAACTATTCCTATAATATTGTATGAAAATGTGGCTCGTAGGCTCCCTCACTCACCGCTGAGACGGCCTGAATCAGCGGCGTGCTGGACTCCTCAGCCACATTCACCCAGTTGACATTGGCCCCGTGAGCCAAAGCGTCGGCCATGACGGGGAAGTTCTGCAGGGCGGCGGACCGGTACAGCAGCGCTCCGGGGTGAAGTCCGCTCAGATCCTCCTCCTCCTCCTCCTCGTCCGCGTCTGAGGGGAAGCACAGGGTTACGTAGGGATAGTTTTATGGATATTAGTGTGACAATGTTCCTCTTTTTGAGAAGTGATTTAACTTTCAAATGTTCTAGTCCAGAGCCTGTGTGTGTGTGTGTGTGTGTGTGTGTGTGTGTGTGTGTGTGTGTGTGTGTGTGTGTGTGTGTGTGTGTGTGTGTGTGTGTGTGTGTGTGTGTGTGTGTGTGTGTGTGTGTGTGTGTGTGTGTGTGTGTGTGTGTGTGTGTGTGTGAGATCTTACTTTTGTGAGGGCTTGTATTGTTCTTTTGGACAAGGTCAGTAGGGCTCAGCCCTGAGGAAAGAGAGAGAGTGTCACGATTGTCGTGTGTGTGTGTCACACGCACACGCACGCACACGCACAAATACAGCAGAGCAGGTCATTAGGATAACCAGCTTTTGCTGGATCACCATGTCTGGGAATTGTGTGAATGTGAGCGTGTGTGTTTCTGTTTCGATCAGCAGGACGAGTAAAGCGAGAGACCAACTATTAGACAACAAGCAAAACCAGCAGGATTTATTAGTAGACCTTAACTGCATCTTGATTCCCGGCGCAGGGATTTTACCTGTGAGCCGAGGCAAGGTGGCCCGGTTTGGTTTGGGCTTGAGCGGCGGCCTCTGCGCGGTCCGGTCCTGCGTGGTCGCCCGGGCCTTCTTGCCGCTGGACCGCCTCAGCGGCGGGTTCCGGCCGGTCTCCGGCAGCTTTTGGATGAACTTTTTCTCGACGTACTTTGATCGGATCCACGACTCCTTGTCTCCTCTGAAGGGAAGAAATGATAGATCAGACAGGAGGGAGACAGGCTGAAAGGGAGACGGCTGCATATTCCTCCAGTAAAAACGAGACAATGTGCAAAAGACGACCTCATGCAAGTCCCCATTAATCAGCTGTGTAACAAAACACATTTAGTCTACAAAATATGTGACTAAGAAATCCAAACACGAATATGGCAAGAAAAAGGGAACATTTCAAAAAGGAATATGAGACAATAATCAAATTATGTGTAACAAGACTGGAAGCTTGTGCCGCACAGAGTGAGCAGCCTCACAACAATTTCCGGCCTCTTTAGTCACGATGCTAACCACGTGTATCATGTACCTGTGGCACTTCCTGTCTGCTGCGACACAAGAGAGGGGAGAAGAGGAAGTCAAAAGATTAAAGAGAGTTGTAAGCCAAATCCAGTCACGATCAGAGTGTCAGCCTTCAGTGATTTGTAAAAAAACAACAACAATCTGATGCGCACAGGGAGAATTCTATTTTTTTTCTGATGCCATCAGTAAGAAAGCAGGACGTGACGGGGAGTGTTTCTCTGTTGATTTCTCAGTGTTGCTGCAGCTGCACCGACCAGACATGTTGCATCAGCAGCTTCATCAACTGCCATTTTGCGACGCCCCTGTCAACAATGACGTTCCAATCCCCTGCATACTCAGAAGTAATATAAACTACCATTAATATTAATGCATCATCACACGAGTACTCAGGATTCACGGGGTCGGGCCTCACCCTTCTTTGAACTCGCCCTTCGTTCTTTATGTAAACTACACCTACACCTGTAAAGTTTTGCGGCGCCTTGTACTGTTGCGGTGATATTGCGGCGACTAAATCCGTCCACAGACAGACAGACGGATGAACTCCTGCCAAAGTACTCAAAACCACCTCTGCGTTGACACAGAGGGTGTGTATTCCGACACGTAACGAGATACGAGTCGTCCATCTCTCCTTTTCCAATCTGCTGGTGTATAACATCTGGGCATTAATGCAGGGAGAGGCTGGCTGCCATCTTTGACGCCAGCAGTGAACCAGCACTGTACATTAACAGAATATTAATAATGAGTTTGAATGACAAGTATTCCTGGTGGCGACATTTAATCAATGATTCGACAACAGACCGTTTTCTCAGCCAGTAGTATTTTCTAGGCCCGTGGGAACCGAAGTGCATGTGTAAAACTTGTGGAATTGCTCTTTAATGTCTGCACACTGGACAGTTTTGATGGTTTGTACCTGGGACTGGAGGCGTGTGGCTTCTTGATGGTGATCTCGTCGATGCGGGCCTCGTAGATCCTGTTGATCACCGTGTTTCCTAATTCACACATCAACTAAAGAAAGCACAGAAACTTTAGCTAACTATTACGCAATGTGTTGCGTAATCATTGCTCTCGTTGGAATTCATTTTTAGAGGCAGAGAAGGTAATAATGAGGTTGTGTAGCTGTTGTGGTCAAAGGACTAAATCACCTTGACGAGCTCCGGCTCCCAGGAGTCCAGAGTGAGGGAGCGCACTTTGGAGAAGTGGACTCCCAAGCTCCTGTTAAGAGAAGAAATCTATTACAGCTCAGGTTTCAGGCCAAGTGTGTGCCTGTGTGCATGCATGGGTATACGTGTGTGTGTGTGTGTGTGTGTGTGTGTGTGTGTGTGTGTGTGTGTGTGTGTGTGTGTGTGTGTGTGTGTGTGTGTGTGTGTGTGTGTGTGTGTGTGTGTGTGTGTGTGTGTGTGTGTGTGTGTGTGTGTGTACTGTACCGGTGTATTCCCGAGCAGACGATGCAAAGCGTGATGCCCAGGTTGATGGAGGCCCAGTCGGGACCGGGCTCGCCGCAGTCGCAGCACTGCCGGTTCCCCGGGATCGACTGGACCTCCTCCAGCGCCGTGCAGCCCTCGTTCTCCTGCTCCGCGCCTCCGCCTCCTCCACCCCCGCCTCCCAAACTGCCGACCGACACCGAGCTGCAGCGCTGTCTCTGATGACACACACACACACACACACACACACACACACACACACACACAAATGCAGGAATGAGGACACGCACATAAGCCATACAACTTCCTCTATATCGCCTCCGGTTAAACTCCCACCGAGAAACGCTTTTTTTAAGAGATTGTGTGATGTATGTGTGTGTATGATTTGTGTGTGCGTGTGTGTGTATTCTCACCGGGCTGTGTGCGTCCTCTCTGCACTCCTGAAAGGCTGAGGCAATGCTATTTTGTACGGCTCTGATCCACGCTTGCTGCTGCCTCTCCGAGTCCGCCTGCAACAAACAACACCTACACACACACACACACACAATGTAATCACCTAATTTCTTTCTACATGAGAAGCACACCCCACTTCTCGGCAGGACGCTTTTACCCCCGCACACTTAAAGCGGATGAAAAGTTCACCACCATCACTCAAATACACCCATACGCATGAACGCGGCCGCCCACGGCAAAAACTCACTTTGACGGGGAGACCACTTCAAAACAGGACCGCCTCTCATTCTCAGCGCTGGGCTTGACGGTGCAAAGACGCAAGTCCTCCACCACAACGGTCGGCTGATCCTGAGAGAGAAGGTCAGACAGGACCAACACAAAGTTTGCATGCTTATATGTGCACATCTGCGATTAGATAAAATCAATTTGTTCCATATTTGGCCGTATTAAGTGCATCCTCATAAATAGATTAAAAAGGGCGTTGAATCGGGAGCAACTAGAGATACATCTCTCATCCAAGAGGTGAAACGACTTCAACCAAAGTCCAGTTGCTCCTGATTTAAAAGCCCTTTTTGGATAACTATCAACTGGATAATGACAATCATTAAATATAGATAAAAAAATATGTATATATATATATTTACCTTGAATTTCTTTTGATACACCAGCTGATTTTTCTGTATGGAAAACCAGCGCCTGGAGAGGATAAAGACAAATGAACAGGACAGTGGGCATCTGAGTCCTGTCTGTGTGACACATTCCACGGGTAAAATGGTACCTGCTCCACGTCTTGAAGGCGTTGCTGGCTCTCTTATAGAGGTATCCTTCCATGGCAATCCCATTAACTGCATCGGCATTGAAATCCATGATGGAGTCATCGTAGGAGATGTCCTGCAATTAATCGGATTTAATACTGTGAGTCAAGGGAGGGATCGGGCGACTTTAGCGGTAGGAGAGGCAGCAATTTTCCTTCAATCTTTATGGGATTCGGCCCAAAGTGCCTTTTTGAAATGCTAAACCTCCAATTACCTTTTTCTTGATTGCAGCGTGTCTTTGCTCCATGTCCCTCTTCTCTCTGGCTGAGTTCAGGACAAACTGAGTGTGCTGTAATAAAGAAATGAAAAAAAAGAAATACAGACAAGTCATTCTCCAGACACCGCTATTGATTTTCCAATGATTTGTATGCCTCCGCTCATAAAACCTCTCATAATTCCTTTCCCTCCACTACGCTTTCAGGAGGGACAAAATCAACAGCTTTGAAGAGCTCTCGTCTTAAGAACTGTTAAGCTTCCGGAGACATTTGGCGATTTGCAGTTTTAGTCAGCAACGTCTAACAGATACAGATAAAGATTCTTGAGTCGGCCGAAAAAACCCAGTCAACGTTTAAGCGCTTTGAGTTACTAGAAATGCAATGTATTAATTATAATAGAAATGTATATGAGCTATTCTACATGCTTGCTAAATATAATAATAATAATAATAAAATCACAAAAAGTGAAGAAATAAGTCTGACTGAAAGACAATCGCTGAGGGTTTTTCTTCTTTACAGATTTGTTTTTTGACAACCCGTAAAAATCTTGGTGTCTGATTTATGCACATAGTGTACAGTACGTTTCTCCATTTTGTGCCCGTTTGTCTCGTCTTTTCTGCTGGTTCACTGTACAGAGTCGACAGAGAAGACCCTTGCTTCCCCCTCGAACACGTTCGCCCGTGTGGGGAAGTAGACACGGGGAGAGATCAGCAGGTTCAAGGCAGGTTATCACTCCTGCGGACACTTCAGGAAACAGGAAGTGTGCTGAGCATCCTGTGCCAAACTGGTGGTATTCTCCCTTTTCAGAGTCGCGTTTAGTCTGTTTTCCCTGCCGGTCTCTCCATCGCTCGGCCTCATCTGCTTATTCCGATTCCTGTCATTTCCTGTTGTGAGCGCGGACACGTTCACTTCCTGTTTCAAATTCTTGTCATTCAGCTCAAACTCAACTCAGCGACAAAACTGCTGGAGTTCAAGGTTGACAGTGCAAAAGCGTTGTGTGTTTTTTTTTTCCATAGTCAAGAAGCAGGGATGAACAAGCACGCACGCACGCGCGCACACACACACACACACGTGAAATATTTCCTGTTGTTGCTCACTTTTTCCTGTCACGATGAAAGCGTGCTGTCAACTTGTGACTGTGTCTTGAGACGTGCTTCAAAAACCACGCAAAAATCCCTGGCGCAATTTTGTATCCTAGAATTAAGAATACCACGTGTTGCACGAACATGGTTTGGTTCAATTCAACGCGTCTTACCAATATTTGGTATAGCCCTTAGCCCAAATAAACGTTCTAAATGGAAATCAGTGGTTAGCAGTTACCTCTTCGTTCAGTTTCCGTCGATACTCGTCCAGTTCTGACAGAGACTGGTGGCCTTGTTGGAAAAACTGGGCCTGGGCCTCCATCAGTGACAATATCTGACAGGACGCACGAGACAGCATTGAGGAACCCTTACATTTATGCACGCATGGCAAAGAAGCTGCCACACACAGTACAGTTAACACTTTAAAAAGATGCAAGCCCGAAGAAATGAACTGAAAATAGGTCAGCGTGAACTCACTGCCATGAGGATGTCCGTCTTCTTCTTGGCCTCGATGACATTGATCTGAAACAAAAGGAAGCAGCGGTTTCAGAAACTCCATGTTTCCACGACCAAAAAGCTCTGGCTGGTGAATGTGCTGCACAGACACGACCACGGACCTGGACAGAAGCCCCAAGGCAAACTTTTTTATCATGAAAAAAAAAACAAAACGGCAACGGCTGAACTTTAATCAGACGAGCCGTCGCAGATTCGATCCGCTATTCACGCGCTGCATTTAAAAAAAAAAATAATCACGATTTCCTCCTCCTGCCTCACCTCCAGGACGTAGTCCAAGGCCTCCGACCGAAAGGTCCTGCGCGCGTTGAGCAGAGCGTTGCTGGCCTCCTCCACCTCATGTGGCTTCCCCCGTGGGGCCTGAGCGTTCCTCACCAGCGCCCCCTCCAGGGCTTCGCTGCCGCGCTCAAACTCCTTGCGCACGTCTTTGAACCGGCGAACATCTCTGGGGGACAGGACGGGCGGCACAGGGGGGCAATTATTGTGTGCGTTCGCGAAATGAGGCCGTTTAGGAATCGACAGATGAGTCGTCCACTGACAGATGGAATACAAATAGGTTTAGCTGTTATAACTATTTTTGAAAGGAAAAGGAAGTTGCTCTTGGAGGTTTTTCTAGATTCGGTTCCTGTTGGAATGGAAGACCCCTATTCTACACCTGGGACCATAAATATATGTGCACATACACACGCGTTTAACACTAGTGTCTTTCTATTCAGTTTCAGTTTTGCATAAATATCAAATATGTTGTGTTCGCTGTGGCCTCCCGCCAAGCGTTGACGGACTGTGTGGTTGGGAGATTGGGGATGAATGCAGTTGCGTGATGTGTTATTCACGTTGTTGTTTGTTGCAGGGCATTCGTAAAATTCAATAAAGCTCACTTGTCAGCGTTTTGACAGTCCATCAAGCATTTGATGAGAAATGATACACAAAATTCAAAATGTATCACTGGCAAATCTCTCTCTCTCTCTCTCTCTCTCTCTCTCTCTCTCTCTCTCTCTCTCTCTCTCTCTCTCTCTCTCTCTCTCTCTCTCTCTCTCTCTCTCTCTCTCTCTCTCTCTCTCTCTCTCTCTCTCTCTCTCTCTCTCTCTCTCTCTCTCTCCCTCCCTCTCCCACTAATGAGAGCAGAAAGCAAGACGAATGAAGGGTCATGCAGCGGGCTAATGGTTGGCAGACATGCAGGAGAGTGAGTCAGTCAGTATGAATTACACGGCCGCTAGTGGGAGAGGAAACAAAACCAACATTTAAAAAAAAATAAAAAAATTAGATGAAACAAACAGGGACGGCCGCCGAGCAGCTCACTCACTCTTTCACAAAGTTCTGCAGCTTCGTCTTGACCGACTTCTGCGTGGTCTCGATCACTTCCTACAAGGGGGAAAGGAGACCCATTGAGCACACACACAGACACACACGCGCGCACGCACGCACACGCACACAACTGTTAAATGTCAAACGTGTGCACAGTCTGCAGCCTCGCTCGGCCACATACTGCAGCTGATAAGCGCCGCGGCCGGAATGGAAACTTGTGTGCGGGAGACAGACAAAGACTCACCCCCTGTGCCTCCAAGATGTCGGAGAGCTTTTTGGAAAATGAGTGTAAGCACTCCTGCGGGGGACAGAGGCCTTGCGTTTAGACTTTGCAATTGTGCAACAACGACAAAAAAGACAACAGTCTGCATGAATAAAACAAAATGAGCAATCTCCCGGACATGTACATATATATATATATATATATATATATATATACACACACACACATGTCTGGAAGATAATGTGAGTGAATATAAATAACTCCCTGACAGCTGGTATGTTTGTATTCTCTCACCTCCATCATCGCGTCGCCGGAGCACTGGTGTCCCAGCTCCCGGAGGCCGTTGACGAAGCTCTTGCTGCTCTGGCAGTAGACCCGGCCGGCCTCCACCATGGCCTGGCATTGTTTCACGAGCTGCAGGACACAAACGCGCAACGACGACAACAACAAAGCAAAAAGAACAAAAGAAAAGAGAGGCACAGTCAAAATCCATCCCGAAATACCAAAGTCAGAGTGAGACCTCGGAGCGCTTCTTTTTAAACACTCGCCAGACTTCTTTAAAACTACAGTGGAGTGGATTTTGATTTTTGTCTAATACTGGGTACAGTCCCTGAGAAGAGATATTTTATTTGTTGATTTCGGCCACTTGGCGAAAGGCAGAACAAGCTGTTGTGGGGGCAGACGTGACATTCGACAGTTTTCACGTCTGAGGGTTTGCTGTTATGTTCATGAAGATTTTTTCCCCTCAAATCTGTCTCCAGATCAGGTTTGTCACGGCGTGATATGATCGAGCGTGGCGGGCCAAAACAGAAAGAAAAACCCCTGCAGTACAGAAACATTGTCTGGCATTCATGCTGGCAGGGACAGTTCAAAGCGCGGAGTCTGCGGCTGAAACACGTTTGCTCCATTGAGTCTAAGATGCAATAACCTCTATATGTATTTATATATAAACAGTTGATGTCTCACTTTAAACTCGTAGGCCAAAAGGTGACCCTATGTACGCATGTGTAATATATACCACTGTCTTCTGTTACTGTATGAGTGACGTGCTTGAATTGCAATAGTAGGCCTGTCTCCTGACGTGCGGTAAAAGTTTTGAAAAAAGTCAAATGTCAAATGTCAAACTCCAGCCATGGAAATTGCTCTTCCTGGTTCTTTGACGGTAAGAAGGTCAGAGTTCAGCGACAGAGCAGCAACTCTGGAGCTCCAACAGAGTCGTTTTTGTTTTGCATTTCTGTTTCTCGCCAAGAGCAGATAGGAGCTGCCCCGAGGGGCTCCAACCTGGCTAGTCCAGTTTGTCTGAATGAATCTCCCTGCTGCCGCGCGTTTGAGGATTTGCGGGGGAGAGGTTTTTAAAGAAACCCCCCCGTGGGGGCAGAGGGGTCAAGTGGCGTATCAACACCGAACATCCTCAGGGAACAGAAACACGACATGGGACCTTTCAATCGAGGTAGATCTGAAACTGCAGCCTGAGTGCGAACACAAATGCGCGGCGGGAGAATATGGTTTTTATCACGCCGAAGCAGAACCAGCTACGTTCCGAGTACGCAAAGGGGAAGCAGCACCCGCAGCTACTTCCTGCTCCATTGTCAGGTGAAATGTACCTCAACCGCGTGTGTGTGTGTGTGTGTGTGTGTGTGTGTGTGTGTGTGTGGGGGGGGGGGGGTGTATCTCACCTTGTCCAGTCGAGTCTCGAGTTCGCTCACGTCGCTTTGGACGACTTCGATTTCAGCTCTGAAACGCACACAAACCCACAGTCACACGCTGGACCTTGGTGTCAAAGGTCGGAGTCGCTGTAATACACCGACTAAATGTTTTTTTGGTTTGAACACATTTCTGTTTGCATGACTATCCCCCCATTTGCGGTGCATGTGTTAATCTAACAGCTAAATATGTGGGACAATGCGTAGTCATAAACTTTTTTTTTTACATTTCTAATCTTATAAAATTCCACAAAATTCCAACATGTCCCGCACAATTGAGCTTGACATATTGGGTAGTTTCAGGAACTTTGTGACCTTGAGCAAGCACCTCGGCGTCTGGCACCGGTGCGTTAGCGGCACGCTGAGACGTCGAAAGACAAAGAGAGAGACGAGACTGAGGGGGAGAGAGAAGAAGAGAGAGGACAGACAGTAACTGTTTGTGTTTCTGCGTTTGTTTGTGCGGGAGATGTTGGAATCGAGGCCTGAGGTCATGCCCTCTTGAAATAGGACATAATGACGTGTCGGCTGAGGAGGGGAAGGGGAGAAAAGAGAGGGAAGGATGGACTGGGTCAGCAGGAGGAGGCCACTGCCAAAAAGATTCCTTCGTTGAAGTGACGCCTGCTTTTTCTCTTTCTCCCCGAGCGAGCGTCTCAGCTTTTTGGACGCGCTTGCAGACGGAGAGAGTGCGAGAGCAAGTTTCCGCTGTGGTTCGACCTCACGAAAAAAAAAAGAAAAAGAAAAACAACCAGCAACACACTTCCTGTCTGTCCCGTTGATCACCTCAGCACATCTCGCCTCACTTCCTGTTGCCCCCCCCACCGTTACCCGGCAACAGGAGGCAGCACACTTGAGTGGCACATCTTCCTGCTGTCTCTCCTTCGCTCGTGCCCGTTGACTCGACTGTGTTTACAAAGTCTGATGAATTTTGAGCATCCCCTGCCATCTCCCCCCCCACCCCCACCCCGTTCCTTCCCTGTTCTGCTGGTCGGCACTGACACCGGACCTCGCCGCTCTGCTGCAGCTGCCGCAGCTCAAACTTTCCACCACTGTGCAAGTCTCATAAACTCAATAGGGGCAAAAAAACTGAGAGAGAGAGAGAGAGAGAGAGAGAGAGAGACGGGGAGAAAGACGAGGCCGACACTCAGGCCTGAAATATGCCAAATCAGCTGGAGGAGACGACAGCAGCCACTGGGCCCCGGGGCAGGACGCCAAAAAGAAATAGAAGAAGAAAAAAACCTACCAGGGCACACCCAGGCTCTGCCAAACTCTCTTGAGCCGCTTGCAAAACCAACTTAGAGACACTTCCCTTTTAGACTGCACCAGATGAGGATTCTGTGTTCAAAGAAGACTGGGGGGGGGGGGGGTCACGGAGGACTTCAGCGACGGCTCGAGCCGGGAACTACAACAGCCTTCTCAAAGCAGGTTTTACAAGTTGGAAACAAGCCGCGTGTAGTGACACCAGGGACGTTCGATTTGGACGCACATCCAGGAGAGGGGGAGGGATTGTTTTTGTTTATTTGTCCTCGATTTTTCAATGTCCGGCAGCAAACTCAAAGCGACTGACATTTGCCTGAAAGGGCAAACCTGAATGGAAACAAAAAATAAACACACATTTGAACTGTAAAGTAATCCACCTTATTTTCAAACCCCCAAGAAGTTCAAGGGGGTCATCATCCTCATCATCATCACCATCATCCTCCTCCTCATCCTCATCACCACCATCATCCTCATCATCAGCATCATCATCATCCTCCTCCTCCTCAGCAGCATCACGATGAGGAAGGGGGGGGGAGAAGCAGGTGAAACTTCTTACCTGAAGCGTGGCGAGTCTTTCAAACACTCCTCGAAGTCCAGCTTGACCGTCATCGCTCCTCTGGACTGCGGGTCACACGGACACTCGGGGGGGGGGGGGGTCTCTGGTTCCTCAGCGATGGAGGAGGAGGAGGAAGAGGAAGAGGACAGCAGCGGCAGCCCGACAGGAAAGACAAAATCGAAGTCGAACTTATCTGTCCCAATGCTCCACACCTGCAGCCGGCGTCGTGGTTTCTTCTTCCGTTTTAGTTTTTTTTGGTTTTGGTTTGAAAGTCCCTGTGGCCCGCAAGCAAGACTCGTCACCGCCGGTGAACGCGCGCCGGGGATGCGAGTCGCGTCGTTTCCATCGTGTCCGGGAGAAATGAAAACAGAGAAGACGAAGTTCCCAAACGTTCCAAGAATCAAGTCTCCTCAACGGTCGAAGCGGATCGACGTTCCCCAAAAAGTGAGCCGGGTGCGAAATCAGGTGACAGCCGTCGGATTGGACGCGGACTCGTTCCCACGGACGCGGACCGGAGCACTGCTCTCTCTCTCTCTCTCTCTCTCTCTCTCTCTCTCTCTCTCTCTCAATCACACGCACGCGCACGCAGCCCCCCCCCCCCCGACATTTTACGCCTTACACTTCCGGGTTCCTCCTCTTACTCATTCGCAAACTGTGGTCGTGAAGTAGGAAACTGGCCCGAGATCACAGGTTTTACGCTCGAAAAGGTCTCTAATGCGTCATGCGGAGTTTAAAGACCCATAATCTCGACTCGGACGTTTGATAATCGTCACGGGCCACGTTCATTCCGGGACAAGTTTTACTTGGAATTATTAATTTGGTCTCTCCTGTTTGTGTATTTCCACTCCTTCATGCACACACACACACACACACACACACACTTGGGTGTGTATTCTTGTCTGGCAACCTTTTGTTGGCGAGGAGGTGCCACTGTATGTGAGCCACCCAACTGGAAATTAGCACCCGGTATGGAAGCCCACGAATGCCAAGAAAGAGAAAAGGAATATTAAAATGTAAAATGTTCATTTTAGATTAGTATTTGATTATATTAGAGTATTAGGGCCAGGCATAATAAAATAAATAAAATGGGGGGGGGATTATTTTTTATTTATATAACATTCGAACTGTCGAGATCAAAGTCGAAATGTCGAGAATGAAGTTGAAATAGTATATCGAGGAATAAAGTGGAAAATTGTGACCTCATCTTTTTTCTTATGCCTGGCCCTAATAGTCTTCCGTACAAAAATGATGACTTGATATAATTTATAATATATAATACAATAATATTATATTATACTAAATATATTTTCAAGGTACGGAGAGGAAATTAAAATGTATTAAATCAAACATGCTGTGATATTATGTCATATTCACGGGACGAAAAGATCACATTTGGAGATACCAATAAGTATTTCAAATTATTATCATGCGTTTTTTCTTTTGGCAGAGATGGGCTTCCATGCTTCCCAGGTGTAGCAAAAGAAAAAGGGGACAAACAAACCGTTTCCGTGTGTTGGGCAACTTTAAATAAGCAACTGCACTTTGTCATCATCACCACAAACTGGTGCAGTCAGACGCCCTGAAGCCTGTGGTTGAGAAACCAGACGCTCAGAAGCCAGAGAAGTGTAAAAGTGTCATTACAGCAGCCTGTGTTTGTCTGTGCTCTTTGTTTGTCCACAATAATAATACATCATAATCTATCTATCTATCAATCTATCTGTATATCTATCTACCTATCTATCTATCTATCTATCTATCTATCTGTATATCTATCTACCTATCTATCTACCTGTATATCTATCCATCTATCTATCTATCTATCTATCTATCTATCTGTATATCTATCTACCTATCTATCTATCTATCTGTATATCTATCTATCTATCTATCTATTTATCTATCTATCTATCTATCTATCATGTGATGGTGTTTGTGGCTCCCCCTGCTGATCAGAAGCAGTCACTGCAGCCTCACAGTTGCCTGACTATCTCATCTCTACAAAAACAACGTGACGGTTTTGATTACTCTCTTTCCTTGACTTTGGTTCATGGGATGTTTGCGGATGATCATCATTTTTTTTTTTCATCCCCTCTGGAAATCTATCTTTCAGAGGATCACATTGATGCGGTGCCTTCACGGACCTCAGCCCCGATCACAACTGCGAGCCAAAGAGTAAAAAAGAAAAAAAGAAAAAGGAATCTCAGACACCGAGTATCTTCACGGACGTCACGGAAAGGGCGTAGTTAAATATCTCCAGTGTTGCTAAGTGGGTTCATCACAATAAACAGCACGGAGATGTCGTCTCTCAGGACAAAGGGCTTTCAAAAGTTGCCACCCAGTCGAAACCACAGTGGGAATATTATTTTTCATGGCCAAGAAAGAAGAAAAAAAGTTTCAAAAAAAAAACAAGAGTTCCAGAAAAGAAACTTTAGATTTAACGAAGAATCCCAATTAACTGTACCTGATTTGTAACATTGGACCAGTCAAAATACATAACAGTCTCTTTCCTTGCCCCCAGCCGCCCTCATCTGAGTTCCTTAAAATAATCTGTCCCCTTTCGAGAGAGGCTCAGCGCTGCGCCAAAAAAAAAAAAAGGTGGTGAGAGGAACGTGGGGGGCGTGTGTGCGCAAACGGCGCACGTTCACAACGCAGCGGGCGCAGACACCGAGGACAGACAAGAAAATAAATAAATAAAAAGCTTTATTTATTTATTTTTTTGGGGACGATGTGAAACTTGGCTGCTTGACAGGTTCTTCTCGCTCGTCTCTGACAGGAGATCCCCCTACGCGCATCTGTCCAGGCGTCAAGTAGGTCAAGGTGTTAACGTGTCACATCCGGTGGCCTTTTCAAAATAAACAGTCTGCTTTTGCTCTGACACAACAGTCGGTTGCTTGGACCAATAGCTCCACTAGACCACTTGATGCTCTGTACACATGCGCAGTCAAACATGAGTTTGAAAAACCACAGTGCCTATTATGCTTACGGTTATGTATATTTTTGAATTATTTTAAAATGATTTTAACTCAGGCACTAGATTTCACTTTATCAGTATTGCACAAGTCTTGAAAAAACAACTGCTTTTTTAGTATCGTCTCGTAAACGTTTGTTTGTGCACACTCCAATTTCGTTTTACTGTATATGTTCTATATATTTTTTATTTTTTTTACAGATATGGAAACTTGAAGCCTTTGCCGCCAGGGTGAGTTTTTACAGGTGGATTTATGGTTCATAATAATGCTCACCTTTGAATGGCTTGTCCAAGTTGATTGAATTGAAGAAAAATGTAAATTTTGAATTGATGGCTCTGAGTCATCGATACATCATGTAAATATACTTGTTCACATCGCTGCAACATTAAAACTACTAGAAGCAGGTGTTGGCGACAATCTGGCGATTTAGGGGTTAAAGGTGCTGACCAAAGGTGCCCCCCCCCCCTCCCTCTCTCATACCTCGTCATCTTTCCACTGTCAGCCAACAAAAAGAAAAGAAATCATAAGGGTGATTTGAAAATATGGTTGTTCTCCAGACAGGGCCTCAAGATCACGGGTAAACGCCAAACACGCAGGAGCAACTGCGAGGCCACGTTTCAGTGTACTTCACATATCAATGAATACATTTGTGTATTAACTAGATGACCACAAGAATAATGGTTACGCAATCAACCGGGGACCTTTACCGAAACTCTTTTAACTCGGTGATTCTTGAAAAGTGACTTGACACCTTCATGTCTCTCATTTTCCGGTTCTCTCTTGTAAAAGAGGTGATGCAATGTATAAAAACA